>NC_136694.1:16592138-17019638 GCF_947650265.1 Symphodus melops
AAAAAGAAGTTATTTCCATTCATAAAAAAAACTGTCTGGGTAGTGCAGTGGTTTTTGTTGTTGTTTTGTTTTACATTTTCTTCAGATAGATTTTTTTTTATCGAGGCCTATTTAATCAACTACGTGTGTCATTTTCGGCAATTTAACAAGTTGATAAAAATAAATTTTTTTCTCTGCACTTTTATATGATTATATTGATGTCATATTGAGTAAACATTTTTATTTTTCAAACTATTTTTTTTAATGATTTCGAACTGTCCCTTTTGTGAAAACAATATATTGAGATCAGACAGAATAGATAGGCCTAAAGGAAATTTGCCCACATAAACTTGGACCATTTTTATACTTATCTTATACTTAAAAGTTCAAGAAATAGCAGTAGCCTGTAGTTGTAAATTAATTTCTTTACATCTTTAAATTTAACGACAGATCTACAGGTAGTGTTTTTTCTCGTATGCTACGAAACACCTCAAATGTTACTGTCATTATGTTTATGTAATAATTATTTCACTTTTGAATTATTTGTTTAGCGCGTTTGACGGGGACTCAGGTCTGCCGGCCTCAAATCCTCCACAGTCCGGGAATTTCATGGCTGGACGGAGGGAAAGCAGCCCTGTCAGGCCTCCACCACCACAACGCCTGGGCCGTCAGCCCCTTCAGCAAACCAAGCTTGCATCACCCTGGATCCGCATCCCCTGCTGGCCTCTCCGCAGTCTACCCGTGCAGCAGCACCTCAAACACAGCCTCCTCTTTAACACCGCCGTCCCACTCCAGCCAGTCTTTGTACACATTCCCACCCACACCACCAAAGGACGTATCACCGGACCCCGGTGCCATGTCTCCTTCCGCCAGCAGGATGGACGAGAAGGAATCTATCAAATACCATGTGTCGTTAACTGATGGTATGAAGATGGAGGGCTCCTCTCCTCTGAGGAACAGCTTAGCGTCCATAAGCGCTCAGACCCCTTCCACCCACCACCCCATTCCGACCTATCCCACCTACTCTCTCCAGGCGCACGAGTACGGCGGCAGTCTGTTTCACCCCGGCAGCCTGCTGGGACCTTCATCCAGCTTCATCCCCAAGAACAAGGGCAAGACACGCTCCTGCACCGGTGAGTCACCTGAAACACACCGCGGATAAGTCCCAGAAAGTGAAGTCTAAATCAAACAGCAAAGATGAATTATTCAGTCCGTAAATTAGCATATCATTTGTCTGCCGTTTACTGAGCTGACTGATGGCAATACAAAAACAAAAACATTAAACAAAAAACATTTACATAAGGTGTTGTTATGGGTATGGTCAAGTAAACAATAAAGTGTACTTTGGTATCCTTCTGAAAATAACATTTGTGACTATATGTGATACAAAAATGAGCTTTTTAAATCTTATAACAATGTATTATTTGGTTGTTCTTTTAGGGCATATTTTACAGATATAATAGTTAAGTAGACTAATCTGTTCATTTCAGATGATTGTATATCATTTGATACATGTACAAAGACATACATTTAATAAAATAATAATTAAGATTCGAATGGTTTAAGATTATAATCTAAAGAGGATCATTAACTTAAGTCTTAATTAAACAGGACTAATTAAAGAATAGTCTTAAACATATAGTCTTGTGTATTAATGCAGAACATTCAACATTGAAGCCAAATATTTAAAGTCAGCCGTTCTTTCACATATCAGATAAGAAAAACGTTTATAATATTGATTCACTGAAGGGAAATTTATGCATATACTGCCTGTCTGAGTACTTAGAGTAAATGTCATATGACAATAGACTCATGTTTCCAATGTTACCAGATTGATGTATTCTGCATTGCAAAACCTTAATTATACCGGCTGTTGATTATTGTCACATTTTGTTATAATTTGAAAATGACAGCAGAAGAATAATGTATAAAACAGTTCTATTTATATTTTTCAATGATGCTGTCAAATGACACTCCTTAACAGACCTTCAACAAAGATAAACATTAATAATCCTTCTTTATGGAGCATGACTCTGTAAAGATGCCTGAGCTGCAGGTGAACTGGATCAGGCCCAGAGTTATGAAAGGAAGACCCACAGGTGCACAGAGCCAAACGTGAGCATTTAGGCTCCCAGTCTTGTCTCTGTTACATTAGACATTAATACCCTGTCCTGATTGTTATTTGATTCAAGCAAGAGGCTGCCAGCTGAAGTCTGGCTGTGTTTGACCAGTTTATAGTGTCGGGTGACCTATCTAACATAACATGAATAACCTATTTATTATTCAGTTAGACATGTTAGACAGTTACTTTTGCGACTCTACTACATGGATAGTTGGTTTTAAATATGAAATACTGGCCGGCATTATTTAATGTTTTTCTTATTGTTTGTTTGTAGGACATTTAGCTCATTTATTCTTTATATATTGCATTAAATTGATTTGGTTTTGTAAAAATCTACCTATCAGACTGCTTTGATGCTTCAACTGATGTTAAATTTAATGATTGTAAATCTTTCTCTGCTGTTTTGTTTATTTCTCTACCAGGGGGAAAAGTTAACTCAAAAATGCATTTTATCTTAAACAGTATTTTGGAAATGCAATTGCTAATCTATGGGGGGAAAAGCAACATGTCCACAAAAATACTGAGTCACACACATACTCCACATAAGAGGCAGAATGACATAATGGTGGCCCTACACACAATCATTAATTTAACAAATGTGCATGATGGCCAGATAAGAGATCTACAATTGAGCAATAGGTTTAAAAGTAATTTTTCAAACACGTCTCACAAAGTGTGTTCTTCTTCAGAGGGTCGTGAGTGTGTGAACTGTGGAGCGACCTCTACCCCTCTATGGAGACGCGACAGCACGGGACACTATCTGTGCAACGCCTGCGGCCTGTACCACAAGATGAACGGCCAGAACAGACCGCTCATCAAACCCAAACGCAGGCTGGTTAGTCGTGTGTGTGTGTGTGTGTGTGTGTGTGTGTGTGTGTGAAGGTGCTAATAAATAAAAAAAGAGTAAGGTGGAGGGAGAGGGGGAGAAGGAATACAATTGCAGGAAAGTTATATTTTCCCAATCAGTTTCCAGGAATTGTGAGTGTCGTTCACCTCTGGCTCATTCAGTTCAGCCTATTAACACAGAAGGACTATCTCAGTTGTTTCTGCTATCATTATTACTGCTGCTTCTGATACTGTCATTGATAGCAGAGTCAGCACAGCTTCACAGGGCTGTAGTTGCACATAACTCAAACTAAATTAGTTGATTGTAATATTTTTTTCTCAAATAAAATAAAGGTATTTATTTTACTATTCAAAGAGGATAGAAAATTTTCTATTTTTACAAACCTATTTGTTTATGAGCTTGTATTGCCTTACAGCTGGAACCACAAAGGGAGGTTTCTGTAGCACTTTATAAGTAAATGTTTAGAAGAATATTTTTTCAAAAAGGCCATAAAGAGTAGAGCACTGTGTACAGTCAGCCCAATTTCATTTCAGCTAATCTGAGAGTTTAAATTTCTAAACACTTCAGCTATTGTGCAGAAACATGGTTATGGAAGTGTGCATGTTAGGGGTGAAATATAATTGTAATATCGTATAATAATGAGTTGTATGTATTGTTATTTGAAGATTCAGCAAGAAGCAGTCATGAAATGAAGTAGCCTACAGACGGTGTATAGTAGATTCAAACGACGCTGCTCATTTCACAGCACCCTCATTTACAGCGCACGTTTTCGCTACAGGTGGTTTTAAAATGTATTATTTTGAAGGCAACGAATGCAGGGGGTGTTGTTGAAAATTGAGGCGACAAACCAACCAAACAAAACAATAAACTAACACACATACTGAAATAGATTGAATATCGTTCTAAAACGCATGCGCACGGAAAAGGTGAGCAACGTCACACTTGCTGAAGGTTAATCCAGAAACAAATATGGCAACAACGTATTGGTTAAAAATATTAATAGGCTTACTAGCCTTTATCAATTCTTATTATTATTCGTAGGCCACCATATTTATTTGTTTAAATCACCTGATCAGTGATTCTGTTTTGATTTAGTGTAGGTTGCTACGACAAACGGGTCGAAATGTAGGCCGCTGACCTGCCAACACCTGAACATCTTTCTGCCATAATGTCACACCCAGTCATATATCAGACCGTGCTCAATTCGCTTCGGTGGGCTCGGGGCTCGCTACGTTGAGCTGCAGCTTCCAGTTGTTTCCTCTCCGGATGTGTGACCGGTCCAGATAAAGCAGCGGGGCCAGCGCCTGTTTCCTGCCGCGGCCTCCTGGCTGCAGGCTCCGTGCTCTCACACAGTGGTCAAGCTTTTCGTGCGTGACAGAGAAAGTACTGAGCGAACATTAAAAAGACGATAGGGAAAGTTATGGCTGGTGTATGACCTCAGAGGAGAACTATGGGCACATCGAGTTAGGATATAACATATCTCAAAAATTGAAGATCTTTTTGTCAAATAAAACATTGATAGAAACATTTATTAGAAGATTCTGGATGCAGAGTAAAACATTATTGTTGTGGTGAAAACAGAAGTAAAAGCATAATATGATCAGGCATAAAGAATTGCCATGTCTTATGAGATGTTGGACTGTCAGGTACCTACAAGTGATCACTTTGAACACGTTTAGGTCAGCGCTTTAAGCATTACTTACATATGCATTCTGTTATCAAAATGAACTTTTACCAATATGTATGTGAAGCAATAGTGATAATTAATGTTAAACTCCTGTTTCAAGAAACACATGAAAGAAGATATCTCCTTTTGATAAATGATTTAAGATTTATTATGTAATGTCAAAATCAAAAGTTGTTATTGTCTTGCAGCTGTATTTAGAATTGTCATCTCTCACTTTATGAAATATTATTCCAAGTTAATTCTTAAAGCCTTATCCATATTTCTCCACAGTCTGCTGCCAGAAGAGCAGGTACCTGTTGTGCTAACTGTCAGACAACCACCACCACACTCTGGAGGCGCAATGCAAACGGAGACCCTGTGTGCAATGCCTGCGGCCTCTACTACAAACTGCATAATGTAAGTTTCTGCTGATCGCCAGGTAGGGCCTACACAAAGCAGGCAGGGTCAAGTAAACGGGAAGTAAAGTCAGGAAGGTTACACTTATTGTTGAGGGATAAGTGAGGGTGGGAGAGAGAGGGAGACTGTTGGAAAGGTTGGTGTTATCTTTCTTTGTGTTTTTTTGTTTCTATGAGAGGCGCAATCCCATTAAAAGTCACAATGGTGGGACTGATATAAAAGCAGAGTACTTGTGAATAAATACAAACACTGGATTTTGTCTCGATTATTTATTGCTTATCACTCAATTCACAAATGACTTATGAGGCATATTTTAAAGGATGAATCTGATGGCTGATTCTAGTTCTTTTTTTTTGTTTTTATAAATGACAAAACTAACAACCATGAATAAACTATTCTCATAAATTATTATTGTAGGTGTAGCCTAAGCCTGATTTGCTATCTTATATTGAATTTCACAATTGTTTTAAATAATTGTTTTCATTTGGCACTGTATAACATTCCACCTAAAAATAGTCCCCGGCAAAAGCAATACTTGTTCGTCTTAGATTAAAGTTTGATCCAAACTGCAGTGCCTGTGTGCTTTAGGAAAATACTGAATGTATTCAACATAAACACGTTCTACAAACCTGTAACCGCTGAAAGAAATGATTTCCCACCATGGTAAAACCAATGGGCTTGGCAATAAGTTTCACAGACAGGGTAATATTCAGTGACTGACTATGTGGTTTTGTTGTTTTATTAGATTGTATGAAGATTGGAAAATTAAAGTACTTTATAACAAGCCTTTTGTTTTGAGGAGGGAAAACATGTACATACGTAAGCAGTGTTTTTTGCTAACACCAACTTGTTGGCAGCGGTAAGAGACGTAAGGAATAACAAAATAAATTATGTTAATCTTCTTTGTGGTGGTCTTTTTTACCTTCTGTTAGCCATATGGAGACATATATAGTGTATGTATAAATATGTATAAATACATAATAATGTATTTGTTTACATTTCCCCTACTTGGTTTGATATTTTTTTCTCAACGTTAAGCAGATCACTAAAACCCTAATTTTTTCCTCTACACAGGTGAATCGACCTCTGACAATGAAGAAAGAGGGAATACAGACGCGCAACCGAAAAATGTCCAACAAATCCAAAAAGAGCAAGCGATGCAGCGACAGCTACGAGGAGTTTTCAAAAAGCCTGCATGATAAGAGCTCTCCCTTCAGTGCAGCCTCCCTGGCCGGACACATGTCAATGGGCCACCTGCCACCTTTCAGCCACACAGGACACATGCTCCCTACGCCCACCCCACTGCACCCGTCCTTTGGGCACCCACACCACTCTAACATGGTTACGGCCATGGGCTGAGAGGGAGAGGAGAGGAGAACGCTGGAGAACTTTCTCCTGATTGAGAACAGATGCGTTGTGGATTACTCCTTATCTATAGGTACATATTTTGTTGGAGTAAGACAGCCAGAGATATTCTCCTTCCTGTCAGTCAGCCATACTCATAAAAAGCTAAGTTTTATACCACTTAAGCGTGGTTCAGTATGTGCCCAACAGGTTTATAATAAACTGTGAATACTGTAAATATCTGAGTCTGATGGGGACGTCTCAGACTGAGAAACCCTTTCACAACTTTAAATATAAAATATGCTGGATTTTTTTCTTTCTTTTTTTTGTTTGTTTTGCTTATGGACATTTTTCCACAAAGAAACAACCAAGCAAAAAAGGTTTATAATTTTAAATTTGATTATACTGTTTATTATAATTATTGTTATTGTTATAATTATTGTTATCAAGATAATTTATTTTCACTGCCTTATTTTTCTGTAACTATATCCCTCGAGTCATATTATGGATACTGTTACAACAGTAATGATTATATATTTTTAGCTGAAGCGCTTTCTCTGAGTTGGTCAACATTTATACTCATAAGAAATAAAGAGATCAAGTTCACTATCCCATCTTCTCCTTCTATTTAATATCCAGTATTTAATATATATGTCTGTCTTCATAAAGACAACAGATGCAGAAAATCATATGACTAACAAAGCTTTCCTCCTCATTAATAGTACCATGTTGAGCATGGGACACATAGCTAAAGTTCATCCTCTGTGTATTTAATGCTCTGTTGGTTTATATGCATACATGTTTATCTCTTGAGCTACACATTAAAGGGACACTTACACATCCTGAGAAACACTTATGTGCTTTCATGCCTAGAATTTAGTGAACCCCTTGCTATTTAGAGTGGTATTTTAGAGGGTGGGGGGACAACCAGCATTCTTCTATCCAAATGTTACAAAATCCATTGATGGTCACGTACAACTTCCATCCCATAAAAGTTCCAGAAGATTCTGTGCCAGGCAAAGTTATGAATCCCAAATATGCAGTACAGTTTCCTTACATCAAAATGTACCATCTTCACACAAGCATTACAATTGCTAATGCTCCTCTACAGAAAGAGCAAGGCTCGCTGCTTCCAGTCTTTGTGCTAACCTAAATTAACTGGTTAGCTTCACATCCACATAGAGACCTGAAAATGTTATATATCTTCATATTCAAAAATGAAAAATTGACTATTCCTTATTTTTGGGAGATCATATACATAGCTGCAAATGACAAAATGAGTGTTGCTAAACAAAGGAACATACTTTTTATTACCCTCTATCAGAGGGTCCCCAACACATCACTCATGAGCTACAGGTAGGTTGTTAAAGGTTCTCAGTAGCTCATGAGGAGGTTTATAGACAGTGTTCAAAAAGGATAGGCCTATCAGCTGTCAATAGAAAGGTTAATCTCAGGTCAAGTTTGTCAACAGCTGAATTTAATCATCACAGCAATTGCCTCATCTGCGGTACCAGTGTTACTTTCAGTCAGCTACAGAAGCATGCCAAACATGGAATTAGAGACATCATTTAGAGTGTCCTTACAAACACATCCGCACATCAGCACAGAGCAGTGCAAAGGTAACGGGGAAGCTGTCTGTGGAACGTGTTTAAGTTCAATTGCACTGTTATAAAAAAACCCAGTACTGTTATGCCTCCCCAACAGACAGCGTCCATTTGTTGACAATCAGAGGGTGGTGAAGAAGGGTTGCAATCAAATAGTGCTACCCACACAAATGCGATACCATGCGGCTCTGTGTAGTTAAAGGGAGCACCATTCAATAATAACAACTGCTTCTCTTTATAGTGAACATGCAGTGAGTGGTAGTGTTTTTTTAAGTTATTCTGCACTGGGACTTATAGGGGAAATCGTAAGTAAAAGAGTACCCAAACTTGCTTCCCATACTCTGCTAATGCATTAGTGGTGTAAGTAGTGAATTAAACTAAAGTTATTGGATACACATAGCCTGTGCACATCTTGACACCGGACAAAAGATGTAAGAAGCCAAAGAACCATGTCCACTGACTAAGTTCAATATTTACTTTAGTCTGTCTTATTGCTTCGTCAGTCTCTCTTCTTCTCTGCTTAGCTTCATTCATCACCGTCCTCTTCCGTTTTTTAGCCAAAGCCATTGTATCAAACGGGCTAACTGGCTTCTTTTCAACAGAAGGCTGAAGGCTGTACACACTTCTCAGGAGAGAACTGTGGCCTGCTGCCAAAGTTACAAAGTGCTGAAAGCAGGCGACTGGGGACCTCTGTGGAATTGGGATTGACACCATTCTTCCTGTTGAGAGTTATTGTACCATTAGGTTGACTTTAAAACTGCATAAGTTATAAACTGTTGCTGTAATTATATTGGGGGATCTTCCTAAAACTCTCCTCTGAACAGCAATCAGATTGACATAATCAGTATGTTGGCCATAAAAGGGGTATTCATTTTTAATATGTGAATGGAGATGATGTGAAACACTGATACGAGAATACAGATTATTAGTTGAATAATGTTTGCTTTTGGCTTTGAAGTGAAATCAAGATGTAGCACACTTGAACTTGACACACTGACATTTAAAACATAGATACATTTGACATGGTAGTGGTGTTTTGATGTGAGCTTTGGGTATTTACATTTCCCCCTATCCTATCCTTCTTTCTGCATCTTATCACATCTCCCCCATCCCATTTCAAGCCCAGTGCAGTTTAGCAGATGGCAGTTCCGTCATGAGCCCGGGTCTGCTGAAGATTTCTGCCTGTTTAAAGGGAAGTTTTTTTCTTGCCACGCTGTGACGGATTAAGCTGGGCTCTTGTAATATAGCCATAAGTAAGGTCCTTTACCTGCTTTTTGTAAACATAACAATGAGCATGGTCTTGTTACCTGCTCTTTTGTTAATGTTAACAGATGAAGAGTAAGGTCCTTTACCTGCTTTTGTGAAGTGTTTCGAGATAACACCTGTTATGAATTGACGCTATACAAATAAAGATTGATTGATTGATATTTTGTTGTACCTTATGTGAATAAATGTAAGCAATGTGACGTAAGTGTCTGCCACTTTCAATTTTTTGGAGTAGATTTACATTTACTACTTGACCTGTCATATAAAGCTGAAATGTAGGTCATTGGATACCCCTTCTTGACAATAAAGAAACAACAATGATGACTGAAAACAATTATTATTTAACTTCTGGGTATACAAGCATTTTTAGACCCTGTTATTGAATCTTTTATGTGTTAAAAAAAACGAAGTTTATTGTTTGACCAGGGCACAGAGGGGCTTTTGTAACACTACTGATAACAAGCCTATCCTCTTCTTTCAGGATAGGCTTTGCAGTAATTCTCTTGAACACAGTATAAGTGCATTAACATACCTGCTGTAACCTTTGTTGACATGAAGCACCTCTTTCTAATATTAGGTCACTTCACAGAGAGCAGCAGATTAGAGATGAGACAGAAACCGAGCAGGCGGAGCCATATGTTCCCACAATTACTCAACCAGTTGCATCTGCTCATTAGATAATACTCTTATGACATTGGCCTTCTCATTCATACATGATGCCAGCACAGTAGTGATGTAAGACATGTCTTTTTAATACTTTCTAAAATCTCTGCTAACGCCTTTAGAAAATGATTGGATTTCAAAAAATTATTAAATTTTCCTCACAACTTGTGTGAAGTCATGGTGAAGATAAAACCTGCTTTATGGTCAAAGACACAGTGCTATTGTGTGGCAGAGCAGTTCAAAATCTTTAGAAGCAAATCACATATTTTTACTGAATCATCACACTATAGTAGTATATATATATATATATATATATATGTTTGTCTCAAGCACAAATCAGTGAGAAACGTTTATTTTCATACCAGCATGAAAGGATGGGAATACATACATAAACAGAATGCAACATAGTTTAGGGAAGAGATCAGCTTTTACTAAGAGTACAAACATGAAAATAGCACTAAAAATAAAGGCTCTTATGTGGTGTCCACAACTCTGTGCAACACCCTGCTATTATGTAATGCTAAAAGAAAGATGTGAGAAGAAAAGATAAGATAAAAATAATGTCAGCGTTCAAGTCTTGTCTTCTGATTTGAACTGCTCAGAAATCTGAAGCTGATGTATCTACTTCGAGGTTCCACCTGTGAGTCTTAGATGACTGAAGTTAAGGGTCAACTCAAGTGCAGCATGCAGCCTCCTCTCAAGTCTTTCCTGACATTTAACCTTTGAAGCACTTACTATGTCAGTCTTTAACCTCCCCTTGCCCCTTTGAAATTTCACATCCTGGCTGACAATATGAGCAGAAGGATACTTTTCTCATAAAGTGGAGATAAAGCACAACGCTGGAAAAGGCGTAAAGTCCTCTTGAGGTTTAAGAGTTTGGGGACTGGGTGGGCATCTTAAATCAGCTCCAACCTTTGCAAGACCGTTTGCTTTTCTACCAAACACAACTAAGGGAATCAAAAACAAGGCCAGAAGTTATTTCAGACAAGCAGGTTAGCGGAGAGATGGTGATATAGGAGATGAAAGACTTAAGGAGCAGAGGTCTACCTCAAAAACCCCATAAAGAGAAAGAGTTTTATAATGACATTCATGGATGAAGATATGATATATCATGTAGGTTTTCAGGAAACACACAGAGAATAGCTCACTGTGAATTGAACAAAACAATTCAAGATACATAAGTGAAATTTAGGAGGATGAATCATCTTAAATTAAATGTACTTTGCTCAGCCTGACCAAGCTTGTATGATCTACAGTTTTGTTTCTCATGTGGCTTTACTGTCTCTGCTTTTTTCTGATCTATATTTATATTGTCTGCTTTTTAAACTTACTGTCTTGTGTCTTTGTCTAGTTATACCTTTACCTTTTGCACATGTTTTTCAATGTGGTTTTAAACTGCAAATGGCAATAAACACAACTGAACAAATATTAAGTAATCACAGCGCATTCCCCATGCAAACTGGGACATCCCTCACAACTAACGAGTCGTTTTCAAATAGCTTTTTTTTCTCCCATCTGAGGCGGACAAATTCATCCCTCTTGTCTCCAAACAATCAGCTCTTTTCTTCAGTTGGATGCTCCAATAAAAGAAGGAGGGAGGATCCAGCAGAGTACGAGGGACAAATGCATCTACCCCACAGAGCAAATCGGCAGCACCAGGCTAACATTCTGTGTGTTAGGGCACCTGGGACTGGGCGTCTGCCCCCCCCCCCCCCCCCTATCTTATAACACGTTTGACAAAAGGCCCAGAGCTCAGCCCTTAGGAAATCTGAGAGGCGGGGTATCTAGGCCGGGAGCGCAGTACAGAAAAAAGAAAGGAAAAAAAAAAAACCACAGGTACGTTGCACCCATACTGGCTTATATACTGTATGTCTGAATAAGAGAGAAAGATTTAAAATGCCTAAGTGACCTGTTCAAAAAACACACAACATCTGAGAAAGTTCAGCCTCATTAACAGAACATTAACAAAAACTAATATGCATTTCCGTTGATTTCTCTAAATACCAAAAGTCAGGCATGTGTGTGTGTGTGTATATGTATATATATATATGTGTGTGTGTGTGTGTGTGTGTGTGTTCATAGAGATGAATTTATAGAGATGAATACAAAATTCTATAGACACTTTAAATCTTAACTTTCACTCCAGTGTCACAAAAATGCTACCTATCCAGTTTGCCACACCCAGTAGAAACATTTTTCTTCTGTCAACTTGACATCTGCTCATTGGTTTGTACCCAAAAGAAATCAGTGTTCATGTGACAGCCATGAACAGAGATGCTTGAGAGACTATAGATAATTATTGCTCGGGGTTGATTCTGAAGACTAAGTGCTTATGTTGTAAAGGTCGTCTTTCAGCTGACCTTCTACTGACCTGCAGAGCTCCAACAGTCCAGAATAGAGGCCCCTTCTTTTCCTAGTAACACATTATTGAAAAGAACAAGTTCACAAAGAAGAAAAAGACACATGCACTAATGAGAGAGTTTCGCACCGCAAAACAACAATCAGAAAAGAGAAGACCTGATGAAAGATGGACAGGGAGAAGCAGTGACAGGAATAAGAGCGTGTTTATAAGAGAAGGAGGAAGACCTCGGGGCTTGTGTTTGTTGACTTAAGTGATCAGGTTGTCTAGAGCAGAGCTGAGCAGCACTAGCTAGAACCCAGCCACAGCACACAGCTCATATGTTGCAACTCCACTTTTTTTCTTTCTACAGTTCTAACCTTTCCCTTTGCAGATCCCAGCTCTAATATCTCACTCAGCTTGCTGGAAATGACGACAGTCAAAACTGATAATGAGCTAAATGTGCAAAACCGGACACACACACACACACACACACACACACACACACACACACACACACACACACACACACACACACAAATACACGATAATGCATACAAATCCAGCTTGAATTCTTCCTCAGACTCCAGACTTTCATCATAAAAGTGTTGCGATGTGTTATATATGTGCTGCTATCTCCTTTTCCTTCTTCTTTCTCACTTCTCCTCTAAACATTTTGTTGTATTCAACTGATTGCCTTTTTGACGAGTGGACCTCTTATCAGCCTCCACCATCAAGCTGCTTTTCATTTCCTCTCCTTTTATTGCTTTTCCTTTTTTTTTCTAATTTGTGTTGCGTGCTTCTTTTACCCTTCCTCCTCTCGCTCAGCACCTTTTTGTCTGACATTAACTGACCTATTTAAATCGTTAATTTCTTACTTTTTATAATTTACTCTTTTAATGGTAAAATTCTTTTCTTTTCTTTTTTTCCTGCCCTTTATTTAAACAAACCCAAACATTAAGAACATAACACAACTTTCACACACTTAGGTGGGGCAAGGGATGAAAACAGGCCAATAGAAACTGGAGACATGGTTGTGACTGATGGGAGAAAAAGAGGCAGCCAAAAGAAAAAAGAAAAGAAAGACAGCAATAGACATGATCTGTCTGCTTCTTAGCACAGCAGACCCCTCCTCCCCCCCCCCCCCCATAACCCATTACCACCCACTGTAACCATTTCCACACGGCCTCTCAATGTTTCTTCACATCTTTAATTTCACTCCTTTTGTTGCCGTGGCCGCAACACCCTACTGTATTGTTGTATTGTCCTTTATACAGCTCCAGCATAAAGGGGCTGTTTTGTCACCTGCAGAAGAGCCATTTTGTGTGCACAGAAATCTCTGCAGGCAAATGCAGCTGCTACAACTGAATGAGCTCGAACACAATGTGAGTTTCCGAAACAGTTTAACCTGGGATGTATTCAGCTTCTCATGAGCAGGCCGGCATACATAAACACATACATAGACGCAGGGCAGTATGACAATTAAATCAATTCTGAAGAAGTTTTTTCAGTGGAGTGCAGAGCTTGACATATCAGATACATAACCCTATCCTATCCTATACTTGATCATACTTACGTAATAGAATGACAATGATAACAATAATGCCAAACTAGATAGTATTGGAAAATACAAATGTAGTATGAAAAGTATGAAACTTTTGCAATACTGATTTTTGTAAGTAATGTTACTGAAGGAAGGACCTTGTTGCGTAACTCTTTGTTTCACATTAGGGGCTTTTTTAGGCTAATTGCAGGAGACAGGTTTGGAGCTGGATGAGAATTGGAGGACACCAGATACTGAAATATACAAGTATGAGGAAGTTTTCATCCTCAGTCTATCAAGTGATGTCTTTTCACATTCCTCTCTATTCAAACTCTTCCTGGGGGTTTGTTCTCCTGACCTGCTGATGAGAGAGCCAGACGGCTACAGATGAGTAGGGGTTAGCAGACTGGTTTTAGCACAATAATATTTTAACTATGTTGCTGACAGACCTTGTCCATTGTGAGAGAGCTGGAGTCTATTTGGGCCCAAGCTTAGCCAGTTACATCACTTTGACATCAACAATCATAGACTTTCACAATTTTATAAACTTCTTAAAGCATACACTGATCAGAAATCCAGGAAATAATAAAACATGTGAATAATGTGTACATAGAAGTTAATTCTGAGATTTATACACACTCACTTCAAGTGCACAGAGTGAAAGAAAATCCGACTGTCTCCTCGAGACTAGATCTATTGTGAAGTAAACATGATCAATCTGCTTGCTTACACCCTCTCATTGTGCTTTTTATAGTCATTTAAGAAAATACTTCCTTCATGAACCACTGCCCTGGGACACATAATATGAGGACAATGGTGCTCAGATTGCTGTTACAACACAGCCAAGGAGCTGCAGCACAATCGTTGTAGATTGAGTGACACTGTGAGGTTATTAGTCCATGTTCTGAAACCTCATCTTGCTCACCTTCCCCGCTCTTCTCCAACGATAAGTTGAAACTTGTACTTTTTTGTTCTTCAGTTACACCTGCATCACTGAAAGTGCCTCAGACACCCTGTAAACTAATGTCAGTGAACTTGTTGTGTGCCCTGCTTTTAATTTTAAATCACATTCAAATCTTTAATTTGCTTTTATTATAGCTGTATAAAATGTCCAAGAAAATTGAAAGTCACTTTTGCGTAACTATGTCAACAGTAATTTTTTGTATGTTTTTCACGTTATTAAGAAACTAAAATTTATGTTTCATCTCATATTCAAGAAGATTGGTTTGAAAGTATTGCATTTATTGTAAAAGGAAAAAGCTTATGCATGCGATTTAATCAAGGTGTATCCATTATATATTTTATTATCCATATATATATATATATATATAGACACACACACATATATATCCAAGATATGTATGTATGTATATGTAAAGAAAAAAATATACATACATACATACACACACACATACATGTACATGTATAAACATCTTCCCTTGTACAAGTACTCCAAAAGATTAGTTGATGTTGAGCTTACTGTTTGTCGCAATATTTGATCAGTGGGAAAGGTATAGCGTTGTAGCTTGCAGTTGCTGATTTTGACATTTAGTGTGGAGTCAGTTACCACCTCAGTAATCAAATCTAGTTTTTGTTGAAGCTCTGTTTTTGTTCTCCATCTCCAGGAGAGAATAAATGACTTAATTTGGTTAATTATTTCTGCAAACTGAATCCAAAACTATAAAGATAAATGAAAAACAAAACAATGAGCTGAAAGAGAAAAAAAGCATCTATAAAGCTCAAGGGGAAACCGTGGGCCTCCAATTTTCTACGGGTTCATCGTAATGAAAGGCCACTTTCACATCTCATATTATCATTAGATCCTGTGAAAAGTATTTATTACAGCAGCTCAAAGTTAAAGAGCAGTATGGATAATTTGGCGCAGCCAGGTCTTCTATGGTAATATGTATATCATAACAGTATTCCTTTTGTCAATACGATAACCTTTGAGAGGTCTTTTTGAGAACTGTGAGCGCCTTGTGTATGTGAGTGTCATGACTTTTCTTCACCCGTTCAACTTTAGTTCTCCTTCTCCACCAGCCTTGTTGGTTCTCGTATGTGGACCCCATTGTGTGAGAAAGTGAAACACATACAGTATATCACATTCAAAGACACACTCACCTACAGATGGCAACAGGGCTACTGAGGGTGTGTGTGTGTGTGTGTGTGTGTGTGTGTGTGTGTCCCCGTGTGTGTAAGAGATTCTATGTGTGTATGTGTGTGTGTGTGTTCAGGGGGATCATGGTTCCGCAAATTTCTATAACAGGAAACCAGGCTGGAGTCAGCCCACACACCAAAGATGCTGGAAGGTTGGAGGCCCCAACCGTGGGAGAGACCGGAGAGGTAGGAGGAAGTCGCCCGGGTAACGGTGTATAAGCTTCTACAAGCAAGAAAATATGATTTCCAAAATAAAACACTGAACAAGGATTTGACATAACTGACAGGACGCCGACATCCTCTATTAGCACAAAACCAGCTGCACCTCAGACCACTTCATCTGTCCCTCACCCTGCTGATGCCTTGATGGCAAACCTGTGAGCGAGAGAGAGTCCTCAGGACAGTAAAGAGCAGAGACATCAAGGGTGAATATAAAACATCTGAATGCCTCCACAGAACGCATGATTCGAAGGAAGGTTTTTCTGCCTCCATGTACAAGGACACCTGACTCTGCACCGTGACATAAGACACTCAGAATCCTATGGAGAAGAAATGGTCCTGAAAAAAGCATGATGAACATTGATTTTTCCCCGAATGTTACAGCTGACAGGCCCTGACCAAACGCTCTACAAGGAGACAAAGAAACATTTATTTGTGTGTGTTTTTTTTAAGTTTCGAGCAAAGTATGTGCAACTGTTTTCGAAATTGTGTGTGTGTGTGTGTGTGTGTGTGTGTATATGTGTGTGTGTTGTTCAGATTAATACTCCATTGTAAATGGAGAGAGGGAGGGCAGCAAGGGATCATGTGACAAGAGTCAGACTGAACCCCGGCGCCTACACGCTTCTCAGGGGTCATGTAGGGGTCGTCATGTGGCGACTGTGTCGCTGCGAAATACACGCGCACACACGCCACACACAAAGCACAAGTGTGGACTAAAACACAAAAAGCAAGAAGTTATCAAACAGTTAGAGATATGACTACAAAACCAGTAAAAAGGAAATAGTCATTTTTCTAGAATGAAATCTATCAGACCTTTCTTCCTGACTAGTCTATATGGAATGTAAATAATTGTTTTCTTATATTTTTGTCCTTTTAAGGAAAACCTATTTACACACACACACCAATACCCTTTCTATCCTCTCATAGCCAAGTCGTTCTTCCTCCCATCTTCCTTTTTTTTCCCCCAGGTCATGTAACCTGAACTTCCCATGTCATGTCCTTTCTGCATATTGAACGCAGCCATTAGTGACATCAGCTCGGTCAAGACCAAGCAAAAAGCAGATCAAGGGAAGGAGACACTAGGGAGAAGATGAAGGAAGAGCGAGACTGAGTTAAAATATTTTCTATACAGTAAAAAGAGACATTTTTTAAAAAGAGAGGAGAGAGTAGCAGGGAGGAGCTGGATCGGGTTCCAGTGTGTTTTCATGTTCGCTCTCCATTACAGTAATGTGTCGAGGCCACTTAACTAATGCTTAGAGGAACTGTGATACCCGTAATAAACATCATTACACAATGAATGAGAGTATGAGGGTCACTGAGAAATGTACACTGTGTATACTTAACCCCCCCCTCCTCTTCCACTCTCATAACACACACAGTAAGATAACTAACTTCATTATGCTCCCTATTCCTCTTAGTGAGCGCTGCGAATTGAAACCTAATTACAACATCAGAGCCAAATTAAAAGCTTTTCCTCTCAATGGCCGCAATCCATCTCTTGACAAATGAACAGCGCCGCCAGTTCCACTGTGTTAGAGCGTGTTACTGCTTTCTCCACACACACACAAACACACACACACACACACACACACACACACACACACACACACACACACACACACACTTCTTTCATGCCTGCACACTTCCTTTCAGATAACAACAAAGAATCAGCTGTGATAGCAACAGTACATAATCACATGTATACCATCATTAATCACATTTCTAGACACTCATTTGCAACACGCTTGTTGTACACACTTTGTGTAATCATTTGTGAAATTTCCTTCAGACACTCTAATAACAAATGGCATTTTTCATTCTAAAGCCGTGTTTATGATTTCATTACCCTTCCTTTTTTCATCCTCTTCTGCCATCTGTTTTTTTTTTTTGATAAACTAAGGATATAAAAGCCATTGAGAAAACTCTGACTAACCTGTGGTCAATTAGTTCTTAATGAGGATGCTTTGAATAATAGCAGTGAAATCTAAAATGCAGCATGACATTTATTCAGTAGTGTGGCGGTACTGTATGTTTTGATGCTGTGCACATTTTTTTTTAATATGCGTAATGTGTATTATTTGTTTGAAGATTTTATTGTGCTTCTCTATTTACAAGTGGATTGTTATTTGTTGTTGTTTTATTGATGATACAGGGGAGAGAGTTGAATGTGTTTAGGGCTTGAGTCCAAGACAATTTCACCAAAGGGACAAAAATTAATTGTCAATCGCATTGAATATCGCGTCAACAGCTTGGGTTCAGAATGAAAATAACTAAACAAACAGTGGATTCACATACAAGAAATTTGGGGCAAAATTCTGCTATGTCATGATAAACAAAGCATAAATCCTGATGACCACGTTCATCTGGAGCTCTAGAAGCAACATGGAAACAAAAGCTCAGAAGAAGCAGAAGCTCCCGAAACAAAAACAATATTAAAATCCAGAGTGTTTATTCAAGACTTCCTGAGAAAGACTTCCGCTTATATTGTATGCTGTGTTAATATCTACTGTATTCCTGAAACAAAAGAACCCATGTATAATCCTTACATCCGTTGCTAATATTGCTAGATGTTTGATTCTTGATTCACACTCCACGTTGATTGAATTGAGGAAGAAAAACTCAACTTCCACTCCTGCCATGCTAATCAGTTCAGATACATGCATGAATAACTAATAACTGCCACATCCATCATATAATCTACAGGATGAAAACCACACACTGACGACTTACATTTGCTAAACAGATATATTCAGCATTTAAATTCAGAAATACAGGTATACAGGCTTGAAAACATGTCATGGATGTAGTGTAATGACATTTTCACCATCTGTCCGCCTTTACAGTAATTTCACTCAGTAATTAAAAAAGACAACTATCAGTCAGAGATCAGATGTTTTGGGATATAGGTGAGTATGTTTAATCCAATGACGTCTTCTTCTAACAGATAGTGCTGGTTCCCAGACAGAAAGGTTATCAGGCCAGCTCTCGGCTTGCTGCCACTTAATGGAGATCACAGGAGATTACAGCTCACAAATGATCTATTACTGTTACTTTCTGCTATCTGGTATTTCTACCTTTTACAGGACATTTCTAGCTGACTTATAGGAAACAGCCACATCCCTGATTTGTTTTCTGGGAGCAAAGATACAAGGCAGGCTTATTGATGGACACATTCCTGTCAGTTAGTTACTTCTCATTGTAATCTTAAAAACAAAGATGGTCAATGGAAAGCAGGTTTACGAGCAGATTCTCTCTAATTGATTTACAGTGGCTCAAAACTTTAAAACCAGCCAATGCTAATACATGTAAAGTGTACTCATTCTGCTAGACTGTGAATGCTCCCTCTATAAATGTATGGTTATCACGTGGAGGGCAAAGTGCTCTTCATTTGAAAGTCCTTATCACCAGTCAATCACAGCTGAATAGGTTTGGATTGACAATGGATCACTCGTGCTCAGTGTGCAGGTACTAATACTATTATTTTCCTGCTGGTTCCATCTCTGTCTGTCCATCCTAATCCAGTTAGACTCAAGGAGACAGACCCAGAGGGACACAGCAGAGGACCCATCCCAAAAAAATTACACAGTTGTCTTTTCATTAAAAAAGATCCCGTTTTGTCTTTTTGATATGTGCTAGTTGGCCTTTATTTAAAGGAAAAGTCTGTTCGTTACGGCCAAAAAGTCATATTTTCTGCTCAGATTGTGTTTGATTGACACAGAAATCTTATCTACCTCTGACCATCCCTCGCATCTCATTAGTCCTCCTTCCTGCTGAATCCTGTGCTCCAATCTGTTCCCTCTCCTGGGAGCTGCTTGTAACAATACTTTGTATCATCTGTCAAACAGTGAAAGAGGGATGGGTATAGTGCTTTTAAATTACAGGAACGACCTAAAGTAGGCCTCAAGATGGTGTTTTGTTAACATGTTGTACCACTTAATATTTACTGTTTGACCTTTTCCTTCACAAGGCCTTTGGTAACAGCCTGCTCATGAAAAGAAATACAGATAAACAACAAACAGTACCAAGTACACCTCTGTGGTTTCTAATTCTTCCATCTGATCCACGAACACCAAGCGATAAAGATGAGGCCGATGCAGCACAATAAACACCATAAAGATGCACTCTTTGTTAGAAGAAGGTGATGAGGAGAGAGGGTTGTTAAAAAACAACTGAAATAAACAAACAAGCCAATCAGCACACTGGTTGAAACAAACAGACATAGTGTGCATGTCATGTTTGTGTGAGGGAAGATGGGATTTGTATGTGAACTAATGAAATATCAGACAACTGTATGTTATGAAATAATTAAAGCAGTAATAAAGAATAGATGAAAGATAAATGAAGGTTTGAGTTGTCATTTGCATGAAATGGTCCTCAGGTCATCAGCCTGCTCAGGTTAGATGCTGATGGATATGTTAGCATTCAAACTAGGAGTTCATTTAAACAACGACAATTTAATTTTACAAAGTTTTGCATTTTTTTTAAATTTGTGTTTTCAGTTCAACGGAGAAAACGTAGAGCGTGACAATGTGACGTGTACAGTGAACATGTACAGTGAATACGTTTGAGGACTGAGCATTTTTATTTCATTGACTTCATTATAATTATTACATCTGTAACGCTTCACATGGTGACTGGAAACAAGGGAAGGGAAATCTACTTTGTAAGTTCTTTAAAATCTACTCCAAAGCTCACTGATGTTCTATCTTCTTTGATTAATCCATAGAGAACTAAAAATACCAATAAAACATTTATTTGTGCTCCAGCAGACGTCTTGACTCGTCAAAGACAAGCACAGGTGTTGCTATTCACCTGAGCGCATGCACAAAAAGTAGAAGTCTGAATCTGAAAATAATCATCTTTTATAAGAGACTGCAACAAATCTAAATGTCTAAAAACATAAACAGAACAGGAATGTGTTCATTGTGTCCCATACACATCTTAAGTGCATTGGGATTCAAATCAACAAAAGAACTCTGAGTTAAAAATGTTTTCCCATGTACGACAAATAAAAAAAAGAAGACATCTGCGTATGTACTCCACTGCTACAAACAACTACTTTCCTGAGAAGGTTGACAAGACGGAGGAGAGGGGGGTGATGAGCAGAGATAACGTGCAGTTACATTTCATCTTCATGCAGTGTCACTACACGGGAAGGTCAGACACAAACGGAGCGCCAGGTCTTATACGGAGCTGTTGACCACCCAGCCCAAAGCCATTAAAAGCTCTCCCCTTCCTCCTTCTATGTCTCTCCTCTCAACGCTGTAAGCTTTTTTCACTTTGAGATAAGAACTATGAGTAATCTACTGCTTCCCTTCCTCCTGTTTCACCCTCTCATGTTCAGCTCTCCATTTCTACTTTTATCTCAGTCATTCTCTTTCTCCATCCATCCATCCTGCTCCCTCACCGAGGGTTTACACAGCTACGGCCTCGACAGCTTTTACTTTTACTGTAACAGCAAGGAGACCTGAGTCGCAGGCCAACCTGTGCTGTGCTTCTGGATGTAAAGTGTTAAACAGTTAAGAAAGGGGAGAGTCTATGGAGGGTGTGTGAATCAAGTCTTTGTGCAGGTCTATATTCTGAGGTGTAAAAGGAGGAGGGATCTGTATCTTTGTCTCTGCAACATGAGACATGAGTAAAAAAGAAAGAGGCCTGAATTCAGAAATTTATACTGTCCTATAGGCTATGTGTGCTGAGGCCGTGACGGAGGTAAGTCATTACAGTTGCAACTATCAGTGATGGCTGTGTAAGTGGAAGCAGATGCACAATGCAGAGAGGATCTGATTTGGTATTAGAACCCTTTCAAAGAGCTGACGGTTAAATACCAGGTAGAGAGAGGGGTCTCCTTCATGAATGTCCACAAAAGACACCTGACAAAAGAACTTTCACACTGTAAAATGGTACACACTAATACACACTGTAAAATTCACCCAGAAGTGGTCAACCAATCATATTTACTATTTAATAATTAATTAAACAAACAAACAAACAAACAAACAGAATTCTTTTTTCCAGGCACACATTCCCGTTCCACTGAAACATGCCCAACGACTAATTCTTGGATCACAATCCACCAGTCCTCAACACTAGTTTGATAAATAAAAATATAAAGCTGCATTAATCTATTTTGGGGAAAAAAGGAAATCTGAAATGCTAATATGAATAAGCAGTAAATTGCTAAGAAAAATATTCTATTAAATATTTATTCAATCTCAAAGACTACAACTCGATTAATCAAACAGATGACACTAACAGTTTTGAGTAACCGTTCTTCTCCTGTATAGTTAAGAAATCCTAAACAAAGAGGCTATTGATGATCCAAACTCATTTGATCCTTTTAGAAGACAATTATTTGCTGATTTTGATTTTACGATCCATTTCAGCTGAAATGTCATGTGCTTGACATTTGCGCAAAATTTTAACAGTGCACTTCTCATCGCCACAATTAACCACACACAATCTGGAACAAATCCTTAGCGCACACACAACACTTAACACTTGACCTCAAACTCAGCGAGTCACAGGCTATTAGTGAGGGCTATGTATACTGAGAGGCAAAGAGAAAGAAAGAAGTCAAGAGGGGAGCACATATGTCTTCCTGCTAAATTCCTGTCCTATTCAATCATTGCTGTCTCTTCTTTATCAAACTATGGTAATTATGACTGTGATTATCTGTCACAGATTGTACCTGTCTTTGTATTCTCCATTCACTCCTGTAATGTGCAAGTTCCCTTTTACAGACACTCTGAATCAGATCCTGAATTAGAAATAATGCATAAGAGGTCTCACTGGAGGAAAGATTAAAGCTTCTTCATCCCTTCCTCCCCTCCTCTGTCTTTGTTGGCCTGACTCTTTTCATAGATCTGGGAGCCCCCTGCTCTCCGCTGTGTGACAGACAAGTAACAAGTTGTCAATACAAATGAACTGAGAGGGGGAAAAAGCCATTACAATACCTTTAAATCCATCACAGTTCTAAAACGGCAAAGATTTTGCCTGTCTGTGTTCACCTTTCCGACTCAGCGTTTGTGTGTTTCCTAATCAGTTAAAGTGAGTGTCGATCAAGTTTCTCTCTACTGACCAGGGTAAAATGTGTAATTAATCCAATCTCCAGCTCTTGAATCTCCATTCAAGATGAAGGTGAAAAGCCCTGATGCTTTTATAAAAGGGACAAGAAAGGATAGAAAGTAATTCAGGTGCTGTGAGACAGAGGTGGTGAGTGGATGTGGTGGAGGGTCTGGATTAGTTTCTACCTATTCCCCACCTTCAGAGGAATTAGACAGGGTGAGATGGGGGGGGGGGGGGGGGGGGGGGGCTGATAGTTTTTACAGTCTGAAAGGAGCGCAGATAAGGAGCAGAGAGAGGCTGGGCGTGGAGGGGACGGAGGTGGGAGGGAGAAGTTAATTACCTGAGCGGAGGGCATGGAGGGAGAGCTGATTGGAATGAAGGAGAGAGAGATATCACACATGGTTATACCCCTCTAGAGTCCCTGATGCATACTAAAACGGATTCAAGGAGGAGGAGAGGAGCGGGAGGAGAGGCTTGATGAAGTGGCATCCTGCTCCTTGTGAGATCATGGACAACAGAGGAATATTAATCAGGAATCAGACACACACAAACCCATCTTTAGGATATCTCCTACAGATACAACACGCATGATGTGTTGATGCAAGAAAAGGTTGTTTTAAGGCTTTCTGTACTTTCTGCCCCTAGATAGGTTGTTTTTTTAAGATTGAAAAATATATCAAATATTTCTTAAACATCAATGATGGCCTCTTTGATTTCCCACTAGAGTATTGAACTGCAAATTCGGGGATGCATGATGACTAAAACAAATGCAACAAGGCAGTCAAAAAAAAACCCATAATGCATAAAAAGTGCAGCAACTCGTCACTGAGGCAATGAAGCTCTGCAAAAATAGTGTGATTTTTTAAAAACTGGGCCTGGAAGAAAAAGAGGACGTAAAAAGGAATGCAGGGACCGGGAAAATAAAAGGATATGAGAGGAAAAAGGAAAAGCAGAGTCCCATTAATAGAGCAAACTTCAGAGCCAAATTACTGAGGCGCCGCAGAGATAGTAATCAGAGCGGCAGTGCACCCTGAGTCTGTTAACGCAGCACTCAGTGCATTTACATCATTACAGCTCTTATCATTAACATTGTTTAAAGCTGCACATATAAAAGCTGTAATGGAGTACATTACTTCACGATGTAGGAAGTGAACGTTCATTTAGGTCTAAAATCATCTCGCAGAAAGGGGGGCTAGAGAAAAGTCAGTATTTTGGAGTCCAACTAAGCAGGAAGTGGTAGAGCCAAGCCCCTCTGTGATTGGTCCCTGCAGACCAGCCCCGCGGCTCATTCGCTGGCTGCGCCATAATTTTGTTAAGGGCACGGGTTGCTTCCTGTGCTGGCTAAACATATCTGTGTAAATGAGGTTTGGGATGCCTGAGGGGGAGACAAGAGGGGAGGGAAGGGAGGAGAGAGGATGTGGAATGAGGAAGTAAGGCCGAGGTAATGGAGGCAAAATGAAGCGAAAGATAGAGGGAGAAATACAGCGGCATCAAACTTGCATTAACCATGATTAACAGGCCTGGATTGAGTTACCACTCCAACATTTCCAGACGTCAAACAAAGTCGACCCTGAGAGCTAAGATCTGTGTTTCCGCCGACCTCTGGGTTCACAGCCAGCTTAATGTGTCTCTCTCAAAGAAAAAACAAACATCCACGACGAGGCTGAAACTGCATGCAGTAATATGTCCTTAAACGCAATAAATCCTTCAATCATCTTTAGAATTTTATTGCAAAAGAACAGCCTATACTTGGATCATAAAGAAAGAGATTTGGAATTGATTTAGTAAACAGCAGATCTTCCAGCAAGCAGTCAGTATACTTTGGCTTTAAGTCTACAGAATGAATTTCCTCCGCTGTCTTCAGGATGTCATAATATTGTATTATAGAGAGTGTTCTCTGCTGGTTTGACAGCATCTCAGTAAAACACAGACACAGCCTTAGCAGTAAGGTCAAGTCTCTTCTGATAATTGGTGTAAGACATGTATTTGAACTTCTGCTAGACGTGTTTTCAAGTTGTTTTTTTTTACTGCAATCAGCTGTTGTTCAGTTCGACCTATGACCCTTAATGCAGTTATTTATTTAACAGGCTGCTTTGTTTTAGTATTCTCTTACGATCTTACGATCTCATACTTTCTATCTCTTCTTATTTCATTTATTGTTGTCCGTATGGTATGGATTGATAAAGGCTGATCCTGCAGCCGGCATAGGCGGCGTGTAAGCCAGATGCCGATAGCCCTGTCAGCTATGTAATAGCGTCACATGATAGCAGCTAATCGCTAATAGCAAACCCGCGGAAAAAATTCAACAAAAGAGAAAAACGCGACAAAAACAAAACCAACAATGGAAAACTTCCAGCAATTGATCTACTCTGTCACTGGCATGTGGCTTTTTATTACAAAACGCAATCAAGCTTTGTTTAGAGAAGGCTGTGTGCGGCGAGGAGAAATACAGACAAATAAACAATCGACTGTTTAAACACGGAGGGGTTGTGTTTGCAGCTGTCACAAGTGACGATTGTTTCGACCAATCAACGGACTGCAGTGTTTAGCTCCACTTTTTAGGGTCGGATCGATATTCATGGCACCCCAACGGAAGGGTCCCAAAAAGTGGGACGGTACGGGATGGTATTTTGGGAATCTTTCCCGACTTTAGTCTATGGAAGCACCGCAAAATGCGTGTTGTACTGAGAAAAGCCAAACTGAAACGCTTGGTGGAAACCGGGCTTTTGTTGTCTGTTTATAGCTATGTTTTATGCATTTTATGTTCAGGCTACTTCAACCAACTTGCCCATAGTAGGATGAATAAAGACATCTGAATTGAAGAAAAAAACCTTCTCCCATCCTTACATGGAAATGTGTCAATCTAAGTGTTGCTGAAGCCTTTTAGGCATAATTTTGTTAAAGAGAGACAAAAGAAACCCTTGGCCAAGCAGATGTTTTATGTTTGCTAATAAAGACTGACCAGATCACGTATCCTACTCCAGTCTGGATGGCAGGAGCAACCCCAAGCCATGGTCCACTCCAAACACAATTACTGCCAAACAGCAACAGTTCCCGTCCAGGAGCCAGGTACCCTCCACTCCCTGTCCCCTGAGGCTGTCACGCCCCCCTCTCTACATCCCTTCCGTCCCTCCCCGGTACTCCATTGAGCCCCCTCTCAGGCCCATAATCGGATTGGTCAGCCCTAACTCCATTACAGCGGAGCAGTCGAGCACTTGTTATTTCCAAGTTGTTGGCAGTAATTTGCTCCTATTAGCAGCTTTTACTGAGAATCAGAGTCACCACATAAACAATCAACTAAGTAGAGTTTCAGTGTCATGTTTTAGAGTGTTTGTGTGGTATCCTCGGGTGAATAAAACGGTGTTTGTTTCAGAGTTAGATTGAATTTTCAGAAGACAAATCTAATCAGAGGGAACAGAAGTCTTACAGGACAGTGTATGTGTGGGAGTGGGTGTCAGAGGGTCCGGCTGGCTCTGGTTGGCTGTGGTTACCCAAGAGATGATGCAGTAAAGGGGCAGAGGAGGCTGGTACGCAGTCCTGTTCAAAGACTAATGAAGGAAAGAAGGAAGAAACGTGGGATATTTGAACAGTGTTTGAGCATGTAAAGAAATAAAACCAAAAATGCAGATTATGTTTTTTGTCACTGTATACACTGGAAAGGTTTGTGTGTGTTATAATAAAACAAAGCAAGACGAAAGCAAAAAAGAAAAAAACCTCACATGAGTAATCTGTTACATGAAAAACAGAGTTTATAAAGTCTAAATGGAACTTGTAAAAAGCATCACAAGGTTACTGAAAGTATGAAAGCATCCCAGAAGATAAGTCTGCTTTGCTAAATTGAAAATGTTAACCCGAGCAGAATAATAGATTTATGTGAATGGAAAATGCAGATCCTGTCGTCATATTTATTCTTGAAGTCATGCTTCAAAGTCGAGCATTCTCTAACAATGCTAATTAAAAACCCTAGTATCTAACTCTTCTGAATTGTTTGAGTCGGTGTGATCAAGTGTATGAGTTGTTTATGCTCTGTTTGTTTCTTTAATATTATTTTAATCTAAATCAATAAAAAATGAAGCATCCATTACCACACCCAAGGAACTTTCAGATTGTCTTGATTTTGGCAACACAGCACGAAAGTGGGATGACATGAATGAAGAAAAAGAGTAGATTAGAGTAGAGTTGTGATAGTAATAAAACTGAGAAACAACATTTGAACTTGCACTGTGTTATATCCTCTCGGTACATCTCAAAAAGTAGCCATTGCCAGTTTTAAAATATTTGATTAGATCCCTCATCTACAATTTGTCCTAATGTTTCATTTCAGAACTAAGGACTATAAAACTGAGGGCAGTGGGAGCAGCAGGTTCAGCAATAATCTCATAATCATCTAACAGGTGAAAACAATCAAAGTGAAGGAACGGGATGAAGGAAGCTGACAATCTATATATACACACCCCAGTTTTATCCAGATCTACTTCAGGCTATGATTTCTCCTGTTTAACCTTGAGGAATACTTGTCCTAAAAAGTAGAGTCTACATTTAAAACCCTGACACATCCTGACAGTCAGTCTGAGAAAATGTGAGCTTATAACTCTGTATGTGTCCTAAACTCAACCGAGTAGGGAAGAAAATTGCAGAGAGGAGAGAAATACGATGAGATGGCTGGAAATGTAAAATCATAGTGTGTCTCTTTATTTCAAAGAGACATAAAGAGGAGGGGCATTGTCTCGAAATCATTCTTAAGATGCAGAATGAGGGGGAACTTGAAAGAGTGGGAGCAGGCAGGGAGTGGAGGTAGAGAAGAGAAACGGGGGTGTGTGTCTGTGGGAAGACCTCTCCACCTGTCCAAGCCCACATTCCTGCACATTCCAGGAATCCTGCAGACAAAACGTGCTGAGAGGGGCCAGGAACTGACCTCGACTCTGCCTGTCAACAACAGATCTCTCTGATATAAAATTGCGAGGTTCTCTTACTCACATGTCCGTGACACAAGGAAACAACAAGGAATACACATGCATGACCAGGCGCGTATGCAAAACATATTTTTCAAAATGAATTAGGAATGTTTTATATGAAGTCTTACGAGTCACAAGACACTTTTTGGGAAATAAACTTGTTTGCAAACAATATTTTGCAAACAATATTTTGATATTAAACTTTTAATAAAAGTTTAATATCTCATCTAAAGGAAGGCTACAGCCTGTACCTATATAGCTACTTCAGATCAAACGAATCAGATATAACATGATAACAAGTGACCATTAGTTAGATGTGCTGGTTGGTGGATTTACTCACGTTTTCCCCATAAATAGCTGTTTCGACTGTCTGATAAGCTAAGGACTCAACATACACACGATCACAACTTTCCACAACGATCAAATCAAGCTTGTCAAGAGCTACATGTACTTGGTTTTCTTATTCATTGTGAGATGTCTTTCAAGGCACATATTGCCAAAGTGGTCTCTAAACCTAAGGTGAATTACATTACAAGTGAGGATTTTAATCGAGGGTAAATCTGCTTTTCCCTCAGAGCAAGGAAACTTCTTGTCTCTTCAAAGTTTATTCCTTCATTGGATTATGGACATGGCCTGTATATGGGTGCTACAACGAAGGTTTGGAGTCATTGGGCACTATGTATCATTGTGGCTCACTATGGCCTGAGATTTGTTATGGTGGTAGACACCTTACTCATCACTGTGACCTGTATACAAAATCTGAGTGGCCATCATTGAAGGTTCACAGGTATATACACTGACTGAGTCATACTTATCAAGCTCTTCTTGGTTCAGTTCCTTCTCATTATGTTCATACTTCAAAAGAAGCAGACGTCCCTATTGCCCCCATTGCTCCTCTCAGTTCAGATCAGACCTTTAGGCCTTGTTCACATTGCAAATCCAAATCAAATTTTTAGCACATCCAGATTGTATGTAGTTTGATTTTTTCGCCATTCTGAACACAAAAAGCTACATGAGATCCGATTTTTCGGAATCCGATTCAAACGTGGTTTCAAATGCGATTCAAATCTGATTTCTTCAGATCTGTCCCAATCTGAACATCTGGATCACTTTAATGTCTTCTGCATCACTTGCAACGTGACACCAGCAAGTCGGAAGGTAACTTTGATCGAACGAACTTGACTGCTCCACAAGATTGTTAGCGTCAAGAAAAAGATTATCATCCATTTTGCTGTTGTATTTGCAGGTTGTAACCTGTTACCATAGAAATCAATGTGGATCAGACCACATCAATACGGACAGGCAGAACGGATCTGGTCACTTGCAATTTGTAATGTGGACAGTCAGTCAGTTAGATTGGATTCTGATCTGATTTGGGGAAAAATCGGGTTTAGGCGACAGTCCGAACAAAGCCTTAGTGTCCCTTAGAGGGAAATGTGATTTTTACAACAGTGGACAAAAACAATAACAGACTAAAAGACATATAGGATATTGTGAGACATGGAGCTTTCTTTCATCTGTATGGTGCTTTCTCCAGAAGGATTTAAAACTGTCAGACTGATTTCACTTAAAGCGTTTGGCTCGATCTTAACTGTGAAAAAACACAAGACCATTGGACAGGGAAAGTGTGTTTGCATTGTAATCTGTGATCACAATTTATGCACTTTATGTGTGAACCAACTTATTGTCTGCAAAGTGTTTCATAATCATGTAATGTTTATTATGCTGTGTCCTGCTGCCCTCTTGGTAGATTATCTTGTTAAAAAACTGTTAAAGAAATAAAAATGACAACATTGTACCAGAGATTCATTGTCAGCAAACTTTCACAATTTGTTTTTTTTTTAAAGATCTTTTTTAATTAATTCAATTCAATTAAAAAACGTTATTTGTCCCTGGGGGGCAATTAAATGGATGAATCATTTATCATCATTCAAGTAAAAATACCAAGTATTTGCAAGTTTCAATTTGCTAAAGGTCAAAATGTGACAGAAGCTCAAGAAAAATGTTATTTTTCAGTTCAACAAATTTCTGTTGTGTTTTAAAGTAAATGAATCTGTGAATCTGAATTTTTTATCTGGATTACTGACATTATGTGAAACAGGGTAAACGAGAGATTGCAAAGTTTATTTGAATCAGAAAAGCAGAGAAATTTTGACCCCCTGAGGCAGCATGTCCACACAGACGGAGGTCATCCTGAGTCTGTCTGTCACACTGCTGTCGGTCCACCTCCGTCTCATACCACTGTGAGCACTGAGCGGGGTAACATTTCAGCTGTTAACAGAGTGGAGGGACAGCAGTGAGGGGTGGGGTTGGCAGTGTGGAGGATTCAGCAGCTTATGAATGGAGCTCATTCTCTCTGAGAGGACATCAAACAGGCCCGCATCAATCAGCCAGGTGGAGCACCACAGGCTGAGCAGTGCCTGCCGGCCGTCAGCCTGGAGGTTTCAGATGCATCGAGCGTGCCCTCTAACACAACCCACTGACGGACACACTGACCAGAGAAAGCCAAATGGACTGCAGACACACAAAACATAGCAGAGGAACACCTCCACCAAAACCCCAGACTCCTCTGGGATCCTGACATGAAACACTGCTGTGAAATGCCAAAGAAGGCTCAGTGCCATTGCATGAGAACAGCAGGAGCAACCAATAACTTGGAATAGTAAAGCCATCATTGGATGCTCAAATCCCGTTCTTCCCCTCTTTGGAATCCATGAACATAATCTGTGGATGTCTGAAAACCATGTATCAATTATACCATAAATATAAATACACACACCAAGGAGCAAATAAAACCACTATACCAATTCTTACATAATGTTCCCCCAACAAGTGGGAACCTTTATCAACACAAACAAAGGAAGAAAGAACAAGTCTTTTCTCTCTTAAGAACCATCTTTATAGTTAGGTTCAAAAAAGCAACAAACTTGAACAACACATGAAAACACAACAAACAGACCTGTGTGTGATGTACATCTTTCAATCCCCTCAGTTTGTCTATATATCGACCTATCTATTCATATGAACCTTTGAACAAACACCTGGGATTCTTCCTTCCTCCTTATGGAAAACAATACGTCGTCTGTCGCCTCCACTCTTTAACCAGTCAACAATAGTTAATAGATCAAACCAACAGCACAAACAAACACACTACTGTACAGCCTATCCAAGGTCAAACTGGCACAGTGTCTGGGCCCCTCAGTGGCCTTGTCTTTGTGTTTGCGCTGTAATATGCGCTCTCTCATGCACCCTGTTCCCCTTGTGACCACTGGGGAAGGGTCAACATCCAAGACGCCCTATCCAACACAGACAATAGATCTCCATTCACGAGCCACAGCAGGACAGAGAGGAGGAGGAGGAGAACGTTCTGTGAGACATCAGACCACCATATCACTCTATCTCTCCATCATTCCCCCTCATCTGTCTGAGCAGACTCTGCCCACATCCTCCCATAGCTCTCTCAAACACACCCCTTATACACTGGGTAGCAAAAGAGCATGTAGAATGAACTTCATCAAGAGAGTCTCCTAAAATCTCCTCAAGCTGATTCCAAAGCATCCATGTGTCACCTGCTGCTCTGTGTGAATCCAGCCTGACGCCACTGTCAAACTCAGACTGGGGGAAGGTGGAGGAGTTGGGGACCAGAGTGGAATCACAGGGCTGGGGAGGATAGAGAAGGGGAGTTGAGGGTGGTGGTGGGTGTGCAGGGTTGGTGTTGATGGGTGGGCGGGAGGCAAAGAGGATTTAAATAGAGATTGACGCCCAAGGGGTAACCTGGCAACAGGCAGAAGCTGCTGTCAGATTAGGATCTGAGAGAGAGAGATAACCACTTTACTGCCCCCTGGACTGAGGAGAGCTGGAGGGCTGCTGTGTGTGTGTGTGTGTGTGTGTGTGTGTGTGTGTGTGTGTGTGTGTGTGTGTGTGTGTGTGTGTGTGTGTGTGTGTGTGTGTGTGTGTGTGTGTGTGTGTGTGTGTGTGTGTGTGTGTGTGTGTGTGTGTGTGTGTGTGCGTGGGTGTGCATGAGTTTGTGTGTGTGTGTATGTGTGTGTTAACACACAGTTGCCATATATCAGGAGGCAGCTGCAGAGTTGTTTCTAAAGACCTGGTTAAAATGCCACACAGCAACGCAAATCAAAGCCATCCGTCACTGACTGCATCCCATAAATCTTTTAGACATGATGTAAGGAGGGAAAGATGTTATGTATAACCAAACTTAGAGGTTAAGTCTGCGATTTTTATTCGCATGCATGATTTAAACAGTCCTAAGAGCAAAGAAAAACAGCAATATCCTTATGTAGTGTGTGAAGGGCACAGCTAATGCATACAACTGATGAAACTGTTTAACTGTTTTCTTTTTTAAGGTTTGAACACATCCTCAAAGCAAAATCATGTTAAGTAATTAAAATGTTCTAGTTTTAAAAATATTTTACTCAAAAATAATATTGGTTTAACTTTATGACTGCATGCAAAATAAAATTTTATTTTACAATTTTTAAAGATGGTATAAGAAATAATACAGTCCTCACACATGACAGTTATCGACTGCCATGGTTCAAATAATCGTCCCCAAAGTCGACGTCTAGCGTCCTCAAGTCAAAATGGAGTTGGCCCAACACCTGTCTTAATGATTCAATACAGGTTTTAGAATAGATGCAGTCCCATCATCCTCAGCTTTACTTTTTGTCAGCGACCATAGCAGATGTTAGAAATAAACTTGCCAAACTGCTACAACGGCTGCTGTGTTGTCTTTCTGCTTGGGTTTGCAATGCACGCTTCAACATATTGGATTTTACAAAGGTGGATATTAACCTAATTTGTCAAGTAGAAACCAATCCTTAGTAAAACTTTTTTTAAGAAATAAAAGAGATAAGATAGATTTATTGGAAGACTGGTCCATTAGATAGACATATTGATTAATCAAGAGAGACTGATTTGAAGGAGGATTGATGAGTGCAACAAGCTGGCTCAAGTCAAACTTGTATCTGATGTTCAGGATACCAATATCTTTAAGACAATCAAGTGACTGTGATTTTGTTTCTTTGTCTTAAAAACAGAAATCAATAAGTCTGCCTGATCCAAAGGCCTAATAGCCTTTAAAAAAACTACAAGCTACAAACCCTATAAAATACCCTGAAGCACACACTGCAAAACTGAGAACAGTTTCAAAGACGCATACAAGCCCACTAGGGGCCTGCTGGCTGGCGGATTGAAAGGGATTTGTTGGACGGCACGCGACTGTGTCATGGCAGCGCCTCCACCTCCTGTCAGCTGTGTTTGTGCAGTAACTGTGTGTGTGTTTGTGTGGGTGTTGGGGGGGGGTGTCCATAGAAGAGAGTCTCTGCATAAAAGGAGCAAAAAAGGGGGCATGTAAATCTTCTCGACAAGGACGAGGGCTGCAGAGAAAGAGAACAGGGGGCACGGGTGAGAGTTGAAACAATCACTTTTTCTTTTCTGCAGGTGTTTTTGTGTCTGGGCGTTTGTAAAAAGAGAGAAAGGATGGGCTGTGTGGAGGGTGACTGACACAGACAGACTTAATGACATTAACCAAATAAGCTGAGTTCAGGCCTGCTTTCTCCATTGGTTTAAATTTCAGAGGATTTGCATTTGGCCTTTAGCGACTGCTCACACTGACTGTGTGTGCATTTGTGTGTGACAGAGTGTGGATATGTGTGTAAAGCAGAGAGATAACGTACACCTTTTATGGACTAATTTCAGAGAAGAATTGTGTTGTTTTTTTTGTCTAACTTATTAGCCATATACACAACTTCATGTCTTTTTTCCTGCTTGATAACACAAGGCTATTATTAACTTTTATTAATGCACTGATCATAAAACAGTCACATGAACCCAAAGATGAAAGCACCTAAAAATCCAAGCTGACATAAACAAAACCCAAATGCAGATCAGTAAACCTGCAGAGGATCAAATCAAGATGAATGTTTTATTGTTCAGCTATAAAACCTTATTTATGTTTTGACTCTTAACCTAATCCACCATCAGAGTCGTATGTGTGGTCCGACAATCTTCAAAGTACATTTGGGGAAATGAGAGACTGTTTTATGTAAGTGTGTGACTGTTGCTTTATAATGTTATAATCAATCAGGAATTCATTTATAAAGGTTAATATGTTCTATGAGTGAGTCTATCCATCAGCCAGAGAGTGCAAGATGAATCTTGAATTATCCTTTTGGAGAAATACAAAAGCTGCAGCTGAAGGAGATGGAACTTACTGTAAAAAAGAGTCTTTCACACCAAAAAGAAAACATTGCACATTTGACGCCCTGCAGTTGATTTGCTTGTAACAGATACAGTTGTGACTTCTGATAGATTTGCATTCACAACAAAGAAACCCTTTTGTTGTCGTCTCACTCTGTGTTTCTGAATGCAGATAAATGGACACAACAAATGACTGAAACGTTATGATGCAAACTAATATCTCAAAATAACACAACAAATACAATATTCATCACTAATATGTACAGTAACGTAAGTCAGTGGGGTATTGTTATTGTTAGTACTATTATAATTACTGTAAACCTGTTTTCACATCAGCACTCCGGATAATATTGAGATAATTTCAGGAGGACTGCTCCGGAGATTCCCCCGACCTGGCTATTCACACCATATTATGCTCCTCACGGTTTATTTTCCTTTATACCAATGCTGTGTGTAGTTATGTGTAGTGAATGACAACATCAACAAAGGACAGACTGGTGAAAAGAGAACGTAATGCAGCCATTGAATTATGTGCAGGGAGATAGTAGTGGTTGCATGTAGACACTCTATGCACCGTGTAGCAGTCACAGTATAGAATCGTCACTCCCCCTCTCTATTAGCTCGAGCTGCATTCTCCGCAGAATTTGCTGCAGCGTTCTCACAAGCTCACTGGGAGTCTGAGCGAATAATTAGGCTTTACATGATATAGGGTTTTTCAGGAGATTTCCGTATGTGTGAAAAGGGTATTTGTTTGTAAAACTCTGAGGTTTTTTCAAGCTACTGCTCCTACACAATTAAGAGATGGTTATGGTAGTCTTGACTCGGTTTCAATCCTAAATGTCTTAGTCTTATCTCGGTGCAGTTCCATCTCGGGTATCTCTTGCTCTCAGTTAGTGTGGTTCTGACAAAAAAACTAATACACAGTAAGTAACTTTGCCAATTCAATTTTCAGAATCTAAAACAAGGTCCTAAAATAGAAAAAATGAAGTACAGTTTATTTGAAGTACAGTCATAGTGGTAGAAATATCTCTACTTTCACTAACTGCCACAACAGAATTGACACCATTGGGGGCCATTTAACTTGTGAGAATAATTAACAAGATTTGCACAAAGGTTGAACATTTATTTGTAATGTATATTTAATCCATGGTAATGCTAAATAAGCATTTCGTTTTGGCAGAAAAAGTGCTTCAACCTGTCAGTCAAGCAAAGTGTGTCCTGAATAATTTAGCTCATAAATATCCGCAAGTCATGAAAAAGCTCATCTTGAATTTATTTTAAATCCTAGATCTTGTGTTACATTTAAAATGCTTGAATGAGTGTTTTTTCCTTTTTGAGAGAATAAGTCATTTCACCCTCCTGCGGTTCTTTTCCAACACTTCCAAATCAACAAACGGAAGAAGTAAGCAGGATTTTGGAAAACAAAGTTGTCACAAACAAAGTAAATACAAGCATCATTCAGTTATTTGATTAGCAATATTAAAGCAGGGATGGAAGAAGCAAGCTCTAAAGATGAGCGGATAAAGGAAAGAAAGGCCTCTCTGGTTCTCATTTCCAGTCTGTGGACATTACCGCTTCATTAGCAGGCAGCATGTGCTAAATATTATTCTGACTCTGATGGCTATCACACTCCTATGTAATGAGATACAGGCCCTCTGAACACACACTCACATACATGCACACACAGACACACACAAACACAGACTCACACACGCCCTTTCAACACCTACTGACCTCTTCTTCTACCTCAGAGGAAGTGTGCATGATTATGTGTATGAATATACTGGATATACCAAAAACACGGTGCAATCACATTGTAAAACTACAATAGATAGAAATTAATAAAATAGTTCCAGATCGATACAGATCCCCAAACTCTTATTCATATCCACCACACCTCCCTCCTGTGAGCCACAGATCACATTTCACTTTCAGGACTTTAAAAGCACGCTCTTTACTTCCATATCTCCCTCTGGCCGATTAAGGAGAATTATTCAAATGAAGGAGAAACTTTGTCCGATAGAGAGCCTCAGATGTTTTTTTTTAAGGACCTTTGAAGGTTGCAGATGGAACAGGGATTCCTCTAGAGTCAGACCCTCATTACGAATAATAATTGAGATCTGGATGGGTTTGATATACAACATTAAAGACCGAATGTCTGATCTGAGGGAGAGAATAGTAGAGTTCAGGGCAAAGTATGTCTTTTTTTTCCACTGTGGAAAACCTCAGGAGCATGCTCTTCTCTGTCGTATTCATCTCCGCTTCATATTTCATATAAAGTATACAACATAAAGCATATCTGTGCTTGCTCTGTCACAATTAGATTGTCTATCGAATTTCAACAATCATACTAATGTACTGAACAGTTACTCTCCATCAAGACTTTTTTTAAACGCAAACACAGAGCTGACTCCCTTCCATCCTTTTCGAACATAGACTATAGAATAAATCTTTATTGTCAGTGCTATAAAAACAACAAAAACACTATTTTCACTTTGTTATAATACAGCAATAAAGTGAGGTCGGTTCCAAAGACTCATAGTGCCTTCAATCTTTTGTCATTTAAACATTTAGAGTTTGGGGTTCATTTGTAGTCGAACTGAACTGTGCAGAAGTGAAGGGAGTTACATTCATTTAGTCAACAGTAGTAAGCTGATGATGATATTTAGGATATTAAATGTTCAAAGTATTTAAACAGAGAGAAATTCAAGTGTCCTTAAATCTATTCGTTCTGTCGTCACTGTTTTCAGCACACACACTCCAATCAGTCACCAGGTTAAGCATTCTTGATAACTACTACCCCCTAGAGGTACAAATTCAAGTACACGGATATCCTGGAGACAAAAAAAGGAGGACCTGCTGATGGGACACTTCACAGAGCAGTAGAAATAGACACCATGTGGGAGAAATGAATCATCTGTTTTCACAACAGATGATATCAAGTAGTGGATAAGAGTTCAAAGTCCTGTATCTGCCTGTGTGTCTTATATATGTGCTCCTATTGTCTATAATACAGAGAAACTGCAGTGTGAGCTCATACAATGATTACACCAATTCAGAGATAACTCCGTGGTGACCCCACCAAAAACCCTTCTATTAGTTTTACTGAATGACACCTACAGCTTGTATTACCAGTGTGCAAAGTATATCCAGATTAAGAAAGTACTGCTTTAGAAAAACAAAGTACTCTAGTGAAGTAAAAGTCGTGTTTTACAAGCAGAGTAAGTAATTTTTTTTTTTTTTTAAAAACTGGAATTAAAGGTAGACATATTCAAAATGAAGAGAAATGACCCCATGCAGTGAGTGTAGTTATAAAAGAGGATCATTGTTCACATACATAATCAACTCTAACTCTAATGGATGGAGAGGCTGAAGGGTCTGGTGAAAAGGGGATGAGGGATAAAGGATATAACGTTGAGCATTATCAGCGAGTTAGGGTTGAACTGGACTATCAGTGTGTTATCAGACTATTCATGCCCCATTTCAATAAGGTGTTCTGACCTCCCAATCAGAGCAGCAAGCAGAGATAACAGCCAATCAGAGCTCAGAGGGCTGATAAAAGCCAATCACAGGTAGAAAAAATATAAATAAAAAGAGAGATAAGAAAACAGACCTGTCCCGTGCAGGTGATAAGCTGCTGCCTTAGAGCCACGCAAACCACATGCAAATACACACAAACAAAGCGTACTTCATGTGTGTGTTTGTTTATGTGTTTCATACTCTACTGTGAAGAACACAATTTTTATGTGACATCTGGAGTTATCCCGGTAATGCTTATTAACGTTTTCAGTCGAACTCAAAAACTAGTCAGTCCACAATAAAAAAAAGACGAAATCAAATGTTGTAATGTGCCAATAAACCCTGACAGATTACCGTTCATCTTTAATAAAGCATACACTGTTCACACACAGTTATCATGGTAATAATTCACACATGTGTGAAAGTGCTCTAAAACACCTTTGAAACGTTAGTTTGTTTTTTTTATTTTTCATTTGAAGTTTTAAAAACAGGAACTAAAATAATACGATTAGTTTTTGACCATACAAATACACTCATTAGTGAAACGAATGAGTCCCCTCTAACATCATATCACATATGTCTCATCATTTCTGATTATAAGTCAATAAATAACATATCTAGATGTTTTTAGACTCAAGTATATGGACAAATATGAATAAAATGATTGTAAATCCCACACACGGATTATCTCATTCATTTGTCTTTATGACACTGCCTCCTGCTTGGACACAATTACACCTCAGGGTGTTTGCTTTAAATTGTCGTGAGACATTTGTCCAAATCCAAATGGATAAATTCATTGGATCAACCTTGTCAACACAAGAACAAATGTGAAGCAGATATCAGACGTGACCTGATTCATTGTTAAGTTTGTCATCGTATGTGGGATTTTTACAATAAATCACACATAGTTCAGAACAAGGACTGAAAAAAAATTCTTCCAAAATGATTTGCTTTCAAGTATCTGAAGTATGTGAGGAGCAGGGGAGAATATTTGAGAGAATGTTAAAAAAGTGTTTTCAAGCTGGGCTAGACGGAGATCACAGACTGAAATTACTGCAGTGTGCTGCTCTGATGGAGGTGATAACACACACTCTGGGGCTAAGAGAAAGCTGGCCCGCTGAACCTCAGCTCACCCTGTCTTCCTCCACTTCCAGCCCAAAGCAACTGAGCAGAAGTCCTTGACTTCTTTTAAAGGGGTCACCGAGAGGTCAAGCAAAGGTCTTCATACAGGAATGAGCAGGGACGTGTACAACCCAATCACAACGTCTCATCTCGCTGTGAGCCTGATTAGCTATACAGAGTGTTTCCTTTGTGTTTTTCTCATTTTAGCTGATTTTTCGCATTTTATGAGGCAATATTTATTCATGCAGACATTTATTGCACCGTGAGTCATGTTTGGTCAAAAGGATGCTTTGCAGAATTCCTCCAGCTTTTTTAATGCAAATCAGCTTATATCAACGAGTTTCCTAAAAATGTGTTGTGTTTGCATTTCACAATGTGATCAAAAATTAAAAGCATGAATAAGATAATTAAAGGATAAGAGAGAGCAGACAGTCTGTTCTGTTGCCATGGCAATATCCTCTTGGGTTTGTGTACCCCTCAAGAAAGAAAAAAAAAAGCACAACAATAAACAAAGAAAAGTTTCGTTTACTTCCAATGTTACTCATGTTACATCCTTGATGTCTTACAAATGTGATTTCCTACATTTCCTACAGTACATGAAATATTCTACATCACCTCTTTTGGTACCCTTGCTATATTTGTGAGGGTGTTCAAGCCAAACAGCTGGGATAAAATCAACCCTACATGCATCTTAATGATACAGTCCAAAATCTCACTGGAGGTCCTTTAAACACTGAGTCTCCCCCATAAATCACAACACATACTGTATGTACTGGATGCCTGCATGTCCACACTAAAGCAAATTCTCAGATCCATGTGCACACACTCACGAGTCACCTCCCTCTCACCCCTCTTCCCTGGGTGGGAGTCCATTTCCGTCTCCTGATACATAAATAAATAAAGGGGGTATGTAGTGCCCCAGGACTGGGATGGAAGAGACAGAGTGTTAAAGCAAGAGAGAAAGAAAAGAATAGCAGAGGACAGACAGAGGAGAAATAGAGAAATATGGGGGGGGGGGGTTAATTGTTTCCCAGCCCAGGGAAGTTGAGTCCCGATGCGACCAGGCCTTCTCTCCCCACGGAGTCCACCTCCCCTCTCTTCCAGACACAAGAGGGAGGCCTCAATCAAACATACAAGCCACAGAACATGACCTGGCAAGTTCAGCAGGAAAAGAGGGGAGGAGGAGAGAGTTAGTGTGAATTGATTGAATTATGCTCGGCCAAAAACGCCATGTGTGGGGCTGGAAGTGGACAGACTGACAGGCTGTGGTTAGTAACGACTCTATACTCTGATTAAGACTGCTTGTTTTATATTCATGCTTAAACTTAAAGGAACACTTTTAGAACCCTTGAGTGGGTGTTTGCTGGAAGGAGTCTTCTAGAAATTAGGAATTAAGGAGGAGAAATAAGGTTAATTGAGTTTATTTTGTTTGGAGCCAATCTCATGATGAGTGAAAGAACTAAAGTTATGCCTGATGGGGACTAAATGAAAGAGACGGAGAAAGTAAAAAAAAAAAAAAAAGAAAAAAAAAGAAGAGGAACTTTGTCTGTAATTGTCTTCTAGGGATCATATATCCTCTCCCTTTCTCTCATCTCACCCCTCACTTTCCTATAGAGGAGAATAATAGCTCAAAGCACCAAAAATAATTAAGCTGTTAAATTTATTCATCTAATTTAGAAATAGCCGTTCGAACAGAAGCGTAAACAAGGCTCGTCTTCCACTAATTCTTGCTGTAAGTGTTGTTTGTTTGTGTGTCTCTCACAGTCGTATCGGTGTAGGCAACATAAGTAAACTTCATCTGCCAATCATAAAAAACTCATCAGCTTCATGAATTACACAAGACATAAAGCGCAGAGAGATGCAGGAACTGCACTTAACACATTGACTGTTCCATAGTACATTTTAGCATGTAAGTCGCTAGCTCGGCAGGTTTAGTTTGACACAAACACTTCATATAAGAAGTTAACTGAGACGTCATGTGTCGATTTGTTAACTTTTGTCGTCGTTCCTCAAGTTTTGCTTTTGAAATGTTGCCATCTTTGTATGCTGGAGGCACAAGAGACCATATTCAGATGAGAGGGTGGAGCCACGACTTGTCAGACTGGTTGTGATTAAATGACAGACTACAATCGCCAGCAGATAGCACAATCATTTGCAAACATTGTCAATTTGCCTGTACATTTTTTTTTGGGACAGCACACCACATGAAGGCTCCATTGTTTATAATCTCTGCATTAAATGCCTCAGGACTTGCAAGAACACATTTTGTTATTCAACACAATTTTCTTCCTCTCAGAGGAGACCAGAAATTAGATCCCACATCATGTGGCATCACTGAGCAAAGCAAGGACTTGATCTGAGGCAGAGTGTTAAGTCTCCTAAAAAGGGCAACATTTGTGACAGCGTGCAGCGTGCACTGGCCTTTTACAAAAATTGGGCGATACAAATTTTTGTCTGGTTGAGATTTTAGAAAATCTAGCAAAGCAATCATCTGCAGATCTCCAGCATCAGTGTGATATCGGAGTTTGAACATAATTACTCTTTGACCACTTAGTTCAGGCTGTCACTGCTAAGGTCACATGAATAAGTCTCCATGTTTGTCTTTAATCGAGCCACTAATCTGAAAGATCTAAGAGCTTGAATCAATCCTCCATTCTGCCTCTATTGATCTCATCTTTTCCGTCTACCAGCTTGGCTCACGCTTTTCTCCGTCTCTATCTCCCCCCCAGCATGCTCTTTGCAGTAATGGATACTGAAGATGTCAGGCAGATTTAACATTTATTGCTTATTTAAAACGGCCTCTGACCCAAACACAATGCTCTCTGCCACATCCCTGCAGACAGGACCAAGAAAGAGAAAGCAGCGAGTCTGAGTGGGCTCTGTTAGTGTTAAGGGGCTGTCACTCTTTTTGTTGCAGTAGCCATGAAAAGAACAGACTCTGCTAATGGCGACCTTATCTCTGTAGCAGGCTTAATAATGGCTGCTCAAAGCCTGCTTCTCCAGGTGGGAGTTATGTCATTAAGCCTCAATTATTACACTTAGACTCACCACAATAAGCATATGGTCGAACTCACAGAGAGATACTGAACGGTTTTTAAAGCCTGCGGGCCTCGACAGACTTCAAAGCAGGAAAATGTGATTGTAAATGTCTACATGTGTCCTTTCCTCTTGTGTTAAAAATCAAGTGCATGCCTATTTGTGAGTTTACAGTCAGTTACACTCACGTATCGCTTGGTACTCTGCCCTGCAGTGTTTTCACAGGCCGCTGAAATTACCTTCCTTTAAATGCGTGCAGACGAAACATTCATTCATATTTATACAAAAGAAAACCTAGAACTCTCCAGAGGGGCGGACTGAAATCTGAGTCACTGCATCACAGCAGAGAGCATCTGAGGCAAAAAAAACGGACTGATAGATGGAGAGTTATGTTCGTTATTCTTCGGTAAGAGAACATCGCGGACTTCTTTCAACCCTCCACTCATACACAGGCAGGAGGGAAGAGCCAAAGTAGATTTTTTTTTCTTTTGAATGTGTAATGGTCTCACATTTTGGGGACTCAAGCCCCGTTATGATTTAGGATTGCGCCACACTTGCAAATAGTCACAAACCATTTAACTACACTTATGACAACAGAACACTCCAGAGTGAGATTTGTAAAATTTTCCTATTGTCACCGTCAGCTCACACGTGACCATCTTTGAATTCTAACTAAAAAGTGAGCCGTTCACACTTCTGCTCTTGAAAAAATCAACACCACTTTGTGCTGGTGCTGATCGTATCCCTGTGAAGACACGTTTTATTTATCTATTTTATTCAACTTTGATATTTAATGTTTTGAGTCGTTGTTTTGTGTGAGTTTTAGTATGCATGTTCATTTCTTCTATTACTCATTTATATTGCAGCCATCATCTGTTCCTGTAAACATCTTAGGAGTACACTCTTACCTAAAGTATGATTTGATATCTCATCTCTTAATCTCGCTCTGGTTTGATAACTATTTAAATGCTACATCGAAATCATAAAGGTTTCTAGCTGTTCTTTATGGCACTTTAGAGAAATGTCCGTTTGGTCGTTAAAGATGATCTCGTACATAGCTGAGACATGACCAGCAAGACAGTCAACATAGCATAAAACAGTAGATCTAATCTGACACAAGAGGAAAGTCAATATGAATAGACATCATTTACAGGACTGGCATGGTGTGTTGTAGTAGTGCACCAGTTCGTTATGTAAAGACTGCAGGCCCAACCTGGACAGAGATGCTAATTTTTCAGTAATGTGTCTTTAAATGCAACATGTTGAGATTCAGAATTACATTTTTGGACTGGTCTAAATTTAACTTGTTGACGACACAGATTCAAGAGATGTTACAATGATGGAATTGGCTTCTCATTTTATCAACACATATTTAATTCTCAGCACTACAAAATACACACTTAATAAAAACATGAGAAGAACCAGATGAGATAGAGATGGATTAAAACATCCACTTAACTGACAACAAGATAACGATTAGAGAACAGGATGCACATTTTGTGTGTGTTTTAAAAACACTTTTGCTTCATTAGTGATAAAGAGGAAGGAGAAGATTAGCAAAGCGAAGAACATCAATAAGCGAACCAAGATGTGTCTTTCATAAGTCAAAACTGCCTCCAGATGAGTGAAGCAGTCAGCCAATCTTGTCCATGTGAGATGATCACTGAGGCTTTAAATCAACCACATATTTTATTAAACACATTAATATGCAGAGCGAGAAGACTGGAAGGGATCAGTGCAGACAATGGCCATCGTGGTTGCTGGAAGTTTCGTATTTACTTGACCTCTGTGCAAACCAAATCACTGCTGCAAAAACACACACTGCATAACACAAACACACAGCAGTGCAGCTCTAAATATAAATGTGTCGACTACTAGACTCTGAAAAGGTGGATTAGGAGACAAACTTCAGTCTTTCAGAGCTGGTGTTTACAGAAAATAGCATGAGACTCTGTATAGTTGGGTGATACAGTTTGTATTTATTGTGTCAGCTTAAGGTTGATGTTTTTCAGATCCTTTAAGAGACAAGTCAAGCTGTTTGAAGTGCCACTTTGAAAATCCTGTTTATGTCTGTGATCATTCTGAAGCCAGAAAGAGAGCTGACAGGCCTCCGCATAGACTAATCATTACATGGAGAAAGGCAGTGATGGTATTAACTAATTATTGTAACTACAACTGGGTTGCAGTACCTTTTGTTGTTTTTAGGGAAACAGTGCACGTTTTGGGCTGTTAAATGTATTTCTGTCGGATCATAAAAAGGAAATGAATTCAAATTGATTTATGTAAAGTATAAAAACATTTAACAATTTGTAAAAACAGTTACAAAAACAAACTTGATTTCACCATTGGATGGTACACATAGAAACAATTATTATTTTTGAAATTACTTAAGAAACATTTTGTGTTTTAAATATCCAATACATTTTGGGCAAAAAATTACTACATTTTTGGGCTCAGCATTTTGTTACATTATCGACCAGTTATTATATTTTGGGCTTTGTCACATTTTTTTATTACATTTTGAGTTAATGTTACATTTTGGGTAGTTCAAGGTGCACATTCAACTTTACTGAAATGTCTGCTGGTTCATGCTCGAACTTCTGTTGACAAACACTGCTGATTAAATAACTAAGCCATGATAAATGAAGCAGCATTTCCATTTACGAAATCGAACTCACAGACCACTCTACACTGAAGACTTTACTTCATCCCGCAAAAACTCATTCCCAAATAGCCTGGCTGACTTCTGCAATCCGTACCAAATGCAGAGAAGGAAAAAAGCAAGAGAAAAATAAATACATCCTCAATTTTAATGGCTCATTTCCGTGGGACACTACCCTGAAGCCTGGGGCCTGACATCAGTAAAGAGACAACCCCTCAACCCCAATCCTCCATTAAATCTTCCCATCCACACATACTGTGAGCATGCATACGAGCCTCGGGTATGTCTAATCTGATTTCTTAGTTTGAGACAGACAGACAGCCACACTTGCTTGTGACAGGGCCGGTGAAACTACGGGGCAAAGACAGCTGAATTCATAATAATTATATTTACCGTCATCTGGCTGTTTCTTTGTGTCTGGGCAAAGTAACCACGATTTTACAAAAAACTGAAAAACTGAAACATAACACTGTGATGAGAAGGAAGAGTGAATTTTGAGTGCATAAGTTTAACTTTCTAAACTTTTAATCACAATTCATAACCTCATCTGTACGGTCTTATGAATTACTGTGGGTGTATTGGGTTGTCGAATTGAACAGCTTAAAAAACTCTTCTCGTTTTTTTAAATGTAAAGAGAAAGTTATTACGGCAAAGGAACGATGGGGAAAAACAACTTTGAAAATGTTGACATGTGAGCTGATCAAGCTCAAGGTAACAGAGTCTTACATCACAAAACTGCATAATCATAAACTGATCACTTTGTAATGATTTTACAAGTTCAGTTACGAACTTTCTCTTCTCTGCAGGTTCTGACAAAAATACCACCTAATTATGTTAGTTAGTTTTGACCTACCATTAGCATTTATAGTCAATAAAAGATAATAAAATAATAATAATAATAATAAAACACCATCTTTTCACAAAGATAGTGACTTATATTTATTTGTACCATGCACAGTAGTTGTTGCTGTTGTTTTGAATGCAAATCTTTTTGTACTCTCTTTTTACTTTTGTATATCTGTATTTTATACTTTTATACTTTTATACTACTTTTATTTTGTACTTTTACTTTGACAGCTTGTACCAATATTGGACCATGAAGACAACTTTGATTAAAAATAACAGAAGAAAACATTTAACTCACTATTATGTTTTAATTCAGTGATCATTAATTATTTCCTCAACAACAATGAGTGAAGCAGCTTCCAAATCTGCCCTGATTATTTCGACGTATGGTTGTAAGTGTAAAATAACACCGTGTTGAATTTTTTTATTTTCAAGGTTTTAAAACTTTATGAATCTCTGAGGGACATTCTGGTTATTGTAGAGACATGCTTCTCACACACAGGCCTGAATCACACACATGCACCAACAGGACCTGTGGACATGCATCAATGGAGAGATGTCAGAGTGCGGCTGCTGCACACGGCTACGCAGGGAGAGCACCACAGCGGTTTTGGGGGTTTGGTGCCTTGTTGGAGGGCCCCTCTGCAGTAGTCATGAAGTGTCCTGCCACCTCTCCACTTAGCTACCAGACTTCGTTACTGCTGCCATAATATTAAATGTGTGTAGTTATGAACTGGTATTTTTGAAAAGCTTCTTGTTTACATTCTGTAGTATCTGTTAAAACAAGAGGGCAAATACAAGAAGCAGGTCATGGAAGATGAAACCCCTGTTTACAGTACCAACAATAACAACAGGTCACTTTATAAACCATGTTTAATAAACCTGTCTGTGACATGATTTGGTGAGAGCTTAAACTTTCTTTGGTCATTTATCATATTATCATTATTAAACGGTCATCTTAAAGACTGACATCAAAACAACATTATTTCTGCTTTAAACTATTTAAAATGTTTACAAAGGGAGATGAAAGTAAAGTTGGATACACTCGTATCATAAAAGTGCATTTAATCACTTAAAGTAAGTTGACCCACAATTTCATTTTACTTGCTACTCTCACAGAGAGAAGTAACCAATATAGTAACCAATAATAATCAACAGGTCATTAAAAGACGCAGCTGTGGAATCAGAGAAGACAGAAAAGGAGGTTTATTTGTTTAGTTTTGCACCATCAATCATTGCATCTGCTGTTCAGTGTCTCCTCAGAATGATCTCCGCTCTGTTGTCTCCCTGCCACCCTGCGCCTCCTCACAATGATTTTATGTACACACACCTGATGTTTAATATGCAGCCATGAAGCGGTAAATAGAGGAGGAGAGGAAGGCTGAAGGGAATCTTTTTGGAACAGCAAACACTGCATGAATTAAGCTATCAGACGGCTGACATCATGAGGCGTGACCAAAAAACTAATGAGGAGAGGAGAAAAAAAACATATTATAATAAGTATAATAGTACATAGAGGAATGTGTTATTTAATGCTTACGTATGCATGTGCGCTTACTACTGTCAATCAAGTCAGTTTCTAATTAAGACTTGCTATGTAAGGTTAGCTATTATTGGTAGCGGAGGAAATCCCTATCAATGCCCCATTTTCATATGAATGAGCTTTTTAATTTAGAATGAACAGCTAATGAGTTCCTATATCAAAAAAATTAGAATGTTTTACAACTACGTAATCACACTGATGACATATAGGACAAAAAGGAGTCAAAGAAAGAAACAAATGGAGATGAAGCCGGAAAATTAACTGGTTTCTGAGCAGAAAACAGATATGTGTCATCTTTAAACCTGCCACGTTCTTTCAGCGCTGACGGGAGCACAAAGAATCCAGAGGCTGAGATTGAGTCGGACTTTGGTGGACAAAAGGAAATGCGAGAGGAGAGGAGAAAAAAAAGGAGAATAAATGTTGACTCGCATGTTTTAGGTCTGGAATATACACGTGTGAGAGACAATGAAGCAGGGAAGGAGCTCTCGGATGAAAAGCACGCAAAATCTCCTCCATTGTCAGTCTGTCTCTTGGTGAGTGTGTGTGTGTGTGTGTGTCGTGCCTGCATACTTGTGTGTCTGCAATAATTTCTCCATTTGAAGGTTAATTAACGCTTGAAGAAAAAGCAACAGGACTGCAAATTACAGACAGTAAATAGTCTTCCAGCTGCTTCAGGGGATTATTAGGGAAATAAACGAAAGCTGCGTAAAACAATTTGATTAAGGAGCACTTTTCCATCCTCGATCCTTTGATGACACTAAAATGATCTAGGACAGTTGAAATATTCGTAGAGCCAAAGTGTCAGAGCATAACACTGAACCAAACACTACCCATGAAGCGTCTTTGTATTGCAATACTGGAGTCTTAGAATAGTGCTTCTCGTGAATTTACATTTTCTCTTTGAAATACAGAAAATGTGAACCTCACCTGACATAGACGTATAAAACTACAATATAATATTTTCAACTGTGAGGTTTCAACACATTTATGTCAAACCGAAAATAACAGAGAACTACAGCTGCATGTCTCCAAGCAACACAAAGAGGAGGCAAAAAAATGCAATTAAGGCTTCTTGAAAGAAGTAAAAAGAAATGGGGAAGCATATATTGATCTGGAGGGCAGTTTATCTATATATACGTTGGATCTGGGGCTGTGCCGAGTGCGTGTCAACAGCCTCAATCTGGCAAACCAGAGGGATATGAGCTAATTAAGGAGGAAGACAACTGAAGGGGTAAAACTGAGGGAAGAAATCAAATTACAGACAGAGGGGGGATTATGGAGAGAGGCAAAGTTCTTTTTCTAGTTTAGGTGAAATATTTGGAAAGACAGAATGAGACAAAGTGGGGCAGGACATGGGAAATAAAGAGTTTGAGAGACATGAAGAGAGCTTTTACTTAAACTGATTTCGATGTTTTTTTTCGTCAAACAAACCCCCCTTCCATGTTTTTACATGTTCTGTTTGTCTTTTTTCCCCTGTTTTCTCGTCCTTCTCTCCCTGGCTTTGTCCATCTCTTCATCTCTTCTTAGTTCTCTCAGAGGAGTTGTCCCTGTCCCAGTCTTGGGGTTCCTATCTGATGGGCAGCGGGCCACTGTTTTCATAAACACAGCTTTTGTGGAGAGCTAGCATCCAAACATAAACAGCAGCACCACAGGCTGCAGTGTCAGATCTCCTTTAAACCTCAGTCACTCACTCTGCTACGCTAAAAGCCCCATCAGGAAGTGTTTGGGTCAGCCTGATGCTTTTTGGCTTTCAGACGGGTCCCAAACTGAACAAGAGCCATGTCGGGGTCCCCATAAAGAACTCTCCTGGCCCGTCGGAACACCACTGTCCCTGGCTGTCAGTCCAAGATTAACTAGGTATACACACAGGGCCATTACAGTACAGGCAGCGTAGACCTCAGGGTACAATAAATGTCCTTGAATCTGATAATCTGTTATTTGGAGGTTTTAAATATGTTAGTATTTTTTTTTTTTTTAGAAGAACCTCAAACTCTCAAACTGTTTTCTCTGATCATTAAAATACCATTTATGGTTTCCTAAAGTCTTGATCCTGAGGTTCTTAAATAGGCTATACCTCATTTTTCTGTGACATCAAAACATCTGTATGGTGCTGCAGCAGTTGTCCAATAAGAATAGAAATCTAACCATGACCCTCACAGCAGCAACTCAATGTCTAAGGATTTAACTGCTCTCAAACAACATCAGGGTTTTCTCCTAAAAAAGCACAATCGTCTTCATTTCGGGCTGCTAATGTTTATACTTTAGATTTTTTAAAAAGAGCTCGTAATAATGAATCATATCATCACTGTACAGGTCCCTCAGCAGCAAATGAAGCCAATGCAGCCACAGTTCCTCAAGATAGGCTGCCGTGTCACGTTTTACATCAACTTTGTGCTACTGCCAAGAGACGAAAATGGGGTCATGGCAGGTTTGAACTTCAAAGTTAAAGAAAAGTCTGAAATAAAGGTTGAGGGAGACATGCTGCCAATATTTTAAGCATTTTACTTTGAATGGAATGCAACTATTATTATAGTATTATAGTAGAGAGTTATTAAGAATATATTTTAATAATGAACTATCCTACATAGCATTTCTTGTATTTCAAGCTTAAAACAATGAAACAGAAGATTTGATTCTCTTTATTACCATTTTATGAGAGAATTCTCAATTTGGACACTTAAAGATTTTAAAATAATACAAACCTTTAAACAGATAGTATTCTTAATATAGTTCAGGCTCAGTGGGTTGAGCCTCTTAACCACACAATGTGCTCGACTCATAAGGAAAGACTTAGTAAAACGTTTCTTTGTTTATGACTGTCATGTTTGGGGACTAATCTAAACATAACATCTACCTCTGGGTAGCAGGGAGCTAAGTGGACTCTCCAAGGCTCCCTGAAGACATTTCATTAAATTGTATAACAAGCATGAACATCCAAGAATAGTTGACATCCCTTTGACATCTTTTACAAGGTTATCCAGAGTGGAAGTGACTTTTCACATGACCCCACGCATCACATGACCCCCACCAGCAGCAATTTCAGTTGAACTGGACCCCCAATTTGAAACGCTGCACCCTGCTGCTTGAAGTCCCTCAGCAGTAACACAACGCTGGAAAGGGAACAGCTTCAGGCCTTTCCTTCATGACTTTGTCAGTTTAAGTTTAGTTTAGTTTATTAGTTTATTTGTCAGGGACAATGTACAAAATACATTAATCTTTCGAAAATATGCTTTGTACCAGATTTAGCGAATGCTAGTTTCCATCTGCTGTCCCCGGGCAGGTGCACACAGGATTAAAACATGACATTACAAATAACTGTCAGTAGCACAAAACAAATACATGCAGTAGTCATTTAAAAGCAGTAGTCATTTAAAACTAATCAGATGGTTTCTTTTCCAGAAAACCATCACAGCCTAAAAACTGTTAATTAATTAATATTTTAAGTTTTACGTTTTTTACTATGTTAATTAATATTAACACAGTAAAAAACTTTAGCAACAAAATTACATGCGTAAAATTTAAGTGCGCTGATGCTGACACAGCTGATTATTGAGAAGGTGTTTCTTTAGGTTTCTAGAGAAGTTATTAAGATCCACAGACAGCTTCAGACTATCAGGAAGTTGATTCCATTGTTGAATAGATTTAAATGAAAAGGCTGTCTGTGCAAATACAGAGGACCTCTTTGGGACGGCACAGTTTCTGCGAGTGGTGGAGCGGGATGTTCGGGTCGTTTGTTCAGAATAAAGTTTTATGAATTCTTTCATTGAGGGTGGAGCAGTATTGTTAACAATTTTGAAAACGGTTCTTAGATTTGTATATTGAATTACATTGTCAAAACTTAATACGTTATATTTATTGAGAATATTGCAGTGATGATGGCGAAGGGCTTTTCTATCAAGCACCTTTAATGCCTGATTGTAGACAGATCTGAGTTGTTTGATTGTGGTCTCATTGGCCTGAGACCAACAGGACAAACAGTAGGTGATGTGTGAAGAGATCATGGCATTGAGATACATGAAAGATGCTTCAGTAGTCAAGCTATTCCTAATGTGTCTAAAGGTGGAGATATTATATTTAATGGAGTTGCACATTCTTTTAATGTGTTTTTTAAAGCTCAGAGTTTGGTCCAAATGGACACCTAGATATTTTATCTCTGTCACAATGTTAATTTTTTGTCCATTAATATAGATGTTAGGCATATCTTTGGCTTTATTGGACTTAGTGAAATACATTCCAACTGTTTTTTTAATATTTAAGGTCAAGCAAGAAGATTTAAGCCAGTTACTTATTTTGTCCATGGCTGAGGACAATTTAGTGGCTACTTGCTCCATGTCCTTCCCATGTACAAAGATGACAGCATCATCTGCATACATAATGATGTCTATGTCTTTGCACACAGCCGGAAGATCGTTGATGTAAATGCTGAACAACAAGGGTCCCAGGATTGATCCTTGTGGGACCCCAGTTGTGCAGGGCTTCAGTGAGGACAATGCGTTATTTACCCTCACACACTGCATCCGATTTGAGAGATATGATTGTATCCATTGCAATGTCTCCATGGACAGATTATACTTAGAAAGTTTGGACAGGAGGACACAGTGGTTTACCGTGTCAAAGGCTTTTCGCAAGTCCAAAAACACAGCACCCACCGTGCCCCCTCTGTCCAAGCTGGCCTTTATGTTTTCTATCAGGTAGCAGCAGGCTGCATCAGTGGAATGGTTACGTCTAAAACCAAACTGCATTGAATGCAAAAAGTTATTGCAATTTAGGTGATCGGTTAGCTGCTCTACGATTGCTTTTTCAAGAATTTTGGATGCCACAGGCAATATACTAATAGGCCTGTAGTTGCTTGTTTCATTTTTGCTTCCAGATTTGTAAATTGGGGTTATGACTGCTGTTTTTAAGACACTGGGGAATACACTCTCATCAATAGATTTATTTACAATATGAGTTATAGCTGGTGTTAAAATCTCCCTGTGTTTTTTAATGATAGAGCTGTCAAGTCCCCAGAAATCTTTAGCTTTTGAGTTAGATAAGGACTGTATTATTTTATCTGTTTTAGAATATTCAATGTGTTTGAAACACAAAACCTCAAGAGTGGAGGGCTGAGGTGGTGAGCAAGGGTAAAGCAGTCCAGGAGTGTGTTGGATAATTTCATTCACTGAATCAATAAAATAATCATTAAAATAATTTGAAACTGTTAGACCATCCTTGTGGTATTCATCATCTATTTTTAGCTCTATTATTCCACTTTTAGTTTGCATCTTTCCAGTTAGTTTGTCTATAGTTTGCCAAAGTTGTTTAGAATTGCCTTTTGCTTGTTTGATTAAATTCATAAAAAATATTGCTTTTGTTTGTCTTAAATGTTGGGTAACTTTATTTCGAAGTCCATTATAGATCAGGCGATCAGTTTTAAATCCCGTTTTAAGGGATTTTTTTAATGCTGAATCTCTAGTTCTCATCAATTTCCATAGATTATCATTTAACCAAGGTAGAGGGATTTTGCCTTTAGGCTTTACCTTTTTCACTTTAGAATGTTTAGAAACAAGCTGTTGAAACATATTTATCAGGTCACTAGAAGCTGCATTGCTGTCTTTATCATTTACCATTTGGGACCAATTTACCTTTCTTATTTCATTATCAAACATCTCGATATCTTTCCTGGGGATATAGGATACAGATTCATTAGAGTCAACCATATGTAAATTTCGGTAGCGCGCTTTTGACAGTTTCCTTGAAACTAATGTTAAATTATGATCAGAAAGACCTGTTATTAAATTGTAAACTTTACCAATACGGTCAGCTTTGTTTGAAAAGACTAGGTCTATGAGTGTTTGAGAAGTCTTAGTGATCCGAGTTGCTTTTTCAATCATTTGTGTAAAATTGCACTTTTGAGTAATCTCCTTTAGTTTTTTTCTACCATGTTTATCGAGCCAGTTTATATTAAAATCCCCCATGAGAAGTATTTCTTTAGCATCACATTTTTTAAGGATGTCAGTTAAATGATCAAAAAATACATTATTTGATGTCGGAGGCCTGTACAAAATAAGAACAGCAAATGACATTTCCGGGGAAAGCCTAATTTTTATCCCCACACATTCCAGAGCATCTCCCACTGATTCCATTTGTAAACACTGAAAACTGTCCTTGACATAGATCATTACTCCGCCCCCTTTGCCATGTCCGCGGTCACGCCTGTAAATGTTGTAACCTGGAATATGAACAGCACTATTTGAGGTTGTGGGTTTTAGCCAAGTCTCAGAAAGACACAAGAAGTCAAGGTTGGAATGTGTCAGCAACTGTTCAAGTTGTTCAGATTTTGATACAGCACTTCTTATATTTAGGTGTCCCCCAAATACACCTTTAGGTTTAACCTTTGGGTCCCAGAGTACTTTGGCGTGGTTAACAGTCTGAAATAGTCTGTATCTCTGTTGTTTGGTGACGGCGTTTGGGTGACACGGTATGATTGGATGAGACGAGCGCACCAAGTCACGTGCTGCTCCAACTTTCTCCACAGCACCACTCCGTTTGTTTATCCCAGTGTCCGGAGAAAGTACATCTGTGCGTGGTGTCTGTGCAAAAGCACCCGACAGGATCTCATTACGCAATGTCTCGGTACCGTCAGGGTAAGGCGCATCTAACTTTACCGAAGGAGAAAGTTGCGATGTAACAAGTCTATCCTCCACTGTGCCTAGTGTAGATGGCAAGCAATTTTGTCCGTTTGTTTGTGTGTGCTCGTAAGGGTAACTCACTGCGAGCGTGGCTGCAGATCCACACATGAGTGTAACGCCGTTAGCTCCCGCTAGCTCTTCCCTACCGCCAGGTCCGGGGTTTAGATGTATATCCCCGCACAGTAGGAGTAAAGTGCACAGCAAGGTTGAAACAGCTGATCCTCGGCGGCGTTTATCAGAACGGGAGCTGATCGACAATGGCACAACTGCGCGTCCGTGTTTTAGAACAGATGCGTAAATGGCGTGTTTACTCCATGTGTTGAAAGGTGGTACGTGGCGCATCACGCTGTGATTCGACCGGCTGCAAAGAGCTTGCCAGTCACTCCACGTTGACAGTAACACCGCGGCAAGCACACACAAGGCAATAACTACATACTGATTTGTATTTAGTCGCCCACTTTTTCTCAGATAAGGCAACTGTGACTCAGCATCAGGTCCACTGTTTTTTGATGATTTTGGCGACTCCTCAGAACGTATTAAGGAAGGTGAGCTCGCAGGACCTGCCAACCTGCAGCCTCTACCTGTCGCCATCTTGATCAAGTGAACTCGAGCTACCTAACAAAATTAGTGGGAACATTTCAGAGACTAAGACCTCAAATCAAAATGAAGAACTTTAATAAAATGTAACGTCTTAAATGTCTATCCAGACATAAACGCTAGAAAGAAAAACAGTCAGAGAGAAATGGAAGGATAAAACCGACTTCAGATTTGCTTCCTGACATTGGTGTTCAATGTTTGCATGCCTTCTTAATTGTTAGGATGCATTTCATTTTGGATATTTTAAGAAAGTGAGAGAGGTAAATAAAATCTCACAATTTCACTGCCAACATAATTACATGACATGAAGAAGTTTTAACCGAGTTCGACATTTTATATTGTGTTTAAAAAAAATGTGATGTTTTTCTGCACTGGAATGCCTTGTCGCTTATTATAGCCAAAGGTAGTAAATCATTCTCAGTGTGATAAAATGGTGCATGACGAAGACAAACTTCTTCCCTGCTTTCCCTTTTCACTTCAATCACAACTGCAAGAATTTGTGTTTAAACAGTATGTCTGCGTATCTCCTCCCCTTCCTCTGTGTGTGAAGGCAAAGAAGAGGATAGGACATCAGCAAAGACTGGAGGAGCTGTCGGACGTTTTTCAAGGTGATGCTGCTAATGACCCCTGACCTAAACAACTGGACTCTGCTGAGCTCAGCTGATCGACTATTTGGTCTATCCTTTGTCCATCAGCTCTCAACTGCCTTTTCGCTGTCTGTCCCCTCATCCTGAGAGGGTGAGGAGGGAGGGGAGGGGATGACAGTGGCAGTAAGACATTGTGTGCATGTGTGTCGAGTTCATCAATAGATTGCTTTATTGAGGTGCCAGCACTTATTTGCATGTTTTGTTTGGTTTTTTTTGTCTACGTAAATGAGACAGGAATAGATATGCAAAGAACTCTGAGGTGATGGAAGAACAATGGAGGTCTTTAACGTTGGTACTCAACTGGTGGGTCGAGCCGTTTTTAGAGGGTTCAGAAGGAGGGCCTGCAATAAAAATGTGCAAAATGTTTTTAAACATGTTTTTTATGTTTTCTTTGCTCTGTCACGTTTGTTTTTGTCCGAGGTCCAAACTGCACAACTTTTCACCAAATTAATGTTATTGGCTGTAAAAATTTGAGTCACCAATTTTTATGGAGTTGCTGGTGGGTCTTTATGTACAGAGCAGCTGAGAATCACTGGTCTTTAGGACTCCTCATTCCTTAGGCAAGATTTTTGTGGAAACATCCACTGAGAAAGTTTTAAATATGCAAAGGACAAAGCAGAATTGCTTCAACATTACAGATTTCTGACCACTAACAATCCTGTTTGGAGTAAAATAAACATGTTCACTTATTTTTAACAGAGATTTTGAAACACTGCAGTTTTATAAGAATAAGCCTCGTTTTAAAACATAGATTAAAATGGCTAATATCATTAAAACAAAGTCGTATTGAAACAGTTAAATCTGGTTATCTTTTTAGATGAGTTAGATTAAGCAGCATCTGTCATGGACTAGGGTTGCTGCATGTAATCGTTATATGCTCTGAGCTTTATAATACCACATGTGTATGTATTGTGTCCATGTTATTCACAAGAACTTGAAGGATTTCAGTTGAAATAACAACTTTCAAACTCAGGAAAAGGAACCAGGAGAGAAGAAAATAAATGCAAAACTAACTCCTCTTTGACTGCCTTGATTTGCAAATAAATCTAGACGTTAAGTCTATGTTCAAACAAATCTATTCATATTAAAGAGATATCTGAAAAGTATTGATGACAGAGGCCAGTTTATATCTTCAGCCAAGATTCAGAGGAAAGTTTAAGAACAAAGAACAACAACTATAGACTTTTACGGCTGAAGGGGGAGAGAGGAAGATAAGCAGCACCGGAAATGGAGGAGTCATCTGAAAGAGGCTGCGGCGGTATTAATTAAATGATGCCCATTTTCATCCCAGTTAATTATATTGGCAGGCGAGGGTTGAGAGGAGTGAGGGGCCTGACGGTGATTTTATCTGAGTCTGCTCATTAGTGCGGTGAAGCTGTCACATGCAAATAATCAGTAATAAACATCAAAGGAGGTTAATAATGTTTTTTGTTTTTTTTAAAGATGATATACATGTGAGTCACATGTAAACACCTACAACAATACCTGAAGGGAGATGTTTGGATCAAAAACAGAGCCACTGAAAAAAAAAAAAAAAAAGGAAGTTGCATTTTGTGCGAAGAAAGTACAACCAGACAAAGAGACAGGAAAATAATGGAAGTGTTAGCCAGGAATATATTTCAGTAACATCAGCAGCCTAACTGTCTCCCCACTGGTTAGATTGTTAATTAATGATTCAACCATTTATCAGTTAAATGACTGCAAATAAATCTTTTAAATCTCCTCTGCCTTGAACCACATTAAAACTCTTCTCTTGCCCTCCTCCTTTCCCTCATCAGTAACCCTCAGCCTCCACACACCTGCCTCTGCTTTTTCGTTATGTCTCATAATCACTGTTTCCCATCTATAAACATTCAGGAGCTCAGATATTGACCCTGCGACCCCTGGCTGATCGAGGGGTCTTCAGGAAAAAAAGAGGAGAGTATTGTGGGGAAATGATCTGAGCTGTGTTTATCTCTACGGAGGAAGAGGAGAGATATTAGAGCAGGGGGAAAAGGAAGGCTACAGGGGAATTGTTTAAAAAATGTATTAGATGTGGACCAAAATACAATGAATGCTAGGATGTGATCGCTCGTCTATGTCAGGTGTCTCTTGGTGTGTGTGCGCTGAGCTAAGGCGTGAACACACTCATAGCTGCAGTCCCATAGTCTGTTTGTTTCCTCCTGCAACAATCAGCTCTTAAAGCAGATTATTCAGTCCACCCAAAATCTTTTTTGTACGTACACACACACACACACACACACACACACACACACACACACACACACACACACACGCACACAACAGGATTAGCATGCATGTTAAAACATAGGGAGGGAAACATGTTGCATCCACACTCCCATGTCTGTATTAATTAAGGAGGATCTATATAAAGACAAGGTTGATGAAAGTAATCTTATAAACATTACATGCTTACATCATGATTTAGTATTAATAATATTCAAGAATAACTGCTTTCAGCTAATCTATGTATTAGTTTGCATTTTATTCTTTTTTTTTTTTTTTTTTTTTACAAAGGATTAAATAAAAGATAACGGTACAGATCAGATATGAATCCAACAGAGTTTCACCTCCATCCCAAACTGACTGTACTGCTTCACTGACAAGAACATGTGCTTTGTCATAGTATCCTAGGAAATATTAGGTAACCTAAAAGATGCTTTCCATGACTGATTACTGAGGAGACATCCGAACAGTAATGGACAGAGAAAAAAGATTCTTAATAAAACTCAAATGAGTTCAGTAGGAAAGTGTGTGTGTGTGTGTGTGTGTGTGTGGGGGGGGGGGGGGGGGGGGGGGGGCAAACAGGAGAAATGGGAGAGACACAGAAGAACAAAGCGACAGATTTGATTTTTTTTTTTCTGTGTGGTTTTCTGTAAGACGAACGAGAGGAGATAAGACTAAAAGGACTGTCACTCAGAGGAACAATCCCTCCAGTGTCCCCTCCTGCTCCTGCTGCTCCTCCCTCCCTCTCTCATTTCCACAGATTCCTTCTGAGATAGAGCTCCCGTTCACAGGGACAGTCAGTTTGCTGACATCATCAGCTTCACAGCGAGCGCACTGCACTCTTAGTGCGGTGCTCCACAACACTGCTGTGCCCGGACACATACACAGTCACACAGAGAGACATTTGCACATTAATCCTCTGAGGTCATGTGAAATTATCCATAATATTTTTCTTCTTTTCGTTGTGATTTATTTTTCACCCTTCACTCATGTAAACACATCAACGTCACACTGTATGTGTGGGTCTTCACTTTGAACACAAAAAGCATGTACTACTGCCTCTTCTTCGATTCTTGCAATGATTCCTACAGACAATAATATCATAAAAAACTGTGTTCATTTACAGTATTTGATAGGGACAATGTCAACGTATTCCATGTAGCTTAACATCTCCCTCGCTCTCTCTTTCTCAACAGCTTCACTGCACATGCAGGCAGCTGTCATTTAAACTAACAAGAACCCAGTGAAACTCGGAACTCACCCAGAACTCCATGTTTGTCAAAGTATTTATATAAGAACTTAAAAGTTATTTGAAACAAGACACATACGTAAAATGAAATTGAGACATGTGGGTCCCTCAATAAATGGTTACTCAGCATCAAGAAGATGATGAGATGTGGATATTCTTCATCTTGTATCGATCATACTGGACTGACACATTTTGTATCAGATTCAGTTGAACTACAGACACTCGTACTTACGTCCGTCACTACGTGTGCCAAGACGTTTTTAGTTCAGCAGATCAAGAAGATCAGAGACATTTTAAGCATCAGCTTGTTGGAATTCTCTAAGTAATGATGTGTGGAGCTGTGTGTGAGAGTGTGACTCAGTGAAGGGAAATGTACAAGCAAAGAATTGTTAGACTGAAGTGAAATCAAAGACCCTGAATTGTCAGATTTGTTTTGGTGTTGCTGTGGTTTCAGTAACCAAAGGATTAATTAGACAGACCATCTCTATGTGTTTTGTGTGCAACAAATCCAAAATGAAATGAAATCTATTTATTATGACAACAATGATCCGTCTGTACACCCGACAACATGTGGTAAACTCTTCACTTGTTTACAGACATATAAAGTAAAGCTTGTTAAGTGGTTACACATAGATCGTTTCTAACTCCGGATACTACACAACAAGTTCAAAATAAGCCAAAGATCCTTTTTTCCAGACTCACACTCCAAGCATTGATTGTGCTTCTACAGACGTGTGCGATGTGATTCAGTGGCCACAGTGGTAGGTAAAGCAGTGATGAATGTTTACTTACAGCTGTGATTGTGAATGTGTCTAATTGGTTCAGGAGAAAGCGTGACATCACGAATCATAAGCAGAAAACTCTCTGTTAAAATTTGCTAATTGTATGCTGTAGAATAGAGAAAAAAAACCAACACACACAAACACTGCTTGGTCACACCTATCAGCTTAGGATTCAGTCAATATTCAGTGTGAAGAAAATGTAATAAGATATGTATGCACACAAAGCAGTTTGACCTCCACGGTCAAACTACAACGAGCAGATTTGTTTGGGACACAACTGTTTCATCCACCACGATTATATTAATGTGTGCATCCACTTGATTACCAAAGATCCCAAAAATCCCACGAAAAGACACCAGTCAGAAAAAGAGTTTCAGCATAGTTTTTTTTATTTCACTTTGCGAAAATAGAAAAATGGACTTTATGAAAGCAGCCTCTGGTGCGACTGCTGTCCTCGTTAACGCCCAGCTCTCAACTGTCATTCAAGTAAATACAAGTGCATAGACAGAAGATGGATAGAAGTCTAATATCCCACAGCCTAAGTCGATGACTTTACACCAAGAAAATACTTGGCCTTCATACCAGCTCAAGAGAAATATGCAGAAAGCAAGAACAAAACATCAGAGTTCAGTATTTCTATCATGTTGGCTAATATGTTGTGCTGAATTAAAAACAAAGAGAAATCAAAACTGCCAAGCATGTCAAATGAATTTAATCAAGAGGGAAGCAGGAGAAGAAAACTACCGATTTTTTTTTAAGACAACTCAACTGAGGAAGAGAAAAGCAGCTTGTGACGGAACAAACTGGATTTAGTTTATCTCCATAAAAGAAGACAAAACAATCATTGTTACATATGCGTTCAGCATTCCTCAATCAGCGCATTTCATCAGATTGTCTCCATCCCCAGAAAAAGAGGTTGATGGGGGGGGGGAAAGAAGCAATCACCGCCCTGATACAGAGGCCTGCTTTCCCCCCCTTATACCTCCACAGGACCTCTGACTCTGCCCATCTCAAACACTGTTGCACAGTTTCAGGCTGAAGTGTGTGCAACAAAGGTCACGACTGAACCATCTTTTTGTGGGGATCGTAGACATACCGCTTAAAATGCAAGTGAATGCTCACAGACTGAGAATCCATTTTGGGCTCCTCTTCGTTTTCGCATTTACCTCCACCCTTCCCTTTCTTCTTGGAGGTGGAGGACAACAACCGCTTGGTGTCCGGTAAAAGACCCTCTAAAGAAAAGATAAACAGTCAGGTCAAACACAAGGGCTTACGTAAAAACATAACATGTAAGAATTGGGTCCCCTTATGTAACCAATCTAGATCATACTGTCCTGCTCTACCATGTGCTCAGTGCTGAGCTCAACCGTATCACGTCACTGTATATCTGATGCCTGATTGAGATCTTTACTTCCCTGTTATGTTTAAAGTAGGTGCTGAGCAAAGGTCTGTTCAGTGTGCTAACCTCAAGATCAACTGCTGCCTCCGTCCTCCTGATGTAACTGATGCAAATGTGCATAGAGCCAGATGTCAGTTGCTCCTCACTTCTGTATCGTGTCTCCTACATCTTCTGAGATGCACACTTGTCACTCTTCCTTCCCTTGGGCCTGGTGTGCAGCCCTTAGTGAGAGATCGCTCTACTGTTTGACGCTCCTCACGGCATGCTCTAAAAAACGTCTTCTATGCCTTTATATCCAGCTCCCGGTCTTACTGCATGCAAACTATGTTTTGCAGATAGCAAATGTTTGCTGCTTGCAAGGTAAGAAAATGTTCTGGGTTCATTGCTTTTCACAGAGGCTGTCTGACCTCGTGGACAACACGGCGCCAGCATTCTTCTTGTTATCGTTATGCCAATGTGAGGGTTATTATGGTTGCAGTGAAGCCAGAAATCTCAACTTGTTATCTTTGATCGGCTGAGAATGTCTGTTTACTGGCACAAAAACTCATCCAAACCTAAAGGGTTTATGTTCACGTTCAACTGACAGTTTGTTAGTGCAGTTTTACGTTTGCCCTCAAACACATTTCAAAGTATTCATTTGTAGAAAATATCAAACATCTACTGGAGTGGATGGACGGCTGTACAGGACAGAAAATGAACGAGAAATTCTATGAAAGTCGGAAGCAAAGAAAGCTGAAGATATTACCAAACAGCAACAAGACCTGTGCTGTATTATTCGGGATGCAGACATACATACATAAGTAGCTACATGTAATAATAATATCACTTGATGGCTATTCTGCTAATATCATCCAAGGCAATATATAATGACCAGTCATTCAATTCAGAAAAGAAAGTGTCTCTATAAAGGATTGTTTTTCACTCGTTGCTGTTTGAGGTGGCAGTTTCACCTCTTATCAGACTTCAGGTCTTTACTTCTTTCTCTGCTCTCTTCCTCATCTTCTTCTGTTCACATATTTCAACCTTCAGTCGTATCCAAAATGTCACCATGAGGGGTCACCAAGCAGCAGCGCAGTGAGTCAAACTGCCAGAGAAATCTGTTTAATCTGTTTATTTCATCAAAATACCTGTACGGTAGAAGTGGGGGAAAACAATTCGAGATTCTTCTCTTTTAAGATTTAAAATCGATTCATAAACTCGGAAAAATCGATTTTTCTGAATCGAATCGTGACCCCGAGAATTGAAATCGAATCATGAGGCACCCAAAGAGTCTCCGCCCCACAGTACACCATTTGATAAAAGTGATTTGATAATTGTCAAATCAATATTTCATCCCAACCCCAATCTATTATCCATCAAACCTTTACAAAGAGGAAACTATTCTGCCGTCACTGCACTGTGAAATCAACTTTTTTTTTTCTCTTTCACATGATTAACTCCAAGCAACTTCAGAGTTTTGCATCAGGCAGCGACATCATGCAAAGGTAAAACGTTGATGAGACTAAACTGTCCCAAGGTGAAGGAAAATTAACATTTAAATGTCAGCATTGAAGAACAGATGCACCTAAACTCTCCATGACATTTCGTTAGTGAATGAATAGAGTTGGAAAAGGCCCTATTTGTACATATATCTTGGTATCCCTGATTTGACCTACAGCTTATCAGCAGAATAGCACAACCTTTGCCGTTCTGCCTGCAAGGAGTCTCACATGAACACCACCACGTTTGCTTCATGTTCATGCATGAAAATGAATGTTAGTGTGTCGGGGATAGTTTGGGGCATATGTGTGTGTGAGGCAGTGAAGAGGATGTAGGTTAGGTTCTCTTTCTGAATGTTTTTGTTTTTTCCTCCCTCCCGGTGTGGAGCAGTGGGTTCGGAGCAACAGAAGGTAAAATAAACACAGAACAGACTTCCCCCGGAACACAGGCGATCCCCAGAGGAATTATGGGAATGTGGATCAGGATGTCGGGTCTACCCCTCTTAAAGCATCCGTAGAAGTGTTCTAGGAGTCCCCCAAAACCTCCACAAAAGACATAAGAAGGGCTCTGGCTGTGTGCGTTGACGAAGAAGACTTGGATGTTACTCAGCCTCAGTGAAACAGCCTCTGGGGTTTGAGCGCTGGTGTGGCAGCCTCTTAAAGATATCCTCACCTCAGGTCATCCTTACCTTGTATCCGAATCTTGAACTTCCCACTCTGTCCGAACCCACCCTCGATAACGCCAGTCTCCCCTGTCGAGAGTGTGACCTTTAACCCCACAAAGAGCTGGAGGTTGGTCTCCTTTTTGAACAGGTTGCGCCCGATCACAGTGTAATCGTCGGTCACCTGAATGGGAAAGAGAAAAATGAGCACAGCACATATGAAAAGATAGAATGAAGTCAAAACAACCAAGCTGTCATGGTTTCATTTTGTCATTGCAGCGGGGTGAGGAGGAAGAAGAGTTTTCTCTGAGTCTTCTCTAAAGCCTTCTCTCTTTCATCCTCCTGCACATTTTATATTTGTTTGTATTTCTTTCTTATCATCCATCGCTAAGTTGATCCTAACCCGCCGCTAATCTGATCACAGGAGGGCACCGCTCTGTCTCCAACTCAAAGCCCCCACCGTCGGCTCTTCGTCTCTTGCTCCTCCTCACCCTCATTCACTCCTGAACATTTGACCTCATCGTCACTCGAGCATGACTGATGCATTGATAAAAAAAAAAAGAAAAAAAAAAAGTTGCTGTACACGTCCAGCAGACCATATGAATTGTGACTGGATGAGGACGTCGTATCTCAAAAATGCCAGTTATGTGTTCTGTGGCATGAAAGAATTCTTTGAAGCCTTCAAACGTGACTGGTTTTCTCTGAGAGCCATACGAGTGACAAAATGTGGCATGACCACTGTCTGACCTCTCGCGCACCTCCCTCTACTGCTGAGGCAGTCACTGAGCTTTCAACGGGCCGAGGTGTTAACAGCAGGAAACTTAGTTCACACACTTGACCCCTGACCTGAATCTGAACCTGCAGCAGGGCGCAGAAAGAGAAACGTAACTTACAAACGCAGAAGGACAAGTGAAAAGAACCCATCTTCAGACTGATGACGTTGACTGTTTGTAAAAAATGTCAAATTACACGTTGACGACTGAACACTTAAGATAAGATGAGGTTCAGATCTGTAAGATTTGTATCCGAGGATTAAGGACAGAATGTGAGAGCTATCACACCAGAACAGAGAGAGAGAGAGAGAGAGAGAGAGAGAGAGAGAAAGAGAGAAGCAAACTCCAGTAGTCATGTGGGTATTCCTGCGCCACTCATGTGTGTCCAAACAGTACCAACGTCTAACAGCTAGACAGTGTAAGTGGCGTCAGGCGGCCACCCACGCACACCTCCGCGTCACAGCACATGCTAAGGCATGCATACCCAGCTATGCCTCACTCATGCCTCCCCAGGGCTGCACATGCATGCTTGTTTGTGCGTACGTGTCTGTTTACGAATTTACAATAGGGGCTCTGTCTGAAGGGCATGCTCCAGTGCCGGCAGCAATGAGAAACATCTAAAGAAGAGGCAGAGCCAGGAGGAGCGCACGGTCATCGTGAGGGCAGAGGAGCAATGTGAACACTCAAGGTGACAAAAAAAAACAAAACAAAGCAGACCAAAAGAAAAGAAAAACCACACTGTTCAGTTTTCCACTCACCCTTTCCACCTGTCCCTCCTTGTGTTTGGTTTTGTAGATGCGTAGAGAAGGCAGGACCGTCTCCGCGTAGCCTTTATCTTCAAACCCCTGTAACAGACAGCCCTGGAAAGCTAGCCGGCATGAATTGGCGTGAATGTCTGTATCCAGCTTGGAACCAATCACCAGGCAGAGTGAGGGGCATGTGACTGGCCGCTCAAACTCCAACAAGGCCCACTGCTCAGGGTCTGTTCCTGAACTTCCCTCTCCCTGGCTGGTCACATACTCCTCCTGGTAGAAGTACTCCCTGTCGAGGGTGAACTCTGTTTCCAGTGAGCAGGGCTCAGACGGTTTAGTATCTGAAGCACCCAGAGGTGGTAGGCCGAAGAAAGCAACCCTCGCCATGACGGTCTCATGACCCACTGTGATGTGGAACTTGGCACGGGTGGCAAGAGAGCCTTTGAAATAGCCTATTTTCCTCACAGAGATGACAGCAGCATAGAGGGTGCGCAGGGACCCGGGGGTGCACACCACACCACGCTCTAACAGTTTCGGGTCAAACTGTGTGACACACACACCCACGCGGTCCCCCTGCATGGCCCCCGACACCGGCTTCCGAAACATCTGCACCGACTTTATCTTCTTGGTGACCTGCAAAACAATACAAGAAATAATAGCTTCCCAACAATGAATTTAAATGTTTGTAATCTTTTTTTCAAAAGGAACGGATTTTAGAACACAAAATGATGAAATTCTTCCTCCAAAGTTTGAAAACTTACATTGCTTCTATGAGCATGTTCATGAATTTTACACTTTTAATTGTGTTCATTTAGAAACTTAAACAGCATTAGAGCCAACTTAGAATATACTTATAACATAAAGAAATGAAATAAAAACAAGAGTAGAGGGGGAAATCACAACAGAAGGCTTTGTTGTTAATAGAATGTGCACATACATCTATGAACAAATCATCAAATGGTTCGTGAAGGTCCTTCTTACTAGATAAGAGATCCTAGTCAAAGTATTCATTGTTGACCATTAGATCGTCTGCTGATGACCATGAGCTTTAACTCTACAGCTCAAAACAAATCACAAGTCATGCGTTACTTGATAACCTGTCTGCATCGGCACATCAATGACTGAGAGATCTTTCATACAGCTGTGTCTGAGGTGTTTTGTCTTTGCACGTTAACCGAGTGAACAGCTACGGTACACATCACACTTGTGAAGAAATGACTTTTAATTTAACCATCTGCTGCCACCTAGAGGTGAACAGGAGAACTGCAGACAAACTATGCTTAGCCCTGGCTGGAATCATGCATCTGGTCTAAATTAGCTGACTCCAGTGCTGCCAGTGACCCCCTTCCCCACCCCCATTCCCCTCATCCGTCCCTCACACAACTGACACATCCTCTCTGAACCCATTTGGACATACTCCCTCCGTCTGCCCACTTCCAGTCAACTTCTGAACCTCCTCAACTCTGTGGTTTCTCCCAAAGAATTTCCTGCACTCTTGAGATGTTTCTGGCTTGTAAATATTACAGATTCATAATTCATGCCTGCTCTTTTGGAACATACCTTCAGCGCTGGGATTTCTACAGTGTCATTGATGGCCAACGAGCCCTGCAAAATGGTTCCAGTCATTACTGTCCCCTGACCTCGGATGGAGAAGCAATGGTCCACAGCTATCAGAAGGTCGCCAGCAGGGTCTCTCTTAGGGAGGTACGTCTGTTTCTTCAGCAGCTGAGACAGACAACCGAAAGAAAAGGAAGAAACACACATTTATCCACTCAAAAAAGATAACTGGGGTGATGTGTGCGCAAGCTCACACTCAAATATAAAATCAGATAAGTCCATCAGAGAACACTGAGGACTAAAAAAAAATCTCAATATCTTGATCAAAATTAACCAAAAAAAAAAAAGTAAGAAATGAATATCAAAGGATGACACCCTTTGTTTCAAAATTGAATTAAATCCATTAAAAAATTGAATAATCTCCAGTACTAGTCTGAAACTTTTGCTGCGTTCGAGTTAAACAAGAAAGTGGGAAATTCCAAATTTCCAGTCCAGCAAATGTCAACTGGATTAGAATCCAACATGGCTGCTACGTGCATCAACCGTATGTTAATGCATGTAGCAGCGTTAGTGAGTTGTTATCTTCTGGTATTGGCTAACAAAACAAAGGTACTCCTGGAGGTGTCCATGTTGCTTTTCTGACTTGTAACTGGAACACGCTCAACTCAGGAGTGACGTCATTCCCAGCTCCGGCCTCCCAGTTCCGAGGTAAATGGCATGCAAAAATTGCAAAAACTTCCTCAATGTCTTCTCTCTTATGAAATGTGTACGTGCGTGCATGACTGGTTGAATTGAATGTTACTGTTGTTATCATCTGCCCAGGGACAACAGATGTAAATTAGATAGTGAGTTCAATCTGGTGCAAAGCATTTTTTCTCTCCAGAGACTAATTCATTATTTTTTAGACTGTCACTGGTTTAAATAAACTAATAAACTCAAAGTAAAAAAGTTGAGAAATAACCAAAACATCAACAGTTTCATCTGACTTAAAGTACTTGGTCAAAAGGGAGACTTCTGTTCTTTTGAGTTGAATTAGCTCTAATAGAAGGACAACAATGTGTTTTAGGACTTTACCTCTATTAACTCTGGCACTCCTTTTGGCTCCTCCGTGTCAGAAGCCTCCGGACCCCCAGGCTTCGCTGCCACAGAAATCACAGGACAATTCTTGAATCTGGTTGAGAAACAAAAACCCATAACATTAAAATTACCTCATGCTTTGATTAAATAGTAATGAAGTGGGTCAGAAAGATGAACATCTCGAACGCAAAAAAAGAGAGAGAAGCAAGAAAGCTTGTCTGTACATTCAGTCCTGGAAAGTATGAGATGGCCCTAGACCTACTAAGCTGCCAGGGCCTTCACTTAGCAGCCAATCCTTCTCCATACAGTTCTGACCTGGTGCTCTCCAGAGTTTTGTGCAGTCTCTTGGTCATCTTCTCAATAGCACTCTGTCTCTTGTCGGGTGGCAGCAGGTCAGTTTTGTTCAGGACGACCACCATGCGAGGACAGGTCAGCTCTCCTATCAGCAGACACTCTGCAGTCTGGGTCTGCAGCCCCTTCACCACATCCACCACCAGCATCATCAGGTCGATGATTTGGGCACCTAGAGAAAAAGAAAAAGAAAATACAAACAACATCAAGAAGATGACACATTTGATTGATGCAGGAGAAAAGCAGCAACCTTGCACAGATCACACAAACGTTGGCTGCTAAAGAAACTAAGCTTTCCAGCTAGGCATCAAATGAAGGAGGTTCATACTGTGAGTGAAAGCTATGAAGCTGACAACAGCAATACAAACAGGAACGGACCCAGACACCCAAAAATAACAGAGGAAAAAGAAAAGAAATGAGGGGAGGGGTGCACAAAAGCACAGAGCGTAAAAGGCTAGAGGCTTGAAACTAAATCTGCAGCTCACTTGGTTGTCTTTCCTTTCCCTCTTTTCTTTTTCTAACTTTGGTAGTCTCTCTTTCCTGTGTTCCCCTCTTTTCTCTCCTTAGATTTGGCTCCCTCTTTTTCCTGTGCTCTCCCCACTTGGGACAAGAGGGGAAGTTTAATACATATCCCCATCCCACTACTTTCCTTCCTCCCTAATCGACAGCATATGCCACCCCTGATTCATGGGTTACATTTAGTATGTTGTTACATGACACAACAGCATTCAGTGTTTGAGTTCTGCTTCTGTCGCTCTCAGTTTAAAAACACTGATCTTGGTTGTTCATAGTGTGACTAATGCATAAAGAGAAAGTCATTACATCCCTGGATAGCTACACATCTGTATGTATTTCTCACAGTCTCAACTAGCCAAGTAAATAAATAACAAGATCTATTTGGCTGCTTGTGGAACGAGGGCGCCATCTGCAGGATAGTTCTAACTTGATGATGAAGTGAAGGCAGCATCTTATTTGGCCACGGCTGCTGCATTCAGACCAACAGTGTTAGTGAAAAACACAGACTGGGTTTGATATTTAAGGTGGGTAGGAGTATGTTATTTTGAACATGTCAAAAGTTGGCCATCTCATGTGAACTTACAAGACACGACAAACAAAACACCAGAAGAGTGACAACACATAGAGGGAAAGAACAGGTACATCTAAGTTCATGTTAAACCCTGACAAACCTGAGATGAGCACAATTCCACGCCTGACATGTCACAACTTCAGTTCTTGTTAAGCACATGCTTTACTCTAAATAAAACAAACGTAGCATTTCCTTCTACCCTGCCTGTTTTAGGACATTTAACACAAGCTGAAACACTGTGTGCATGCTGCTACTGACGTCATCATTCATCAGACACCAATCAGGACAATCTGCCATCTGCAGGTTAGGTAGGAGGTAAATAAAAAAAGGTTAGGTTTTAGTCCTGCAAAATGTCCTGTTTGTAATGTAAACACGGATAATAGTATCATATGTATTTAAAGTATGAGAGGTAGATAAATTACGAGACTACGTAAATGATGGATGAATACTTTCATGAATATTTCAGACTTGTGATATAGGCTCCATCACATTAAATCAATGATTGATTAGTCTGGTCTGCCCTTTTCAATACTGATCGAATAATTGCAACCATGTCCTGCGGTTGCAGGAAACCTGGTGCAGTTCATCCTGTGTGTTTTCCGTACACTGTCTCTGAGAGTCCATGCATTCAAGACGAGAGGTTTTAGAGACAATAAGGATTTTCATACAACAGCCTCTATCTAGAATCAAACCTGCAAAGAGCTCACCTCCAATGATGGTCCGAATAAGAGAGGCGTGCCCGGGACAATCCACCAAAGTAAACTGCAGGCTGTCATAGGAGGGCTGCTTGCATTCAGCGTCCCGCAGGTGGTCAGGGAGGTCCACAGTGAAGGAGGAGAACCCGAGGTCCAGCGTGATGCCTCTCTCTCGGGACTGCGGGTTCTTGTCGAAGGCGGCCGTGGAGGCGGTGCTGCTCAGCGCCCTGGCCAGAGAGGTCTTCCCGCTGTCCACATGTCCGAGCACGCCCACGTTGAAATTCAAAGTCGCGATGCGGCATGCTCCAGACTCTGCCATGGTTAAAGCGGTCTAATTGTCAAGTTAACAGGAGTTATTAGAGAACTTTAACTCTGACATGGACCTTGAACTCAGCTCGGACCCAAAGATGACACGCTCTAACTTCTGTCCATCATCTTTCTGTTCGCTGACATCCACATTATATTACAGCTGATACTGATACTCATTCAATAACAACTTATTGTACCTACTTTGGCCTCAAAAACAAAGATAGCTGCAGATAAAGACTTCAGGGTTCACTCGACGTGTGAACAGAGGAGCGCCTTCACTCTGGTGTCACGGCACTTCATCCCCACAACAACATGCTAAAGCAGAAGAGTTCCCAGTGACGAACACATGTAAAACAAACCAACAAACATACAAATGCACCAGAATGGTTACTTGCTGAACTGAACTTTTTGGGATATGTCACTCCCTTGTCCGTTCAGCGTGTGTGCTCCTCTCATTTATACTTTCACAAGTTTTTTGCAGTTTTAAAACGACAAGAAACGTGAAACACAAACGGAAGTGAACCTCATGGGCGGGGTTTGGGGGCTAGGATTGACAGGGCATTTGGCAAATAAATAAGTTGCATTTGTCAGCAAGGTCCAATAGATTTCACGATTGACTAAGTGGGTGTGACTTCCGTTGATGGTCCCTAGTAACCCACATGGAAACCGATTCGTCTGTGTTTTGAGTTTCGGCGCCGATTGTGGCGGTGAAAGAAATCCAAGACATTTAGGGTATTTTGTTTAAAATAGACCCGCTTTACACTTTTTGAATTGATACATTTGTAAGTAAGCTCAAGTATGAAGATCGAGGAGGTAAAGAGCACCACAAAAACTCAGCGCATCGCCTCACACAGTCATGTCAAAGGACTCGGGCTGGACGAGGCCGGGAATGCTAAACAGTCAGCGTGTGGGCTCGTCGGTCAGGAGGCTGCAAGAGAGGTAGTGTGGCCCTTTCACAACAAGTTATTTTTGTTAGGTTTGATGCAATGGCTTTGTTAGGTGAGGTATTTTATTGAAGTAAAATGTTGCTGTCGCAGGTGCTAAGGTGAGCTAACCGATATTATCCGCCAGCACGGTGGGGTCGCTGTTTCGTATTTGGGTCATGGCTAAAGGGGAAAAGAAGAAAGCACATTCGTATACCACTGAAATGTATAAATCATAGACTGTAAAAATAAATATATAAATACATTTGATGAATGAAGAAAAATGGTCTGACCAAAAAGAATAGACATTGTAATCTATAAGAGGGAAAACTGTAAGACTGATGCAACGTCAATGGGACATGAAGTGTGCCATTTCACAAATGATAAGTACTTTAAACAGGGGAGAATAGAGTAAGGTTACTTTAGTATGTTATTGTATAATAATAAATGGACAGATGTACAGAGTGAGAAAAAGATTAAACAAAGGGCTTTATTATTATTGTCTCAGCATATGGCACAACTCAGGTACTTTACTTGTATGTCACATTCTTGACATTTTACTGATGTACATATATGTCCTTCACTCTGCAGGCCTGTGGCATCATTGTTGAGCTCATCCGTTCAAAGAAGATGTCAGGAAGGGCAGTGTTACTGGCAGGGCCGCCTGGCACAGGAAAAGTAAGTGTGGAGAGCTCAAGTACTAGAAAATCAGGTCTGCTCTTGCAGAATATATCTTAACAAATTATTGTCCATCTCTTGTCTGTAGACTGCCCTCGCCTTGGCCTTAGCACAGGAGTTGGGAAATAAGGTGCCTTTCTGCCCCATGGTTGGCAGCGAGGTCTACTCGTCAGAGATTAAAAAAACAGAAGTACTTATGGAGAATTTCAGGAGAGCCATTGGTGAGTGTCATCTAAAGATCTATGATTACTTGATTAATTACACACAAGCTACAAGTGACGATTTGAAACACTCAAAACAATTTTCTGAAAATTATAGTTGGAGCAAAAGGAGTAAAAAAGGAAGGAAACATGCAGGTTTAACAAAATAAAGCAAGATCTATTTGTATGACTACATGCCCCTGATATGTTCAGCTTAGTCCAGGGGTCGTCAAAGGCGGCCGGCGGGCCGGATGTGGCCTGCACATTGTAGATAGCATAGATAACATGTTTTTTTGCGGGTGGTATCAAGTTTGCACACGTATGAAGAGCTTTAAATCAGGGTGTATGTCACAACAAAAATAGAAATGACTTTTTACTTTAGCTTGAATTTGTTTCTTGTTGTTTTAAATGAAAAGGACATTTTGCTTGGAATGTTACAGTATTATTGCATGTGGCCTGACCGACCTCAATAAATTACCCTTTGAGTCATTAAAGAAAATCTTTGTGGCCCTTTAAGTTTTGTATTTGAGGACCCCTGGCTTAGTCCCTAGGAGGGGAATCCTACGGCAGGCAGAGAAAGGTGCACTGTGAGCTCCATTGTCATGAGCTGAAAGGCTACACTCCACAGTGGATTTAGTTTGTTGGAGTTTGTTGAGAAGGACGGAAGGCTGGGTCCTTGCTGCTGACGGTACCTGTCGCAAGGCAGGAAATGGAGCACAGACAGAGAGGAGAGGTGGTCTTTAGCACCTTTGCTCCTCCCCTAAATAAACTCCACAGAGGGGAGGGGGGTCTCATTTTTGAATTGTCAACACTATCTTGATAAGAATGCTGTGACAGACAGTCCCTGCCTTAAGCTTTGCTTTTTTGACCCTCACCGCAGCGGATCAGCCACCTGTGGGCTGGACGCTGCATGAAAGGGGAACAGTGTGAGATCAAGTTACACAAGATGATGCCAACACATTTCATGTGCAGACGCATGCTCGATTTGCAAGAGAAAAATCCTTGTTCAATATACTGAAGGAGACGAGGGAAATAGTTGATGCAGCAATATAAAGGCCCGATTGAGCTCTCAGTACTCTACCTGCCCAACATACAGGACTGCGTATCAAAGAAACAAAGGAGGTGTATGAAGGAGAGGTGACAGAGCTGACCCCCTGTGAGACCGAGAATCCCATGGGTGGCTACGGAAAAACTATCAGCCATGTCATCATCGGCCTGAAGACGGGCAAAGGCACAAAGCAGCTCAAGGTCAGACTCAGAGCTTTTGTCCTCCATGTTAAACACTGAGCTATGGATCAGGTGTACAAATTGTAACAACGCTCTAAACTGCATCATAAACTATATCAATTTACCAAGAAAAAGTTAATACCTCATATTTTTAATACTGCATGTCATTTTCTTTCCATCTGCATCCTGATTGTGTCTAGATGCAAACCTGCAAAATCCAGCAAAACTGTACTAAAGAAAATGATGTCCTACTTATGAATGTTTTTTCTTTGTCTTAGCTGGACCCCAGTATTTATGAGAGTCTCCAGAAAGAGCGCGTGGAAGCAGGAGATGTCATCTACATTGAAGCCAACAGTGGAGCCGTGAAGGTAAAGCTACTTAGTTTCATAGACCTATTAAAAAGAATAAATAAATAAAAGTTTCAGATTTAGTTCACCCCAAACAGTTGACATGCACTGAACCTGATTTTTCCTCCACAAACTCAAAAAGAAATGTTTATAAAAAAGGCAAATTATCAGGTCACTTTAAAGTTGAGTGTTTTGGGGGGTTTTTTCCCTTGCATGCCCTCCTTGGTCCTTCATGGAGGTGTTCTTTCATCTTCTTTAGTTTGGCATGAAAGCTCTTCTGCATTTCTACTGTACTCTGGAATGAGCCTCTGTCATTACCACAGCTCTTTATGCTCCCTCTATCTCTCCATCTATGCCTCTTTTCTAGCAGCGGGTCGTGTGGTCTGTGTTGATAGGCAAAGATGACAGTTCCTTTAATCAGTGCAGGTGGGCCACAGACCGAGCTGGACGACACATTTGTTACTGTTGACAGCTGTATCATGACCTGCCTTCTGAAACTCTTTCATCCCTCAGTAACATGCCCTCCTCTCTGTGCTGGGCTGGCTCTGGGTTCAGACACACACCTGCTCATCCACCCTGTTGCTTTTACTTTTGCAAATGTCTTTACTGTTGGTAGAAGCAATGCTGAGACATTAATTTTTCAGTTAATATTAAACACCGTTTGTGTTATTCTGTGTTTGTAGAGACAAGGTCGCTGTGACACTTTTGCTACAGAGTTTGACCTTGAAGCAGAGGAGTACGTGCCCCTGCCCAAAGGTGATGTCCACAAAAAGAAGGAAATAGTCCAAGATGTCACTCTGCACGATCTGGATATTGCAAATGCAAGACCTCAGGTATGTAACACTAAACCTTCTGTTTGTTAATATCAGCACAATGACTTACATCTTAGAAAACAGATTGCCCGACAACAAAGTTAGATGTATATTTCTTAATATCTACATTTGCTCTCAGGGAGGCCAGGACATCCTCTCCATGATGGGACAACTGATGAAGCCCAAAAAGACAGAAATTACAGGTGGATAAACCAGACAACATCCAACACACATCCCACAATGGTTACAACATAGGTTCACCTTATTCATTCACCACCTTTATACAGCAGCCAATCTTCCTCCATACAATGTCCAGGAGGAGGAAGCCAAATGCTGTGGTCAAAATGACATCACATTGCTGTGTGCTGGATAGCAGATCTATGAATATAGGGAATTGTTAAAAAAATGTGTCCTGCACGTTCTTACAAGTCTGAAATGTTGTCAAACTAAAGCCTTAGAAGATGTGCATTTGGTTAGATTAGTCTAGATTGTTTTCTATCGTGGTCTGAAATTTACACTGTTACATTAAAAAAAAAAAAAAAAAGTGTGAGAAATATCAACTTTCTGGTTTGTGAATGTCTAGTTTGGTGCTGGTGACACGACTTTCTGGGCTAGTAGCATCATAGCAGTGCTTATAAAGCTGTGTGGTTATTTGAACATGATGATAAGTTGATTATTCATGAGCATGTCTCTCCTGTTTTAGATAAACTGCGTAGCGAGATCAACAAGGTGGTGAACCGCTACATCGACCAAGGCGTAGCGGAGCTCGTCCCGGGTGTGTTGTTTGTGGACGAGGTGCACATGCTGGACATTGAGTGCTTCACTTACCTCCATCGAGCACTCGAGAGCACCATCGCCCCCATCGTCGTGTTCGCCTCAAACAGAGGGAACTGTTTAATCAGGTTGGAGGACTAACACATCTGTGTTGCGAGCAAGATGATCTTTAAAAGATTTTCTTGCTAAGATGTAAGATTTGTGGTGTATTTAATGTCCTGTAGGGGGACAGAAGACATCAGCTCTCCACATGGGATTCCTCTGGACCTGCTGGATAGAGTCATGATCATCCGTACCATGTTGTACACACCTCAGGAGATGAAGCAGGTGAGCCTGGACATTCAAACATCTGCATGTTGGGTGTGTACATCTGTGCATGTGTCGCTTATAATTGTGTGGTTTGTAGATCATCAAGATCCGCGCTCAGACTGAAGGGATCACTATCAGCGAGGAAGCTCTCGCACATCTGGCGGAAGTCGGCACCAAGACCACCCTCAGGTAGAGATACAACTGTGTATCACTGTGTTCTGTGAGAAATTAGCCTTATATGTCCATTAGATGTCCATAGTGGATTAAGTGCACTGTTAATGAACCGAAACGGCTATGAAAGGATATTTCAAGCCTCTATTTTTAGCAATAAGAGTACAACCAGGGTCCTGAAAATCCTCTTTCTCTTCCCTCCATGGTTAGACTGTATTTGTGTTTTTACACTGAGGAGTTCTTACAGTATGTCCTATTTCCTTTCAGGTACGCTGTGCAGCTGCTTACACCAGCCAGTCTGCTTGGCCGTGTTCAGGGCAAAGAGTCGGTGGAGAGGGAGCAGGTAGAGGAAATCAACGAGCTGTTCTACGATGCTAAGTCTTCTGCAAAAATCCTGCAAGATCAACATAACAAATTTATGAAATAAAGTTGGCTTTCTATGTAAGGTTCTCAGCCAGTTGTTACGTGGTTCATGTTGATCATTCTTTCTTTTTCCCTGCATCTCTACTCTCTCTCACGTTCACCGCTCATTCCAGTTTCTCGATTACTGTTAGTTTTGTTGTTGAAATTTACATTTTTTATTTGTTCAGCTTGTGAATGAAATCTTTTGAATAAAACGAGAAAAAAAATACTCAGTTTTTTTCAGTTTTTATTTTCCATCAATTTTATGCAAGTGTTTTTTTCAGAGTGGGCAGTATGTCATGGAAGTTACAGTTGTTAAAAAAAACAAGTGGACACATCCCATATAAAGACGTTTTGGTTGAGAACGGGTAGGGTCTTTTTGTATTAAAAAAAATACAAGATTGTTAAATGCTGGTTTTTCCCTCAAAGATTTTATTCTAGCTGTAAAACTGGCAGACATTCCCAGTTTTACAAAAAGTGATCTCGAACAATTTAAAATTCTTTGAAAAAATTGTAACTTCATTAAGAAAAAAAAACCGAACAACTTACCATTTAATACAATACAAGCCGTGTTATTCAATTACTAAAACTAGATTTTAAGCTCAAATATTTTTTCATGAACTTGAGAACACAACACACCCCTAATGAGGAAAAGGTGTTATCACATCACGGCCAAAGGTCTGCTGCTACTTCCTGATTGGTTGAGCTGAGCGAGCGTTCAATGCTGTCTCTGCCCCTGACTTTGCTCGGCTGAACACTGAAGGAGCTGCTTTACCCTTTTTCTCTGTGAAATAAGAAAACACAAAATTAATCTGTTGTGAGACTCTTAGAAAAGTTATGTCATGTTTATAGTAAATAAACTGCTAGAGGAAAAACACCGACATATCTCCCATCAATTACACCCTTCCTTCCTCTCTGTATATGGAGTGGAAACTTGTGCATCATGGGAAACGCCCCTCACTCAAACTCACTGCCATAATATGACTGTAGCTTTACCGTATACTGAAAACAAAAGGCTGTTTCCTTTCAGCTTCCTCTCTAAGTTTGGTGTCAAATCCTGTTTTAATGTGTACTCACCACACTCCTCCATCACTTCAATGGTTTTACTCTTCGCAGGCCCACTCAATCCCAGTTTGTTCTTTGTTTCAGTAAGGTCCTCTTCTCTCATCTCAGGACGCTGCATTGACATATCTTCTTCTGGGGCCAGCTGGGGGGTAGTAACAAGTTAGACAGCACGTCTGCAATCGTTTGTTTTTCATGTTTGCTGAAAGTAAAAAAAATCCAATAAACTTTTCTTTGAACAGACTTACTTGAGACATGTTTGGTCAGCAGTGGATGGTTTTATGTTTTTAAAAAAAAGTCTCCTCTCCTTAGAAATTGCTTCCTTCACTTTCATGGGGCTACACTCAGAAACAGACACAGCCAAGCAGTGATTCACCAGTGGACAATAAATCTGATCCTCAGAGTTATAAACGAAGTAATAGCTGTTCAGGCTCCTCCTTGTTTCTGCCTCTGGTTTCTCTCAGGGTCTGCTGTCTTCTCTGCTGCTTCATTAGAAAACTTTCAGATTGCTGCACACTTGCAAACACCTTTGAAAGTTTATGACAAATTGTGTTTCATGTGTTATGTTGTTTCCTCTTCAAACCATACAGACATTTCCCGACAGCACTCTTCAGATATCAATCCATATTGTTCTCAAAGTTAAAACAAATATGATTCAAAATATAAGTAGATGTCTGTTTAAGACATCGAACGTGCCAACAAACTTTACCCCATGCCTGAGTCTCATACAATTACATGTAAGAAAAGAAGCAAGTCCCCACCCCTTCCGTCTGCTTTTCTACCAAAACATCATTTAGCCCTCCAGGGAGCCTAAAGAAAGTGTTTACTTTCCCAGAGTAAAGGCCAACAAAGAACGGCGGGATTTGCAATAAATGTGAAAAACTAACTAAAGATAAACCTTCTTAGCTTCCATAATGGACATTTTGACATAAAGCTTATCATTCAGGGTGTGAAAGCTCTACCCTGGACAGTGTAGACTTTCTGACAGTATGTGTTATTATAAAAACATGTTAGACTGTGAATAACAACTGAAAAACTTAAAGCAGGGATATACCAAGAAAGAATTCAGCTGTTTCTCAACCTTACCAAAAACACATATATAGGCTATATTTAAGATTACAATATTTGGAGGTCTTCCGGACACATCTAACTTGGAGGAGACCTCAGAGAGGACCCAGACCTTGCAGGATTGAGAACACTTGAGAAGGAGCAAGAACATGTGGATGGGCAGAAGGACACCTGGGACAGTTTGCATAGCTTGCTGCCAATTTGATAAGTGGAAGAAAACTGATGGATGGACATCAAATATAGATTTTCTAATTACTGCTTATATGAATCAATCATATTCATTCATATTGTATACATGATACAATTAAATTAGTAGTTGTACATTAAATGTTAAAAAAAGGATTTCTGCAGGGAGGCAGTAGTTCAGTCTGCAGGGACTTGGGTTTGGGAATCGGAGGGTCGCTGGCTCGAGTCCCAGTGCGGACCACATCTGGAAATTGGTTTAGTAGTTGTCCACCAGCTCAGGCATGTGTAGCATGTTCAACAACAGAATGTAAAATTGAATGTTTCCTCTCAGTATCAATACAGTATATCTTCTTCTTCAAATGATAGTTTTTTGTGCTGTTTTGTTGCGTTATGTTAAACATTCATACATTTATTCCATAAAGATTAAATCCCACGTATTAAAAAAGCATCCTTGTTTTATTGTTAGACAATTATTTCTCTCACAAGTTCAACTGTTTTCTGAAAAAAAATTCATATTTTTAAATCCTACTTTAGATCCCCAAAAGGCACAAGTACACACGTGTGCTACGCTAACACATACGCAAACAAGAAAAGACCCAACTTGTTCCCTCGTAGCTTTGGTATCGTCAGTACAGTCAATCAGTAGCTCCTCTTTGTGGTAAAACAGAAGCTTTCTTCCAGTCCAGTTAACACACTCTGTCTTATTTAAGTGTGTTTTTTTCTGTATCGGGGCAAGAGCTGAGTCCTCACAAACTGGATGAGCCGAGTCTCTGTGAGAACCACAGTGACAAACACAATGAGGAGACATGCTGCTCCTACACTGATGTGGACCAGCCTCAGCAACCAGCCACCGTCACAGCAGAATACACCCTGAAACCAGAGAATAGAGAAGTTCCAGTTACTACCACTGCTGTGCAAGCGTTTACACAAAGATTCAAGATTAGAAAATTGTAGGAAAAAAAATTAATCTAAATACTGATAGATAACACATGACTAAAGAACACTGATTAGTCATTCTTTTGTACCTCAGACAGCGCTGTCACAACAATGCTAACAGCGAGTGCCAGCAGGAGGAGCGGGGAGGGTAAAAGGCCACGCAGAGGTTTCCACTGAGCGGGCAGAAAGTAGTGATGTATGTAAAGAACACTGTGCATGATTCGGAGGCCCATGTTGAGGCAGTTTGCCAGTATGAAGCCAACAGAGCCAGCCCACCACGTCAGCACGTAGGAGAGGAACAGGAAGGACACAGACAGAGCCAGCATCACCAAGTTATACCTTAGGACAAAACACAAACATTGGCAAACAGACATGGTGTGTTACAACTGAAGTACAGTGTGCATATGTTTTCACTCTTACTTGTCGACCTCTTCTTGGCTCATAACAGCAAATACAAAGCACTCCGTGACACCATTTATAGCCAGAAGGAGAACGTAGCAGCTGTAGCATCGCAGCAAAGTGGGCCCTTTAACAAATAAAAACGAGCTGTGACTAAAAAGAAACACACTGAACACAACAGAAGTCGTTAAATTTACCAAATACACCAACAAGTTCTGGCTCAATCACCTGCCCCGCTGCTCAGTAGAGAGCCACCATATATATCCAGAGCCAAGTGAGAGTAGGCGTAACCAAACACAGTGATAATCAGTCCAACCACCAGCACCAGTTTCAACAGACACTCCAGGACTTCTGCTGCAATGGCGACCTCTTCCTGTCGACAAAACAAGGAGTCCAGCCAGCAATGATTCCTTTCGAGCCATCCACCATCCACAAATACATGTTTGTGTTTACATCCATGACTCACACCTGTTTCTGACTCCTGACATCACGTCCCCGCTCCAGAACTTTGGCAAAGAAGATGTAGAAGCTCTCCTCGATAGGCAGGAAGATGAAGCGAGCCACCATTGAGCCCAGGTTGTTGACGATGTCATAAACTCCCTGATCTCCGAAGCTGAGGACGTTCAGGAAGGTCATAACGTAACGCTCGCCCTCAGTGAGGATCTGCTTCAGGAAGGACTGCTTGAAGAAGCTCCATGTGAGCCGGGCTAGAGTCCAATCAATCAGCGGCTATAAACAGAGCAATCGTAGAGAATCATTATTATTTTTTTATCTTGTATCAGCAGATTGTTAATCATAATCTTATTATCTTACTCTAGTATATTCTAGTGAAGTGTCTTTTAGTTTCTCTGTATCATATGTCCTTCATTCACTTTGATTTGAATGTATTACCTGTTAGTGTCTTATTATCCTATTAATTTCTCCCATTTCTGTCTTATTCTTGAATTTCATTATTTTAATTCCACCACCTACTTTTCCTCAAATAAAATTCTTGATAGCTTTTCCTCAGTTTCTCAGTTCCTAGTGTTATAGAGTCTTGTATTTTTAACCCTTTTAGTTTTAAACTGGTGCATGAATTGAGGGGGGCGGATGTAGCTGACTCTTTTTGTAAATTGTGGATGTCTGTAAAACACTATGTGAAACATTTTGTTGAATAAAAGGGGCTTTCAAAATAGAGCCTGATTGAATGCCAAATAATATATCATCCTGACTTATTACCTCTCCTTTAGCTCTAGAGGGCAACAGATCTCCAACACAATTCAGAGGAAAACCCTTCTTGGACGCCTCATGAGAGCCCAAGAAACGAATGAAGTAAACAGCGTAGCACAGCACCAGAAATCCTGTATACACCAACTAGGTAAGAGAAAAAAACTATAATTAAAATGATTTAATAGAGAGGCAGCAAATGCACACATAATGTTGAAGACATCAGCTCTTTCTCACATGAGCAGTAGAGAAGATGTAAAGGCCCCATTCATGAGCAAACATCACCAGCACCACAGTTATACTGCACTTCGCGATCATTGCCAAACTCTCAGCAACCACTTTGAGTCGCACAAACATGTGAGCTTGAGCCAGGACCCAGAGGGGCTCAGCCAGGAGTTCCTGCACTCCTGATAGAGCAAACAACACCACAGCAGAGCCGTAGTAGGGAATAGTTTGTGGGTTGGGGAGCTCCAGGAACCACAGCCAGACACAGACCAGCAGGGCTGCCCATAACACACCCAGTGGTAAACTGAGAGGGGAAAAAAGGCAAAACAATTATACGCACCCCCAAGCTGCAAACACACGTCCTGTACCTCAATAATCAAGTCAACTCACGTTAGCCACAACAGGTTGATGACTTGTCTCCAGCTGTAGTTTGTCCCAGATACTCCACTCAGACAGGCTCTCCGAAACGCTTCTCTGGACAGAAATACCAACGTGGAGTACAGCAGGGTAAGTCTGTATGATGAAGATAGACACACATTTACATAGCAGCAAAACTGTGCAGTGAAATGTTCTCGTATAATGCTTTTTTTGGTTAGTGGCACTCCTCTGCCTTCTCAGTCATCGTTACCTGACATTTACAACTCCAATCAGCTCTTTGGACACAAACCGCAGAGTAAATGCATTCAGCAAGAATGTGAGCACACGAAACATCACCTGAAAAAAAAAAAAAAAACCTCACACGTAAAAATCAACGTTAAATATATACCGACAGACTTACTGAGTTTTAAAACAGTGGGTTATGTAGAGCTTATGATTACACTGGATCTGTTCGTGTACCTGTAGCAACACATTATATGAAGCTAATGTGGACGCATTCTTCAGTACATCTTGAGAACTCATTTTCACCGGTAGAAAAAAGATAATTTTACACTCTATCTGCCTTTTTTTCTACGAAGCAACAACATTGTACTGTGATGCTGCAATAGCTGCTACCGTGACTGCCTCAAAACCCGTTTAAATTTGCGTATTAATCCATATGAACAAGTGTGGAATCGCGTTAGCGTTCATGGAGACAGAAGTTGTAGTACAGCACTTCCGTACACAAAGCACGAACCACGTTACGCGATGACGTAAAACAGATTTGTCAACACTGCTGTGTCGCTAGAGGGCGAAAACCGTAGACTGGCTTCCCCCACCCCCACCCCCATTGTAAATATGTCTTCTATCTCCATTATTATGTAATGGCTCAATATTATAGAAGTACGAATAATTTCTTGTTTCAAAACTACATTTATACATTTTTATCGTTATGAATTCTTCACAATTTACAATTTCTTAAAAAGAAAATTCCTCAATTTAATATCATTTTGGGCGGTTTCCCCCAACTCATTAAACATTATACTATATACTGTATATATATAAAAACAATGTAAAGTTGATTTTACTCTTTAAAAGTGAACCAATATATGGAAGTGTCTTTTGGAATAAACATATGGTACTTCTGTTTAATTGATTAACTTAACTCATTATTCTTACTAAGTAGCTCATCCACATGGCACAGTTATTACAAGGAACAGTAAAGTCAATGATTTTCATTAGACTAAACCATAGACTGTAATAATAAACACTAAATAAACACATCTGAAAATAATGGAAAAGTCCATGCTAAAAATAGGATACCCTACATTATTACCTGACCCCACATGGCTCTAGAGATCATTTCTGATGGGAATAAACAAAATATCTTCTTGTTTTTGAGGTTATCTTTTATGGTATGGGTTTAATGAAGTGCAAACAATGGTTGTTTTAAAAAAAGCACATCAAAATTGGGAGTTGATGGTTTTTAATCAGATGTAAAAGATGGAAGCGGTAAAAAAAATACATCCTCAGCAGACAAATATACACATTACAACATACATACATATACATTTCCTATATACAACATTTCAGTGACTGCATTCTGCAAAACCTTTACATCTGTTCTTTACATTTGTTCTTTATACGGCACTTTTAAGTCAGTCACATAATTAAAAGTTTTACTTCGTCACCTAGACATAATTTATCCAAAGGTAAAAATGTTTCAAAGACAGTTTCCACTCTTAACTTACATTTAAACATGATAGAATTGGGTCTGAGATCTCTATACATGCGGTCTCCTTATTCTCACAATCTACACTAAAGTTACATTAAAGTTGAGTTCTTTTGGGATTATTTTCCTCTTCATAGTTTTTATTCTCATAAGAGTCAAATAGTATTTTAGCAAAAAGAGACACAAAACTGCTGCAGACAGAAGCAGTGACGTCAAGTGGAATGGAAGTAGTTTCAACCTCCCGCCTTTATGTTATTAGTCATATAGGCCTAGAGAAAAAATAAACATGCCTACATACACAGTAACATCAATATATACATTAAAATGGTGCGTTTCTATTCTTATTATTTCTACACGTACCCCATGACATTAGCTTGTGCTTAAAAGTTCAATAAGGTCACAGAATAAGGGGGCTGTCTCTTAGCAGTAGGGATGTATCCCCACCTGATTGTCATGACGACAGTTACTTTTCTAAAAGGTGCTCCATCTTAGGGTTGATGAATGAAAAGCCAGAGAACGCTGCCTGATCCATGGAGTCTATGAAGTTCTTGTCGCTGTAGGAGAGACGAGGTTTCTCACTGAGGAACTCCCGGTCAAAGTTGCTGCAATCATTCGGTGCTTTCTGAAAATTAAAACAAGTAAACAGAGGGGATGATCACTGATTATAGTCTTATATTGGCACAGCATAAATCATCCTTTCTTCACAACTAAAGCTTCAATGACTTGTGTGTGAAGCCATACCACTTTGGGTTTGAAGGGGGGCTCAACCTCTCTCCTCTCCAAGGCCTGCCAGTTAATGGACTTGAAGAAGGGTTGTAAACAGATATTACCCACAACTCCTAGCCTGCGAGTGGGATCCCTCTCAAACAACTGCAGAAGATAAAGCAAGTAAGGGTAAGACATGCAGCTTTACAAATGTATTTGTAGGATTTGAATATATTTCTAAAAAACAAAAAGCTGTAGATTTCTATCATCCTGTACATCTTGTTTACAGGAACTTTACATTTAAAACATAAAACAATCAAACACAGAATTGTGAGATTACCCACATATAGAAATGTGGTCCTATGACAGAAGTTTTTCCATACTAATGTGTGGCACAAACCTGTTCTAGTAAGTCCTTGGCTTCCTTGTTGATCCAGCGAGGATAGTGGGGAGTATCCATGCGGATGGACTCAAACAACTCGTCCTCATCATCTCCATGGAAAGGTGACTGACCAACCAGCATTTCATACAACAATACTCCAAACGACCACCAGTCAACAGAGAACGAGTATTTCTGTCCCAGCAGGATCTGAGTTTAAACACAATGTTTACAAAAAAAAATAAATCAATGAAAGAGAAACAAGCACTGTTTTTTATGCAGACTGATAAAATCAGATCATTGGCAGATTTTAAAATAGTAGAAAATATAATGAAACACTTTACCTCTGGAGCGATGTAGTCAGGAGTACCGCAAAAAGTCGTGGCCCGATTTTCCCCAAACACATTCTCCTTGCACATGCCGAAGTCAGCGATCTTTATGTGTCCCTCGTGATCCAGCATCACATTGTCTAACTTAAGATCCCTGGGAACAAAAAAAACCCAGCAAGATGAGAAATTAACATGAGTTTTACTTTGATTTTGCAATTACGATATATTTAAGTCAGAAGTCCTGGTTACACTATCATGTTTGAAATGATACATGCCTGTAATAAAGCTCAGCTGGAATGTAATATCTTGATTGCTCACTGCTCAAGCCACAAAACAGTCAATACTTACAATGTTTCTAAGAACATTACATGTGACTATATACATATTAACTGTATTTACTTAAGGCTGGGATTGCTTATCAATTTACCCAGCATAACTTGGAAGGGGATTTTTTTTTCATGTAACTAATGCTTCCAGTTAATTTGAGACCAACTCAAAACTCCAATCTTTGCAGAGATCAGAAACTTGTCTAAAAGTGCAGTGTGTGCACTATTACCACAAAATAATGATAAAACTTTTAGGAAAAAAAAATTGTGTGAGAATGCGTGGGATGAAGTTTGTTTCACATTGTGTAATTGAGGGAAACAATCCAAAAAAGTTTGCCGGTATGTTGAAAGTGTAACGTTTTAGGGACATTTTGTACAAACCATGAACGTGTATTATAGAACAGTATTTAATGAACTGTCCATTAAGATGCGGTGTCTACATTTTTTTTTTTTTTTTTTGCTCTGACCTGTAGATGATCCCTTTGGTATGTAGGAACTGAAGACCCAAAATGATCTCGGCGGAGTAGAACCTAAAGGACAAACATGGCAGAGACAGGCAGATATCACTGACTCGTCTGTGAGGAGATGCTGCAGGCGGGAGCTGTAGCTGTTGAGAGCTGGACACTGGTGTCACTGCAGACTCCTTTTAGTGAAGAGCTGAATTATTGAAGAGGACATTTGTATGGAGTAGTAGACAGGTGCGTAACGCTCTCATAAAATGAAACCTGAGAGCAGCTGTGAACCAAAAGATTAGACTGTTCTGATTAGACCTGCTTCTCTCGTCATCTGTGTCTGCTGAAACAACTGTGACTTAAGAGGGGACAGAGTAGTCTTCAAACTCACCCAATAATCCAACATTCACTGTAAATAAACAACTGACAAGGACTGAATAGGCTGTTATCTATTGATTTTCACTCACTACAAACCTTCACTTCTACTAGAATAAATGTCAGCCCAGTCAGCCAGTCAGTAGTAGCCACTAGGAGAAAAAGGAACGTAGTGCTTTAAAGAGGTCACCGGAAACTCTACAGTTATTTTTCTGCCTGAGGAAAAAATCTTGCATAACCAAATACATGACAACGTTTCCATTCCACTGTGACAATGTGTGCAGAAGCACACCAGCATTTTTTTCTTTTTTAAACAAATGTGTACTTAAACCGTGTCCTGTTTAAAACTGATGTGAGAACATGAAACAGCACACTCTCTGTCCCTCACGCGAGAGTAAAAGATCCTTCCAGGCTGAAAACAGCCAATGAGAGAGAAGGATTTCAGAGGATACCAATACAACATCAGGTGTCTATCCTTTTATAAAAGGAGAATCCTGTCATCTCACAGTCCCAGCACTTTAACTACAGGAAATGTGTGAAACAGCTTTAAAGCAAAACCTTTGCTTCTAACATTTGAATAATCTTCTTATTGCCTAAAAGCTTCATTTTGAAACCAAGAAACGCTTCAAGGAAATGTGAGTCTTTTCAAAACTTTAGTTGGCAGTGGTGTAGGTGCTACCAAGCTTTAGAATCAATAACACCTTTTTAACAGTGTGTCTTTGTTTGTTTTCTGGAGTGGTTCCCGTAGAGCCATGAGAAGAGATGTGGGTGGGAATATCTGAAAATTCCCAATACACACATATACAGACACAAAGTGCTGCTCACTCCCTTACAAGGCATGATTGCTAGTGATCATCGGCTAATGGATAACAGAGAGTCCCATCAGGGTTCAGTACATCATGTGAAAGAAAACAAAACATAATGCGAGGGAGACAAAGAGGGGGACATAGGGAGAGCAAATATTAGCCCTTTCAGCACAACAGAACTGTTGCTGTTTTTTTTAACAGTCTGTATGTTATTATGTCAGTGTGATGGTTGGGACTCACGTGGCTCTGTAGAGTTCAAAGCGCCCTTTCTCCTGAATATGAAACATCAAGTCTCCTCCGTTTAGATACTCCATCACAAAGAACAGATGTTCCTGTTGGCACAGGTCATTTCGATAGTTAAAAGGCACAAGTCCAACTATTAGTGTAAATTAGGGAAAAAAAGATAAAGACATTTGAACTGGAAGAGTACCTTGGTCTGAAAGGTGGAGTAGAGGTGAGTGAGAAAGGGGTTTTCCCAGGCTAAAGCCAAGACTCTCTTCTCTATCATCGTGCACTCCACATCGTCATCCATGAGCACGACATCTTTCTTCAGAGCCTTCACTGCAAAATACTCTCCACGACCCTTCAGCTCTGCCAGGAGTACCTGGGGGGATGTTTTCAAACTTGAGTTATCTTGTTAATAACTTTACATTTGATCAAAGACCTTCACTGAAGTGATCATTGCTAAATACAGCCTGAAAAGCACTGTACAGACATCCTTAAAGATGCATTCACACATACTCCGAGCACACAGCGGTCTGTCTAAACCACCTTTTTTTTTTTTTCTCCTTTGGATGGTACACGCCCATTCCCACTGGATCTGTTTCTGGAACGTCAGCACGACGAAGCACACCCAGGATCATCTGTACACCTTAAGACTGGACAATGCTCCAGACAGTCCTATATTGAAGTGTTGCCCGAATCTTATGGTATAATTAAAACAGACACAGTCACGTTGTACCTTGCCAAAGCTGCCTTTTCCCAAGACCTTGTGGAAGATGAAGTTGTCCACGTTGATGCGTGTCAGATGGGTCAAACGAGACTGAGGTCTTGGGCTGGACCCCTCCCACAGTCGGCCATAGGTAGAGCCATCTTTTCAACAGACAGAGACATGATGACCCATTCACAGGTTTGTCCTAGATACTTATCAACTCCACATACGATTAATTCAGGTGCTATTATCCATACAGAGTGAAAACTGATTACATGAGTACATTTGTATATTATTAAAGAATAATAATTACCATTGATATCCAGTCCAGCAAGCTTCTTAACTTCATCGTAAATTCCTATATCAGGCAGGTCGGTCAGGTTTGGGTCTGATCGGCGAGTGGAGGATTTCTGATGCAAAATCAAATACCACAAATGAGGCATGAAACAGTGGAGCAATGATACAAACAATTTGAAAGAGTTTACTCTGACTCTTTCCAAAACTATACACATCGAGAGGCCTGACAAAGAAATACAACAGGGGTTATGACAACAGGCCAGTCACACACATCAGATAGTTAAGCTCAGGCTCCCATTGGAGTCACGTGTCCCGCTCAACAATTGGTGGAGTCACACAGCGACTGAAGACTTTAAATTCTGGTGGGGCTTAGCGTGAAGGTTTATAATCAACCAACTTTGAAGGGATTATGATGTGTAAATGACAAAATCATAATGACCCCACTGTGTCTGGCTTGAGACTGGTTTTATAGTTAGATAAATGGAGTACAGTTTGGCCTTTCCTTGTATATCCTTGTGAAGCTAAATATATTGATGTTTTGTTTTTAATACACTATAGTGTGGTTAGATGCTTTCTGTGGACAACAGTCAAACAAGTGGATACACAGCTCACTTCAGAACTGCCTCTGAGCTTACAACCCCTGAATAAAAAAACACTTCTCATGATTGGCCTTTAAGGGTCATTTGATTTGTTTACGGTTCTGTGAATGTAGTCATAAAACAAATACGCCTGAGTGGAAGAAAAAATAGGCAATCACACATCGATGTATCCACACTCCAATCCAGCTGGCGGTAATGCTAGTAACAGAAATTAGACAACAAATGAAGAACAAGAAACAGACAAAACAAAACACACACAAAAAACGCATAATAGTCATTTCTGCTTTACTTTTTATATTTGCATCATTTTCTTGCTTTTTCTCTCTTTTTTGGTAAACGTTTATTGCATGACAGCTTGTACCATCTGTCACAGGTAGTTCTAAAGAACACTTGATGACTTGCACAATTGTCCGCTCAAATTAAATGAGATAAATCTAGAAATATGCATCTGGGACTTTATGTTGCTTTTTACTGTTGGACCAAAATGGTACCAAACCGTGACCTCCAACCTACAGAACAAATTACTCTGTGACCTCTGTGAACTGTTACACCACTAGCTGAAATGCATATTCCTGTGTAAAGCTTCAAGGACAGGCATCACAATGGATTGAATTATTGTCTTTAATTGAAGCTCTAATCTCATTAATTTAAACAAACCTTGTATTTCTTTTTAAATCCATTCGAGTATTGTGATAAATATGTAAGACAAATGTAATCCGATATCTGCTAAGCCTGAATGAGCAATATTATAATTTAAGTATTTGTACTAATACTTTGAGGAAGATGCATCTTTGAATTTCATTAGACTGTGACTTTAGCTGCCAAACTGTAAGCAACCTGATAAAACCTTACGTTGAAGGACAGTGTCCATGAACTCACCTGGCTGACTTGTGTCAGAGCCTCAGCCAGTAGTTTCTGGTTGATACCACAAAGATTGGCTACTTTATCTTGACACTTGTGATGGACATTCATGGCACAGTCTACAAAAAAGAACAAATAAATGTGTTAAAGAGAAAAGTGGAATTACTCTTGAGGTGCACCTTAACAATCAGTGCTGTACCTTCACACTTGAGTCCTTGTTTGACTAGACCCCACAGCAGACTTCCACAGTGGTCACAGAAGGTGGGACTCATGTAGTTGTTGGTCTTGAAACGATGCGGCATGTCAATTTTAAAGCGCTCCTTCTGGAACTGAGTGGACAAACGGGATCCATTATCTTCATGAAAGACGTGAGCCCTGTAAAATCTTGCAAGTCTACGCCCCCGCCTCATCTTTTTCTTTTGACTTTGTCTTCTGCTTCCCTTTCTGTGCCTGTGCTGTCAGAGAGGTGACTGCACCGATTGAAAAACGTTTCTTCTATCTCTCCTGGTTTACCGTGAGACGGCCCCTAGCTTTTATTGAACCCATGGGTGGGGTGGGGGGGTGAGGGGGGGTTTGATCATTTCTATGATACCACTATCTGAGTCAGTTTGTCTCTGATAGGCTTTATCTACCTATATTGATGATCATTGAAAACAGCCTGTTTTTGGATGTGGACTCTGACTGTTGTGTGTCTTTGTTGTATCGTCTGACCTGGCAACACCTGCCCGTTCAACAATGAAACGTTGTTGTTTGTACTGTAAGATGACAGACACATCATGACAATGAAACACTAACTGACATGCTTCGGATGTGGACAACACTCACAGTACACTGTGTGATACTTACCACAGTATCCCGACTGTTGGCAGCAGTACCAGTACATCGCCCAATGATTTTGTCTATACATTTCTTGTGGATTGCTGCATTACATTCTGATAATAAAACAAAGACAAGAGAGGTTTATCAAAAAAAAAAAATACAAAGTGGATTTGTAGTTTTTACATCCTTGCATTTGTCTGCTAATCCAAAAATTGCTCAAACCACATATTGAGCTATTGTCCACTTACGTTTGCATTTATAACCTTGCTTGTTGAGTCCCCTGTGGGAGAAAAGGTCATCAGTAGGTCAGTTTCAGTTCATCATGTAAATGTCAATTGTTTGGTGATTCATCACTTGGTGATTATAGTGAACAGTAGTCGTACAGCCTTGTCGATTTCCTTTTTTAAACTAACTTTCTCTCTAGTAAGACTACAATGAGCTTCAAAGCAGAGTACTGAAGATCTGTGGCCATCAGAGCATGAAATATTATCACTCCATCAAACAGATGTTACATCTTGAAAGGCATACTGTCCTTATTGGTTTCTTCTATTACATTACAAGCAAAAAGGTCATCAACTCTTTCTGAAGAGAATCCACAAACGTCGGCATGAGCCATTGCAACTAAATATCAGAGTGTTCATTTTCACTCTTGTACTCTTTCTGTTTGGGGTTTAAGTACATCTGATCTTCAGTTTGAGAGTTCCCTTTTAGCTGCCTTGACGGTTTGTTTGATGCAGGCTGGAGGAGAAGGCGCACTAACCAGACAAACTCTCTGCACACAGAGCAGAAAGTGGGCTGTCTGAAGAAGGTGGCGATGAACTCATGGTTTTTTATGAAGTGGATCTTGGCCTGCTTAATGGCTCCTCGTCTACGGTGCAGGGTAGGAGCCTCTTCTTCCTTGGCAGCCTGTTTACTTTCTAACAGATGCACAGAGAAACAGTCAGTCAAACGGCTAGCTAACACTTTGCTCATATTTGCGTCTGTTTTCATTCATTTTTCAATCAAATTCAAGAGAGTCCTTGATGTTGGTTCCTTGAAGATCTTTAGGCTGATGCCCAGAAACGATCGAATAACACACTGGATTGTCCTTCAAACCAGGTTGGCCTTTATTCTTTTTACACCTTGAAACAGTCAGTCAATTGTTTTGGGTATTAGCCACAGTTTGCTAGTCTTACTGATATGGGAACAATTTATCACATGAATGGCCTGTAAATGATTGAAATGTTAAATAATGACGATTGGCTGAAAAGCCTCTGTGGCATTCACACAATCTGTCTGTGGACTTAAACATTAGTCATCAGGCTGGTATTTAGTTTTCTGATGAGTGGAAGCTCAAAGCTGAGGAATATAGAAGACTCTTCACCCTGTTTTCTTCTCTTATCGAGTTTTTAATCAGCCATCTGACTGCATTGCAAAATTCCGGGAATTTTCAAAGTTGGAAACTTTCCATGGGAATTAACAGGAATTTATGGGAATAAACGGGAATCAACTGGGAATTTGTCATTTGGAATATTTCCAAAATTCTCAAGCTTAACCTGCCATGGAAAGTTAACGGAAATTTCCCAGAAACTTTCCACCCTATCTCTGACTGAGGAGATTCTACATTTAACATTACGTTAAAGACATGTTCTCATCTGTGCTCTTGTTTAAAGATGGATGCATATGCCTTTGCACCAATCAGAATAAGACTTTTTAAAACCATTTTTTAGAAATGGTCATAATGCTGCCAGAGACCAAGTAAAACAAGGTAGCAAGTGAAATTGTTGAAAAGGGGCTAAAAGGGACACATGAAGTGCAGGGGAAATGTTGAACTAAAAATGTGCGACTCTTCTTCTCCCCTCTTTTTTAAGAGAAGGGATTTGTGCGGCGAGCTAACTGAACAGTTTAACAACGTCACCATTGTTTGTCTGCACCAGAATCACTAGTCTGTTGAACAAATTCATATTTATGTTGGCCCACAACGCAGGTCAAATGATGTGCTTAAACGCAGCCACCAGCCACTAGCCAGGGCTGAAACCATAGACTGGCTGTAGCTTCAGCTAATGACACCTCTTCTGCTTTAACTGACAGACGTGACCAAGCACAGTGAACAGATAGCATCATCTAGCAGTATTTAGATCTATAAGACTGAAATAGGAATACAGTATATGCAGGCTTTGTCAGGTCTTCAATTATTTTTTAAATTGACTTTAAGATAATCCTTGCTGTTGGATCCTTAGACAGTATCCTTCAAAGCTAAAGCAGGTCGTTCTTTATTCTTTTCACACCTCAAAACAGTAATAGGGTGGGGGCTTTGGAATCAGTTGAACCAGATACTGGTGACAATTAAAGGTTGTCTTCTTATGTTGGCAGGACCATCAATCAAGTCTAATCAAACAACAGACGTTCAGTTCTGATGAGATCAAGAGTTTAAACTCTTTTTCTAATTTACAAATGGTCTTAATAAGGGCTGGGCAACATGGCCTAAAAATAAACTCTGATTTTGTTCAGAACCTATTTTATTTACAATATTCATCTCTTTTTTTCTTTTCTTAGAAAAACCATATATGTTAAATTCATGACTAAAAACAAGATTTGCACTTTAAATGTGAACTAAAATTCGCTCCAAGGATTAATAACACATCATTTTCTCTTTTTGGGTTATATTGCAAGCTGTAAACTTTAAAGTCTTTAAAGTGCACAATGCAGGTTCAGAGTACTGCAAAAGCACGGATGAGACATCGCAGCTTCAGCAAGCTACTTGTGGTTGGGTTGCAAATACCTGGTGTCACCCAACCATGTTGTATAGGAAGTAAACAAAAGGGGAGGATGGGAACTACAGAAGCCCAAGGGGAGCGGTGGAGTAAGTTAAAGAGAACATTTAGATTTTCTGTTAGGAAAATCCTCCCAGAACAAGATATTTCTCGAAGTGGATCCTTCAAGCAATCGTTGTGGGCTTGCTCCAGCATCATTAGGTCACATGTTCTGGAGCTGCCAGAGGATAGTGACCTTGCTGGAACGACATTTTTGAAAACCTTATCAAACATTTTGCAGACTATTCACTTAGACCCCTTGATGGTGATTCTAGGAGTAATAGACTCTAAGAATGAAACAACTGAGAGCATCATATATGGTATCATTTGTCAGTCTGGTGGCATGTAGATTGATCTTACTCGACTGGAAACAAAAGACAGCACCACCACATGCAACTCTTACGAGAGATGTAATGAAACACTGTGGCAGAGACAGAGACATTTCTATTTACCTGCATCTCCTCCCTCCAGAAAATACTGCACTGCCATCATCACTTTCCCAGAGGGATGCAGATCCACCTGAACGTACACACACCGTTAGATACAGAGTCAAATACACTAACAGTCACAGTTATTGCCCTACAGGAAAATATTGTCTTTTTTTAAGTCCTACCCAGAATTCAGCGCGGCCGTTGGCTTTCTTGCAGCGCTCAGCAAGGACAGACACTCCAACAGTGACCTCAGCAAGCGGCTCCTCTGCCGTCTTCATCAGTAAAACCTCCAGCACACGACCCTCATAGATGTGGGCATCAAAACAGGCCTTCCAGGCCGGGTACATGGTGGGTTTCCTCTGGACCAGGGTCTTACCTCGTTCTGGTAAAAGGAAGACAGGGAGAGAAAGTGGAAAAAAAAACATATTTTCAAGTTCAGGACAAGAAACAGTTTTTATTTTATTTTTACAATGTTATCTACTTGTATTAACAACACTGTAGTGCAGACAAGTACAAGTGTTTCTCACCAGTTGTCAAAGCCTCCTTCATCTTGATTGCACAGAAAGGTGGGTCGGCCAGGGGGGGCAGGACCCCCAAGTCATAGGAATTAAAGGCAATCCTCAAAAAAGGAGCCATGGTGAGGAGTACCAGGGTCACCTGATCCCAGAGAATGACAAACACAGAGTTACCCAAGTGACATTTCTCTATAAGGACATCTTTAGTTTGACAAAATGTTACAGTTTTAAAAGATATAAAAACATTATAATGCATAATGTTGTATAGTCGTGTGCAGGAATACTGCCAGTTCACAGTGAAGCGTTCAAAAAGTGCCAGGGGTCTTCTGTTTGTCATTAAGTAAGGGTCACTGTGACTTTCCATGAAGTCTTTCACTACTTTCTGAGTATTTGAAATGAAAGAGGTATACTTGACATTTTTACAAGTACAACAGCGTCCGTCTGTTCTCTGGAAGACAGACAACTGCAGGTTTTTGGTATCAATTTAAAAAGCTCATTGTTGGAGGTCAAAGTAGAATAAAAGTAGGAGCTTATAGGACTTAAAGATTTCATGTATTTCCTTTCCTGTTGACTGATAAATCATTGCAATATGAACCTTGGCATTAAATCGTTTTTCAAAACTGCCTGAACCGCAATAAAGTACAAGTCACCTTGCTTTACTTGGTGAATACTGCTCAGTTCGGTAGAATAACAGCTTACAAGGGAAATGAGAAGAAGATGATGAGGATATGAAGGATGGTCACACTTCAGTGTTTGTATGACGATCGAAAGCCCAACTCATCATCACAGTACTGATCAATGTGACCACATACAGCAGACTTGGAAGTGCTCACACCTGACTTTCACACAATGTTCTGATTTTCTCACTGCTGGTTACACGAAAGTGAAACATTGTTTGGGCTCTTGTGATGGGCATTCATCATCGTTCATACATCTTAGAGATCCAACAACTGAATAAAGAAAACAAGACATCAGAAAAGAGTAATACTAGTTGCAACTAGTTATTATTAGAGGTGAAATACGTGCTCATAGTGACATAATGGTGAGGGATCGATACCACCCTGTGTGCTTGGTGGACGCGGCTTCATGCACAATACTGCTTGCGTAAGCTAACGTGCTACAAACGGAGCCCCAGCTTGTCCTGTTACAGTCTATGCATCTCTGGTCTCTGGATACACTGTAAGGGTTGATGCCTCTCTATCTTATATAATGAGCAGTCATTTCAGTCACAGCTCAGTCACCTACATGCCTATTCTAATAAGCAACAACTGTGTTTGTGACATACAACGACTATGTCACATGTGCAGGCATCATTAGTGCTTCTCTGCCCCTCGCTTCTCTGTCATTGTGTTTCCTTGAGTCTGAAGTTTGCAGCTGCAATAGTGGGGGGTGCTACAACGGAAGAGCAAGCTTCAACATGTCGTTAATCCAAATACAAGCATGCAGTGCACCACAGAAGTTCTCGCTGGTATTTGCAATCCTAAACCCATAACCGCCCACTGAGACCAGAAAAATCAGACAGCAAAACAAACAAATACAGGGCCGAAAAAAGTGTTGACTAACAGGGAGGTTGATAACCATGTTCACTTATTCACAACACTGATGGGGGGGGGGGGGGGTGGAGATCAATAAAAAGCACACTGTGTGATTGAGGGCAGCAGAGATCGATTAGCTCGCAAACTGTACATGTGCAGTTTCGATTTGTCCCTTCTGGTAAATTAAGTAGTTATGTCCTCGCAACCTCCACATGTAGTAACTTTCAACATTTTATTGAACTTTCTAATATTCATATGTACTTACCATGCTTCCTGATACAAAACAAAAACATGACTTTATTGGCTTGACTGGGATTTTTTTCTCATTCATTTTGCCTGTACTATAACATCCACTGTGTGGCACTATGGCAACTTAATCATATCAAAGAACTTGTAAATTAAAATAATGACTAAATAAAATAAACGCTTGTATGCTCGCATTTCAACCCCATATCTGAAGTAAAAAGAACACCTACAAAACAGATATTGAACGCAGAGTGGGTAACACATGTTGTGGCAATGAAGTAGTATCCATGCCGAACCTGAGAGACTATACAGTATATACAGACAGACAGACAGACAACACTACACTATGGGTGTCACAAAATGCATGCAAGGGTAGATGTTAATGATTTAAGATGCAGTTATAAAGAAGGGGGAGAAATCTGACACTTCTAACATTTTTGTAAGAAGGATGTGGTTGAATTTCAGTTGGCTGAACACAGATGTCACATTGGGTCTTACTCAGAAAACCGTTTCCATTCAGGGTTTCTCTATATGACAATTCATGTGTCGGCATATAATTACCAAAATCCCTGCTGATGCTTTGCTGCACAGACCTGCCCACATTCCTCCTCACCGCCCGGTGTTACGACGCATTATGTGACCCATGTGTTTCTCTGACCTGGACTGGAATTACAGATCAGCCACTCCTTAACTAAAAACAGCTAACTTGTGTTGTAGTGTTTAAAGTGACCCAGTTAAATTCATTTAATAGCTGAAAATGGTGAACACACACACTGCTTGCAGGGCAGCAACACCTCACCTGTCCATGACTGACAAACTAAGGTGACTTTTACTTAACCCACATAATTCACTAATATTTTCACACAGTCAAACAGGTAACATACTGCGCTTTTCATTGTTGTTCTTTTTTTGGTTTGTTTGGTTTTTGTTCATACACATAGAATAAGCCAAAACTTTTAGAGAGGGAAAGTTTCCAGTTATTTAATCAGCACTGCGACTTAAGTCGTGAATATCACGTTTTTACATGGTCACGGAAAACACGCAATCATTAAACCTGTAAATAAACAGACTTTTCTATTTTAATCAGACTGTAAAGACGGGAGATAGCCAGTTAGCTGCGATGGTTACAGATGACGAGTGTACGCTGTGTTTCCCCAAAGATGAAACAAGAGAAGGCAGTGTTTGTTCTCTCTCTTTAAGCCCCTGTTCCACATTTAAAAGTTAAAGAAAGTCAAATAAAGAAAATAGCAGCCTCACCTCGCCCTGCAGACGCGGTGCTGGCTCTTTTTCAATGCAGCACGATGATCAAAGTTGGTGTTTTTTTTGCTCTGTGATTCCGTCGATTGAGGAAGTGTGCCGCGCGTTCGTGCCGTGGAGCCTTTCTCGGCAAACTGTGACGTTTACCTGCCACACACACACACGCACACACACACACACGCACACAATCTCTCTGCCTGTCACAAACACACACACAACCACACAGCAGTCCCGGTTGGGGCTAAGCACCCAGTTGCCCTATTTTGAATAAACGTTTGTTGTCTGCTGTCTGTTGATGCTTTCCCCCCCACACGTTACCAAGACTACTCTAAACACAGCTTTATTTTTCAAGTAGTCTCCTGGGTGATTAGCATGATCTTTAAGCAATAGTTGCCAACCTGGTGAAAAAACATGCTTTAAAACTACCCTAAACGTCTCTATTGTTGCTGGCTTGGCGTTAGATCAAGTCACCTTATCTACAGTATGTTGTCTTGTTTTTAGTTTTTTATCTTAAAGCATGGCGTTGCAGGCATGGGGTCCCGTGGTTTGGGCTTTATGCTGCGGGGGTGGTTTGAGGACCGATGTAGGTTTTTCTGGTGAGGAGGTGTCAGATTTGGCTCCCTTGCAGCTGAATGATATTTTCTTGTTTTTAACAAATTCCAAATTATCTGCAATCTTTATTTATTTCATGCCAGGCATTTACACACACACTCTCACACACACACACACACACACACACAAAATATAGGCTAACATGTGTTGGGAAACTAGCAGCTATTCTCGTGTCATCTGATGATATATTAACTATTTAATTAAGTAGAATACCAAAACACAAACATCGCCTTGCATGCTTAGGTGCAGCGAATAAGGACTACATGGTATGTGCAGCTGCAGTGCAAAGTGAAATCTTCCAAGAACAGCAAACTGAAACGTGTGTCCATGTTCTCCTCTCTCCTCCTTTGAGGTCTAGAAGATTCTGACTTTGGTTAGTCTAAAGTGGAGGCTTGATGTGTGCACAAGTCTGCTCCTCTCTGATGCTGACAAATGTTAAGTAGCACCTCACTTTCTGTTTTTTTTTTCTTCCAGAAAACAGCCACACATTACTACACACTGTTCTGAAACACCTCTCGAATGAATAGGCTGAGGATCAGGCTGTGTAATTATGGCATGTACAGCTATAGTTACCTATAGTTAGCCACATGATGCAGTCAACAGGTTAATCCCATTGATATTTCCAAACAGCAAATACTACTTTATAAGTCTCAGTTTATTGAAATGTAACCATGTTGTGTTGTTGATGTCTGTAAGAAGTGTCCTGCAATGGAAAAAAACAAATTTTCTCTCTTCAGAGTTAGATGCTACTCTTAAAGGCCATGTGTCTGTTAAACATGATGCTGGGGAACAGCTTGAAATAAAGACTGGGGAAACAGCTTGCCTGGCTCTCTCCATAGGTAGTAAATAGATGAGCAGCTTGTATAATAAAAATAATCAATCTGGATCTTGATAAGAATATAAAATTATGAAATTATTTAATGCTAAAATTGAGCAATCATGCAAATTGCACAAAACCATGTCATTTTTATTATTGCTGTGTGCCAGACTATTTCTTCGAATGGATTTCCTGGAGTCTGCTGATTGTCTACCAACTGCTCCCAGCCAAGAAATGGTCTGACAAACATAACCCCCAATAAAACATAACTTGTCCGATTAAAACAGAGCTGAGCTGGTTTTGCTGCTAGTTATCCTGTCTTCTTGCTACAGGTGAAGCTAAACAGTTAGTGCAAGCTTCATATTTACAAGAAAGGACTCACAGGCGGAAAAGAGGTATCAATCTTCTCATCTTATTCTGGGCAAGAGAGCCTTTAAGTGAATTTTCCCCAAATAGTGAAACTCAAACAAGAAACAAAACACCTTGACTACTCTCTTCTAGGTTAGAGACTCGAGCATCTCTAAGTGACAGCTGCTGGCCCCACATTTGTTTATACTACTGTCTCTGCAGTTAGCTGCTGGTGACAGAATGGTCACAGAAGAATGAAAAGCACGATGAAGCCTCTCTGTTTGAGCAACAGGGATAATAAATGTTCAGTCAGAGGTGAGGAGTGTGCTGAAGGCTGTGTGTTTTTCTCTGTTTTTCCTGTTGAGGGAGAGGCTATTTAAAGCTAGGGGAGGTGGAATAGGTGTAACATTGACTTGGCAGTGTGGGCTGCAAAGAGTTTGCTAAGTGGGACATAGAAGTGCATCTCTTTATTCTCCCAGCCTTTTCTCACACTTTCCCCCCGCCCTTCCCCTCGTCATTGAGAAGCACAAGACATGGCATGGTGTAAACCCGAAAATGTCGAGCCAATGTCAAGTGGAACCAGCTATATTCTCACATATGTCCTATTTCCACGTGTTTTTTTATGCTTATTATGTGATCAAATCTTTTCTCCCCCCCCCCCCCCGAGGATCTGCTGCCCACACAACTCTGTGAAAGATAAGAAAGCATGCTGTTGTAACTCACGACATGAACACAAACATTGCACTTAGTACTCACTCTAAAACAGAAAATGCACAGAAAGTTTCTTAGTGAGGTTGCCATTACAAAATGTTTTTCACAACTCTTCTGTCTCAGCAACGTCAATGAAAAAAAAAATGCCACTGATGAAGAGAAATGTTTAACTTTATTTGACACCTTTTTCTTTTAAATTCCTGAGGCCCAGCTTGTATGAAACGGCTGAAAGCGTCCAAGCTTATTGAGTAGGCTGTGTGTATGATTGATTATTTGCTCCTCTGCATAGCTCCAGCCTGGAGCAATATGGACGTAAACTTGGATTATGACACTGTTGCAGTCTCGCCATAAAGAAAAAAATATCTCTATTACCATCTGGTGACAGAAAGCTTTCATCATTTGAATGACTATTTATTGCAGTTTTGGCATGAACTCTTCTAGACACTCAAATGAATGATTTCCTGTTTCTGCTGCTGTGGTATGACCTGATAAACATAAGCAGAAGCATGTTTAAAAAAACAAAACATGAAGGCTCTGTATAGCTGGTGACACCTCTCAGTTCACATCAAACATTTCTTTCTCGAGTCAGATTTAGGGTTTTATGAGGATAAAATCGGGTTCATCTTTTCATGCAACATTCACAAAGTGCACTGAACAGCCAATTAGAAGAAATTAACCCAGCAGCAGGATTTAGTGAGAAGAAACAGGTGCAGGGAATGTGGGATGATAAGCTATTATAAAAACAGTTTTTTGTAAGGAGTTTGTATCATAACCAAGAGCAACAAAGGAAGGACAACTCTGAAGATTTATTTTAAAAAAGGGAAGTGATAGAGAGAGAGGAGAGAACAGAAATAGGGCTAGATAGGGAGAGCAAAGTGATGAATGATCTGTCTTCTATATAGGACGAGGTATGAGCAACTTTTCATCAGCCCCAGAAAGCAAACTTTCTGCCTGAAATTATTCAGGTCAGGAATTCTCAGGGGAGAACAAGAAGCAGAGCAGGCCTGGCCTTTCTTTGGCCGCACTGCACACTGGCCTACGTGTCACTCAGTCAGTCTTCTAAGCAGCATAAAGTGAGATTTGAAACACACAGCCAGCTTGGCTTTTCATGAAAACAGACCACACATAGATGACATGTTAGAATGAAATATGCTCATAAATAGTGTATTTAACCGGAGTGTAAATTGTTGAGTAGCATGGAGGCTAACATCCAGCCTTCATGTGTTTACAGAACTCTCAGCAAAGTCACAATGACAGGAAGTCAATGACAGCCTGCTCAAAGTTTCATGTTTTACTTGCCCCCTAGAGGACAGCAAGAGGACACATAGAAAATATAAAGAGAATTTCTGTCGTTTAAGCCTTATTATTTTATTTTAAAATAATATTGTTAGACATTTAAACATTCATTGCATCAAGTACAGTACAAAGTTTGATCCAGAGTTGATCTGTGCATGTCTGGATATTTAGTATTAATCCAAAAAAGAATGTACATTCATCTTTTTTAAAGTATTTGAAACAATAAAGAAATCATTGGAAAGATTTGTCATGATAAAAAGCACTTTAAGTAAATTAGGTTAAGTACAGTAAATGAAGTTATTTTGCTTATGTGATTAAGGTAAACTGTTTTCAGTAATTACTTTTAATATAAGTCTAGAAAATATCACAATTATTATTCATTCACTGGCATGACAATCTCCTGTGATACAGTACATGATAAAGCAACACACATTTGTATAAGATCTAAATTACCCATTCTTTGACATCACAGCCTGTACTTTAAAATATGAGTCAATCAATGCAGTGAAAGAACACATGTAAAAATGAAGGCATAACTAAATTATTCATCAGGCCATGTCAGATGTTGGTATTTTTGAATGGCTGTGAAATAAATGACAGTTTTTTCAGCCTCCCTGGAAGCAACAGTACAATGACTAATAATATGTCCAATCTTTTTGATGATTTCTCATGTGGTTTTAAAACATTAGATATGTGCAAAAATAATTCAAATCATTAAATGCCTTTCCCCCCCAATAGTTTCTCCTTGATCTGGAGGAATGTCTATATCAGCTTCTGGGAGGAAATACAGGTCGCACCATGTAACATTTTACACTGGCAGGTATCTGGGCCAACGCCTGTCGAGGCTCTCAGCATCACACCTGCTGCAGCAGCAGGCGGGGGACACAGGAGGTTGACAAAGTAGGTAATCATGTCCCCTCTCAAAGAACATCATGACTTATTTTATTCAGTCCAGCTAGGCAAGTTTCAACTTGCAGACATTATCAGATTACCACTTTGGTTTCACAGTCGGTTTGTAGCAGAAGAAAGACATTAGACTTCTATTTCCAGCCAACTACCCAGAACAGCTGATCCTATAAAACTGTGGCTTCCTCCATGGCATTGACCCACCTGTAGGAAGATAGGATTATAAAATTAGAAACAAAACTATGTGACATGCAGTTGTGTTCAAACACAACTTTTTTTCTTTTTGTAAGCATGACAGACATTATTAGCGGAGGTCATATTGAACTGTGCTGTCCGTTACTACTGCTCAGAAAAAATCAGAACAGCTCAGAAAGAATTGGGTTTTGTGCTTTTCTCAGGTCTTGTGATGTCTATAGTCTGTCAATAATTATTTGTACACTTTGCCCATGAGGTTTTAATGCATATCCCAAACAAAACTTCATTACAAAACATTTTAATGTTGGTGTTACTTTCCTTATTGTAATAACACATTAATAAAGAGACAGGCATACAATTTCTCATGGTACATCTTCAAACATTTTGAAGTTAGCTATTAGATGTCTCTTTGTCTCACCTCTGGGCTGTGCAGTTGTCTGAGGCTTTAAAGGTGTAATACAAGGTCTTTTTGTGGTAAAGCTGGAAAATGTTGGCCTCCTCCTCTCCCTGCACTCTGTCAGGTAGCTTTACTGTGAATCCCAGCAGAGGCAAACTCTCAGATGCTACTTTTTCCTGCAGACAGAGAATACAGCAGGGAAACAGAAATGGATCATAAGATACAGATACTATAACTAATGGCATTTTAGCACTTTTAGTAATTAAACAACAAAACCTGACAGCTTTAAACCTCACTGTCTCACAGTGTGAGTGTGAATATATGCTGTTTAGGTTAAAGGGGAGTGCATGTTTCCCCTCACCTCTTGGGCTCTGTAGGTGTAAAGCACCTTGTCTTTGAGAAGGAACCACAGTCTCTTCCAGCTCCTCTTGCTCTTCTTGCTGCAATGCAGACTGCCACTGATGGAACCCTCCTCCGACACTGTCACCTGCACAGCATGTTAGCAGGAAGGGATGGTAATGTTTCTTATGGCATTTACATACGGTACATTCAAGGCAGGATGTTAAAGCCCTTCATCTGCAAATCTGCCATTGGAGGTAGTAACAGAATAACAGAGGCGTAGTAGGGTGGTGATGGTGGTAATGTGCAATGCCAGAACTGGTGGGGTGAAACAGTGCCGTGTGTGTGCATCTCTGAATGTGTGTGAAGCTCCTGGTCTGTGTGTTCTGTCACACTTTTGCGAGGCTACTGCAATGCTTTAACACAATGTGAAATCCCACCATTAGGGTTCTGTGGATGCAATGTGTTAGTACACTGGAATAATGAGAGCAGAACTTTGTTATGGCCCTGTGCTGAACCTCAATGTGTAAATGGCTTTAGATAGCATTGCTGTCAAATCAGTGAGTAAACAGGAACATTTAGAATACTATTACTGGACTGTACCTGGGTGAAGGAGGCGGTTCCTTTGCGATGTCTCCAGATGTTGGGAGGATGAATGTTTTGGAACACAGAAGAGAGGGGACGACTGGAGCGGTTTGGACGAGGGCTGCCATCACCTGACAGCAAGAACACATCTCCTCCTAAAGAAATACACAATTTCATTACAGCAGAGGACAAGACTGTCACACCGGCACTAACAGAGCTACACAGCAGGTAAACTGTAAATCTAACTGTATGACAAAACAACACAGCAATATGCTTCTTCTTCTTGAATTATATTGAGGGTAAGCAAGTAACATGTATACTGTGAAGTAACACAAAAGTTGTTGTTGTTTGTCTGCAAAATGGACTTTTGTTTTCTTCAATCAAACATCAGGCTCAGCTTTAGAGATTTAATTTAGGAATTTGTTATACATTTTAGATCCTTATCCTTTACCTGCAGTCCTTTTAACAAAAGATAACTGTTTCTAGGTGCAAATTAAACTGATGAATTAGATTGACTTGCTCCTTTATTTACTGCTTTCTAGATTTTAGTGAGTTAGCTGGAAATAGATCTCTGATGTCTTTCAGTAGATATCTTAGTAGTCACCTCTCTTCTTAAGCTCGCTGTAACAGTGATCACACACTTTGGCCAGGCGGTTGTTCATGTATTTCAGTGGATATCTGTTCCTCGAGCAACTCCGACACACAATCTGCGAACAATGAAAAGACATAAAAGGCTTCTCAGGAACACTCAAAATATGACCAAACAGTGCATTCATGTCAAAAACACAGAATCTGTTGCATCCTGTCTAACAGATAGAAAAGCATTATAGAGCACAATGTTTTATTCGTGTGTGACTCACTCTCCCACAGCCATGGCAGTGATGTCTGCGCAGAGTGAGGCTGAAGTCTGAGGTGCAGTTCATGCACATCATCACCTGTGAGACTGGAACAAGTGTAGGAGCTTTTTCTCCGAGAGCCAGACGCAGACAGTCTCTTGCCTGGAACGCACAAACAGAAACAGGAAAGCACTATCACAGTGTGGTGATTGGCAGTTACATGGGACAATTCTTGTCGCATGACACAAATGGACTCAATCTTATGGTGACCAAAACAGAAAGTGAAAAATATAGATTATTGTTTGCTCACCTCTCCTGAGCAGCTGTTAAATGTCGAAGAACCCCTAGTATGTTCAGTCACAGTGTGACTCAGCGTGTAAAACCAGTCTTCTCTTTCGAGGAAGGAACTGCAAATCATCAACAAAAACTCCCTATATTATTACAACTCTAAAGGAGGTCAGCAATAACATGATCCACACCAAGCTGCAGCGTAACACATTTTATACCCACTAAGGTTCAACAGGTTTCAACCTTTAATCACTACCATTATTCAACACCATCCATTATTCAAACACTACCATATGTCCTACCTCGCAGACAGAGTGATGGAGATGTCTGTTCCTTCAATCTTCAGGGCATTTTGGGCATTTTCTATGATGGGTTTACTGACCTGGGACATTAATCAAATGATAAGTCAAATACCAGAAAGACTAAGTAAAGGGAAAGAAGACATAGTGTTACAGTATAGGGGCAAACACTTTCCTGGCCAAATGAAGTCAAAAAGCCCCCCCAGAAAAAATGTTAAATGTTTTTTCATGTTTTATTGCCTTTAGTTTTGATCTGTTGGAGAAAAATGCTTTCAGGTGTAATTCCATTAAAACGTATGTCTATTTGAAATGTAAAACCTGGTCAATGGAGGACTCTGACCTTCAGTCCAGTGAGGGGCAGAGTATTCTTCAATCTGTATTTTCCATCTTGCTGGGGATATGTGTACAGCAGCACATCATTCATCTGATAACAGAAAGAGATAACACTCATTACTTACAGTTGTAAATTCTTGAAATGGGAGCACGGGAAAGCCTGTAGTGGTGATATGCACTACCCGTGAAAAGGCTATTAGTCCTCGAAGTGGACGGCTTGATTTCAACTCCAACCCTGGCACGTTATTTCCACCTCCCTCATCCCAGCGATAACACACACCAGGACGCTTTGTTGTTCATGTATGTGCAGCCTTTCTCCACTAGGTGGCACACTAGACTTAAACAGAACTTGGCTGTGCACTCATGTTTGATTCATACATTGAGAAATATGTGAACCAAACTGTTTGCTCTCATTCATATTCATTTAAGGGTTCAGTATATCTACAAAGACCCCTCTTCAGTAGGAAAAGTGCTCATTGTTACTTTATTTGAACAGACGAGCTTCACATTGCTGATTGATGCATGTGCAGGGTTTGACAGCTGTATTCACATGATCTTCTGTAGGAATATAAAAGCATGAATTAAGGATATCACAACTAGTCAGGAAGACAACCATGGTCCTGTCGAGGGAACAACATGCATCAAACTGAGAACAAATGTAGTTAACTTTTCACAATAGTATTTAAACTTTGTAGTTTCATCAGCTAGATATATATTGAGGACTAATGAGGAGAAGGGAGTAGATGGCATTTTAACACAATCAGTATATTATTTAAAGAGACAGGCCTTTAGTCTCTTAAAATATCTTTGTTGATCTTTAATGTAACAATTTTCATGATCATAAACAAACCAACAAGCTTTAGTACATAGATGAAGTTATTTTATATTGATTCATTTTATGATGTGTCTATGTATTTCAGTAATACATTCTAAGTGTTGAACACAGACCGCACATTTTCAAATATTTACTCTATGTATTGGACCATCATTTAGACAACACAATCGGAGTCCCAGACTTCACAGGTGTACCAGGATCCTTCAGTATATAAGAAACTGATGTTGTCCTTCCCTGTGCTGTCAGGGGAGAACCGGCTCAGGAAGTCAGTATTCAGAAACATCCTGTCAGGAAACCTGCTCTTAATAGCTCAGTCTGCACACAGCAACAGACCAGGCAGAAGCTGAGCAACCCGACAGAGACGTTTATTTAGAACTAATAAGTGTATTTAAATCATTAAGATCACGTCTTACTCTTAAAGTACTATGAAAGTCAGAAAAATAGGATATGTGTACATAAGTGAATTCAAAAACTATGTTTACCAAAAACAGATGGCGGGGCTGTCTACTCTTCCTGCTGACCTTCATCAGGGTGCCCTCCTTCACAAAGACCTGGTTTTAAAAAGCACATACACAGGATCAAATGAAACTGACATGATTATTAAAGTAAAATGATCAGTAAGAATGACACGTTACAGGTTTTTGACAAAATAAATACTTCGAAAAAAGACAAAACAAAAAAAACTGGTCAGCTGGGGATTCCCAGCTGTATGATTGTGTAAAGGGCAGTGCAGGGGTGGTGGAGCAGACAGGGTGGGCTGGCAGTTTAAAACAGAAACAATGCTGTTATCAGAGTCATACCCTGCCAGGCTGCAGCAGGTCCCTCTGACCGAGTACGCTGTACTCTATGTTGACCAGACGCAACAAGTTCTCCTGAGGGACAAAGACAGAAAAAAGACAGGGAGAGCAAATGAGACACTGAAATAAGAGAAACCATGAACGAGCCTTTTCAGTCTCCTCTGAAATATAACCTTATCAATGACTCATTAATGGCTAAGTTAGCCTGGATCAGGTTGGTAAGGCATAAATTGTTCTCTTTAAAGGGAGTCAGACTATTCACTAATGCCATCACTGGTTCATGACCAAAACTAGATTAACTGTGATAATAATCCCCTTAATAAAAAGTCAACATGCAAGTACGAGGCTCAGAGCCTGCTACGTCAGCATGCTAGCATTCTTAAAATGACAGTGCCCCAATCTCAGAGTGTTTTTATTGCCAATTAGAACTCTAACTAACAGCTGACTTGTGCTATGACATATGTAATAAGTGTTTTAGGTCAAAAGTAAAATCAACACTTTTTGACAACTGAGGATTTTTCCTCAATAAAGATGAAGGGATTCACAAGCACTTCATGCTCAATTTGGAGTCTTTCTGTTAATCTATTGAACTGAAATTGCTCTAATATTACTTCCTGTGTATACATTAGTCAAACCTGTAATGTAAATAGTGATGCTACATTCATGCTGGAAGCACTTAACTTTCCTTTGTTTCTTCTAAAAATGTGTGCAGCACCCCGTGGCTCCAGCTCAGGGCAAGTTCTGTCCTCAGTGATGGTGTCCAGTCTACACTAAACAATACTTTGAAACTACAAATGTTTTGACATCTGTTGTGTAATTGTTTGTTAGCAACACAGAAACTTAATCATATATTTCTGAGGAACGAAACAGTTAGTAAAACCCTCTGCTCCTCCTCATCCTGATCCCAAGTTATTTTAAAGAGAACTATACACCCACAAGTAAGTAAGTGTGTTTCATTTATATAGCACTTTTCACAGACAAAGGCCACAAAGTGCTTCACAACATACTGTAGGAGCTGGTAGTACATATAAGTTATTGTATGGTTTATGTGGGAACTATGTCCGTTCGTGCAACACCTTAAAAGTAAGTAGAGCATCAACTCTTTAGTAAGTTCAAACTTATGTTCAATCTAGGCTGCAATTGAATTTACAGATAGCTGGTGCAAACTGGTGCAGGACCTTTTCTTTGAACAAATGACAGGCTCAATGGTACATAAGATCCATTTTTCATGCATTCACAGAATTTGACTTTTTTCAAACCCAGAGACGTTTTGTTTCACATATACAAACTTATCTGAAGTACTATGCTATTTGCTATTGTTTTTAATCCAGTGCATATTGTGTGTGAGCCTTTAGATTTACAAATGAAACTTACCCCCTGTTTTAAGCTGTCATTTGCCTGATCTGCAAAGTCAGATACTACGGCCACAGCAGCTGTTAAAAACAAACAAAGAAGCACAGATCAGAGACAAGAACGCTTCCACAATGAGCATTTATAATGTTGAGATGTCTCTTTGTTTTATGTCTGTAGAAAGGAATAAAAACATAAAACTGATGAGTCAGATGCCCAACTTTGTCTGCAGGCTGGGACAAAGGTAACTCCCTTATCGAATGTAAGAGACAGTTTTGCTGCGACTTGTCTTCTCATGAATTACACATCACAGTCATCACATAAGAAGAGCTGAAATGACTGCTTGGTGGGTTACCACTGCAAACAAAGAAACCCTCTAAATTGGCTCTCTCATGGCCATTTCTCCATGCCAAATGAGTGCAAATAAATTCTGTGTTAACACAGAGCCACAAACACAGGCGAGTACAGCCCCCCTGTGAGTAACAGTGAGCCACCTCTGTCCACACTACTTCAGCGGTTTGTTTACTATACCCTGGGTGTCTTCATATTCCTGGGAATCCGGCGAAAGGTTGTTCAGGTAATCTGTAAGAGCAGACAGAACAAATGAATGCAACAACTAAGAGTGAAGTACAGTTTCATTCAGAAAAGAAACCTGAACCAGACTGACCAGTGAGGAGCATGCGGTACTGGGCGACACGCACGATGACTTGCAGGAGCTGATGTTTCAGAGACACTTTTTCCCCTGCTGGACTCTGCTGCTGATGTGAATTAAACAGATAAAACATTTTAATGGTATCGTTGCTGCTCATAATGTCCAGATATACTGCAGACATCTACATGAACTTTGACAAAGCAATCAAACAGGCAGAAGGTCTCACTGAATGTGTAAAAAAAAGAGAGAGAGTGTGAACAGGACTCTATTTTATATCAACATCCTGTGTCTCAATACAAAGAAAGACTCACACACACAAACAAACATTTAAATGAATATTCGTCGTAGAGATCTTCTTTATTTTGTCCTGCTGCACTTTATTTTGTCAGCTCTTTCCAATTATAAACTCGTAATTATTGGAACTCATAATGCTTATAGGCAAACAGATAATTGAGCTTCCTGCACTAACATTAAGACACAGGGTGCGTCGCAGAATCTGCAGACCTTAAATCAGAGACAACAAAACTGCGCAGGTCTGCAAAGACATCCGGCCAACTCCTCTCCTCTGTGGTCTATAAAGTGACGAAAAAAATACTGTAAAAGTCTTTGGTCCATGGCTGAATAAAATGTAATTTTGGATTTAATATTGGATAGTAAACTGTTGCTACAGTCTCCCTGTTGAATTGTCAAGCAAACAGTTTAATGTGTTTCATATCTTAAATTTATCAACTTAATAGCTTCTCTCGCTGACTGGGTTAGAAAACGCTGTCTTGTGTCTGTTCTTTAATTGAGGCTAATTATAACTCCTTAATAAAAGTGTGCTGTTGTGGAGCATAAAGAAGCAGGTGGGATGAGCAACCAACATAAATTTTAAGGATTCCCTTGTTTTGAGGAAGACGTTAGCATTTAATTGTTGTTCTGAGTGGCTCCTAAGAAACACATCTGTTCTTAAATCTAACCACAAGGCCATTATTTTTCCTTTGGGTGTCATGACAGTTACATTTAACTGTACACATATTTGTGTAGCTGTTGCTCTGAATTCATTATTGCTTTCATTTAGCCTTTCTCCTTTTGCTTAAACCTTAAAGGATTTGCATTTGTGAATGTCAGCCACAAGGGTGCCTTTCTGTAATACACAGTCCAGTAAAAAACTTTTCTCACCATCTCTACTTTAACAAAACATGCACTTCATCCTTATCACTGCATGTAAGACACACTGCACACACACTGAACTCTGCTTAAATATTCACTCTTATCTTCAATAAAACGAGTAAGAAGCTTTACAGTCCACATTTTGTACTAATAGTTTGAGAAGCCCTGTCGGTCTTACCTCAAACTGGTGAACAATGGCTGCAAAGGCAGGTGATGTTTGGCAGCTATCATCAAGCAGGCTCATACTTCTGTCATAGTGGCCAATGTAAGTGGTAAAAACCAAAAACTCTGCTTTTCTGGATAGAAAGATGTCTGCGATCCTCTGGCTCTCTTCCCTAAGTGATGCAAGAAGTCCTTAGGTTACATTTAAGACTTAATTAACTGCATTAATGTGTTCACAGAAGAGACAATAATGCACAATAATTCATTTCCATTTGTGTGCAGGTTGTGTTGACAACACGAGACAGTGTCAGTGCCTCACCAGTGTCGAATTCGATTCTCCAGCTCGTTGAGGATTCTGCGGTGCAGGATGTAAACATCAGGCAGCTCATTGAGAATTTCTCTAAGTCTCTCCTCATCCAGCACAGGGTCCCCCTCGTCCCCGACTGCTGCCCCCACTGCTTCCCGAAAGTCCTGGAACACAAATTTTTTCTTTATAGTTTTACAAAGTTTCTTTTTCTTTCTCTCTTTGTTCTTTCTTCTATTCTTCTGCAATATTATTACAGCATAATGTGAATACAGGGAGCTCATAAAATATCAGATCACACCACATCATTGATAAGACCACAGAATCAGTGGTTACTCAGGCCGCACTGGTTGTCACTAGCACATCATTGTCACTTCTGGGATGCCCTTGAGTTGGGCACAAAGTCCTGTTTGTTCACAGAACATTAACTTCCTGTTGCAGGGAATGAGGGGGTTTACTTGATCTACAGAAAATGGATTGCTTTTCATGAACAATAACTTCAACTTTATTTGAAGTTCAGACTCTATTTTATGATACAACGTATAAAAAAATATCTGGATAGATACATGAGGATAACATTGCAATAGAACTGAAAGAGTATATTCCTTACATCCTGGAGAAGCTTGAGGGCTTTCACGTGTCTGTAAAGAAAGAAAAACACAATTAACCAAGGGGGTGAAGGGAACCTTACCATTTGATGACCATTAAGTTCAGATGGAAAAGTTAGACTGTGACTTACAATCTCTCTGTATCCACCAGCTCTTTTGCGATGTAAAAGGCTCTGGATCTGCCATCAGGCTGTGAACAATCATGTTATTAACTCGTTTTAACCCCAGGTATTAAAAAACAAATCCATTTTCTGCACCGCTTTAACAATTATCCCTGTCTTCCCTCTTATCATTGTCTCTAGGCAGTAATAACATTTCTAAATAATGAGGATAGCCTTGTAGCAGCACATTAACTCACATTAAAAGCTGGACTTTTTCCTGCAGTTGCCCAAGATGAAAACAGTTTAGTCTATTTTTCTTCAACTATGTTATCCTTTCAGCCTTTTGATTGGGAATGTCGTCACATGAACAAAGAAATGATTCCCTTTTTGAAGGAGAGGACATGTCAGAACTAACCTGTCTGTCATAACTGTTGGCTGAACCTGCATCTTCCTCATCAGATGTTTGTCCCTGGTCTTCCTCGCTTGCTGTCTCTTTAAGGATATCACCCACTAAAGTGTTCTGTGGAGCAAGAGCCGCTGAGCACACGTTGTAGGCTTCTGTATAGGCACTGGTGAGAGAAAAGGAGAGTCAAATGTTGAACAGAGCAACATTAATATGCAGACAATAAATGTTGTATGCAGCAGAAATGCATTGATAAGCAATTTGGTACAGTGAAATTCTTCAATGTGCATACATAAGACAGAAACATTACTGATACAGGTTAAAATAATTCAGGAGTAAGCATCTGTGCTAGTTATGAGTTTATGGTTTAAACAAACCTCTTAAAATAAACACAAGTCAACTTGTGCTGGTAAGTTAAGGCCTCTGCATGAACATCATTAATGAGTTTCAACCCAACAGAGATATTACTCCTGTAATTGATTTATTCGAAAGAAATAGTATGATTATTTTGAGATTTCAATGACAACATGGAAAAACAGACAGTTTGAATGGCTTTGTCCAATTGAAACAAAACTCTCCTGCATTCACCAAAAAATTAATTTAAAAAAAAAACATATAATCATTTTTTATGCTTCCCCCAATTTTCAATCTTTATGCTAAGCTAAAAGACTGCTAGTTCTAACCTCTTCATTCAAGTTTTGATTCTGCCCTCCACTATATGGCGAGGAAACTAACAAGTGTATTCCCTAAAATGTGAAATGTTCATTATCAATCGTACCTAACTTTTTGTAAAAACATACAAATAAAAAACTTTTGGTCTTAGTCCTTTAATAATATTGTGACTCCATCTTGCTAAATCCTGCTGACCCCTGGACTGAACTACACCTTGGTCTTGTCTGAAATGTAGCATTACAGTTTTGAATGTAGATAAAAATAAAAATTATCCACAAATCTGACTTATTGGTTTTACCCTACGGACTGTGTTCTGCCCTACAGCTTTTATTCATGAAGAATAAATCAAATGGATTTCATTTTACCAACTTTATGCCCATCTTTATGCTCCTTTTTGATTATCTATATTGAAATATTACTATAATAAACATATTCAGTGTTAGAAGCAAACCTGAATAGATAAAACATTGCAGATACAGAGAATTCAATAAACCAAACCTCAAAGGCCTGCAGTGACTTCTGTACCCAACTTGGGATGCATGTCGTTATTTTACGCTTTCAAATTCTCTTCTGCAGGGAACCTAAATTAATATGCTAATGACTGCAGTTCGATAGGGGGTGTAAACTATGCAAATAAAAACATCCTTAAGTTACAGTAGATCTGCAATTATCTTGTATGTGACCAAACGCCTTGCAAGTGTTGCTGCCATGTTTCACTCCAAGCACCAGTGGATTTCTCCCCACTGAGATGCAAATTAGCTGCGTATGAACAACATATGTGAGCAGTTCAGGTCTCAGCATTGCACACATTAGAGCTACACGGTCCATTACTGCTGAAGGGATCAAACTTTGGATGAGATATCTGGGGGGGCTTGAACCACACAGCAAATGCACAGAGCTATATTAGGCTTTTATATCACTTTGAATCAAACTGCCCTCATCACTTCTCCTGCCATGTTGTAGGATGGCTGAAGGGGAAATCTATGGAGATAAATTACAGGATGAGATAAGAAATAGTCATTTTCTTTTTGCCTCAGGTTTGTTACAAGATTTCCAGTGATGAGAGACTGACGCCAACAATCTCCAAAGTATGATCTGCTAATATTGCTCCTTCAGGCTACTGTAAAACTAACAGCCTAAACCACTGAGTCTGCTGCCCAATTAAATATTGCTTTGATATAATTACAGACACCCCTGTGTAAGTGTTAAGAAGTTTGTTTTTCGATTTATATTGAAGTTTTTACTGAATAGGGCTATGGTTGCATATGGAGTGCAAAAAAGGATCAAATACAGGCCCTAACTAGGAATTAATAGAAACATGACTTCAACAAAAGACTGACTGGATTAAAGATATTATTCTAATATAGGGCTCGTTTAGTAAAATTAAAAATGTTTGATTATAATCATGTGTTTCTGTAAATCAACTTACTGTTGAGAAAAATTCAACAAAACAACAAAAATTCTAGAAAATACAAAAAATATTTTCCCTTACACTCAGTTCTGTATCAGTATTAAAAAACACCAAAGGTTTGACCTCCATATCACCAAACATCGTTTTTTGAGCCTTCATTGTTGCTCTTGCACATGATGACCACAGTGATGGGAGGGAAGTGCTGCAGTGAACAACTGCTGACTACAGAGCATACTGAGATTGTATCTTAGCCTGTTGTTCTGGTCTGCTAAGAGAAGAGCAATGACTCCACAATGCTCTGACTATTAATCTTCCTGAGCGGCCCGTATGATATGGGCATGGCAAACAGGAATGCTGGGGGGATGGGTTAATGTTCACCCAGTGTGGCTGATCAAATAAAAATAAAAACACCAGTACATGAATTCCAGGGGTTTCATTTAAAGCATCAACATGTTTTTCACTTTTTTGCAACTAAATTAGATGTATGATTAAAATGAGCCTGTTTTCACTTACATCTGAGGAGACCACCGTTGTCACGGTCATCACCTCCAGCATTTCCTTCTATACCACCCACCCAGCATGCCCCAACAACACACAGGAACATACTTTCTACATCTCATAGCTTGGGGGTACAGGAGCTTATTGTCCTCTGTGTCTGCTTTGAGAGCAGCATTCAACATAATAAATAGTTATAAGTCCTCCTTCAGGGCCATTGTGATGTTCTCAGTGTCCGAGCAGTAATAAAAAAGGCTTGTGCTCAGTGCAAAGGATGGCAGACATCACTAATATTGGGTCCGGCTGCATCAAGCTACACAAGCACTCACTTGCACAGAGTTGCTGCATGGTTCTATGGATTGAAATGTCTTCTCCTCATCAATCCATAATTTTGGTTCAAATTGTTATATCACAACAAGTACAAGATGTTTTGTGTAGACATTTGTGGTTCAAAAAGGACATATTCTCCTGATTTGGAGGTCAAGTTTCAAACATGTTTTTGCCTGGAAATGTCCATGAGTTTCCATGACTTTAAGGTAATAATGATTTTATGATCATACATTCTCTGAAACAAATAACATTTCCTGAAAATTATTATTTCAGCATAAAACTGTAAAGCAACGTACATCAGAGAATAAGGACAACATAAGCAAGGATCGAGAAAAAGGAAAACAATGTCAGTAAGCGCAAACGATGTTTAAGATAAGATAAGATAAGATAATCCTTTATTCATCTCGCGAGTGGAGAAATTTACAGTGTTACAGCAGCACAGAGCTGCTGTAACGTGCATTTGAGTTCTTGAGAGTTCAAACCAGTATAGGAAACATCTTAAAAGTCATTGTTACTAAACAACACCATCGTCATCATCATCAATAATATTGAGACCATCGTTATCATTTATCATTAAGGTCGAATGTCTTCCTTCTGCATGCATAATGCACTACCATGCTGCCCGTTCACCTAAAGCAAACAGTATTTAGAGTCGTAAGAGTGTGTCCAACACAGATAACCTCCCCCTGTGAGGTTCATGTCTGAAAGTCAGTCCTTGAAAATATAAAAAAATGTAAAGCCTGAATGTTATGAAATTATTTATAAAATGTCAGGAGTTTATTTGTGAAATGAGCTTAACACAAAGGACTACAGACCACAACATATGGAGCCAAACAGTGTGCAAGTTACCAAACATAAAGGCCAACCAACTTATACTACTGATGATCAAATTATTAAAGACTTTCTATTTGACATCCCCTGAATCACAGGCTGAACTTTGATGATAGCTTCACCTCTTCTCTAACACCATCACCAGGTCAGTTTTGTCTATAAGCATACACCATACTTCTCAGCTAAAACATTTTTTGACTATGCCTGCATGCAAACATGCTAAATTGAGCAAATAAACGTTGGTAAAACAAAATTGCTAAACACCAGAAAAGCTTTATTTGCGTACCTTTCTGCTTCCTGTTCAGATGACTGAGTTTTACTCCTGAACCCAGGCAGGCTGCTCATGTCCACATACCCATCAGTGTCATTGGCAGAGGACATCACCTTACCGGGACGGTCAAAGAAGTCTGTAAAGGGGGCTTGTCGGACAGGCCTCCGCTGGGGGACCTGAAGGTTCTCATAGTCAGAGCTGATGGCTGGTACATTCTCGTAGTCTGAGGTATCTGTGTTGGGGAAGGAAATGGAGCGAGGCTTAGTCAGTGGAAGAGATGTTGAAGTCACACGAGAGCGTTCCTCAAAGGACTCCACCCGAACAACGCTGCGATTAAGAAAGGCCACAGAGTTCCCTTTTCTTTTGCTGTCCTTGTAGAATAAAAAACTCGAATCCGGCTCAGACAAAAACTTAGATTTACTGGCAGAGTGTGAGTTGAGCAGTGGAGAGCTACTTGTACTGTGTGTATCAAGATCCAGTAGTCTGCTGGGCATGTGGTGGGTGAAGTCCACAGAGGTCTTAAGGGAGGGTACACTGACATCCACAGCAGGCTTGCTCTCTGTTTTCCGCCTGAATTTAAGCATCAGGAAGCGCTTGATGGAGGATTTCTTTTTCCTGCTTTTCTCTGACGAGTCTCCCTCAATAAAAAGCGATGGGGAACTCTTAGTGATGGGCCTCTTGGTGATGTAGGCCAGCTCAAATGGAGGAGGGATGTCTGACACTGATGTTGGAGTGGAAAGGCCACTTGAAGACAAAGGTGAACACCGGGAGAAGCTTCCAGACGAACAAATAGCACCTCCTTGTCTTGGGGATCCTTCCCTGTAACTGCAGGCACCAAGTGGCATGTCCTGAGCCTCCATCGAGAGGGAGCGGGGGTAGAGGGACAAATAATGGGGTTTGTTGTAGCTTTTGTGTAGCGCTGAGCTTAACATGGGGCTGCTGCTCATTGCAGGTTGTCCAAATCCACTCATGTAGGGCTTCTGAACGAACTGCAACCCCATCTCAGACATGTTTTTATTAATCTGGTGTGACACTGAGCCAGAACGGAATTCATTTGTCCTCCTATTATAGAGAAAAACATTTTCACTCTCTGAACTGTTCCCAGGTTCTTCATAGACATGATCCTCACTGATATCCTTCTCCGTGTCAGTGGTATCACCCACAAACGGTATTATGTGACCATCTAGATCATCCTCATCTCTGAAGACATCTGAGTCATTCAGGGAGAGAAAAGATGCCAGGGAGCTGTCTGTGTTTGTTGGCACTGAGATGGATACAAGCCTGAACCTTGGTTCACAGTCCAAATGATTCAGCAACATCTCAGTTTTACTTTTCTGATCACTTCCTACCAAGTTTCCATCAACATTTTTGCTGATGTATCCATTTTGACCAAGCTCCATGTAATCTTCGACGTTCATACATTTCGTTTGTCCATTTTTTGCCCTTTCGTCACAGTTCTCAGCACATACTCCTCTGTTACCAGCTGATGAAAGATAATTTCCCTGTAGTTTGGCATTCTTGGATTTCATCTCTTCTTGAATAATATCCTCTGAAGAGACATAATAAGGTTCATGAATTGAATCCTCCTCCTCCTCCACTTCCACATTCCTCTTTGCATCAAAGACCTGTTTATAAAATGAACTGTTCTGCTGATTTTTGCCCTTTTCCTTTGTTTTAAACCCATGTCCAAACTTCAGCATTTTACATGTGACGCCACCGTCAGTAGCAGATTCATCTTCATTCTGCTTTCGATCCGTTGGATAAACTTTTGTATCAGCATCATTGATAAGAAGATCAGGTTCGTCTGTGAGGGACTCAGTCAGATCGTCTGCGGTACAGTCACCTGTTTCAATCTCGTTGATTTGTACTCTTTCCTGCCTCTCTCTCATGTGCTGATTTTCAGCAGCATAGCATCTTGCCTCCTCATCAATGCTATTTACTGAAATGTCTTCCACCGAGAGGCCATCTGGGTCAGCCAGGGCCTCTCCTGCATCGAAACCTTCTGTGTTCATGTCCTCCGCCATGTCCGTGTCAACCATCTCCATCACCTCCTCAGAGTCAGCTGTGAGTCCAGCATCACTGACCCAAAGTGTTTCCAGGGAGTCCACCTCCTCTGTTAGAGCGCTGTCTGTTAACCTCCAGTCCTCGTCCATCTGCTGAACAGCATCTTCTTCCTCTTCCTCTCCCGTTTGCTCTCCATCCTGATTCCCCCATGATTCCCTCTCTAAATCTTCTTGACACTCTATGTAGACTTTATGTTTTTTCTCTGTTGGCAACCTGACTTCAATAGCATTGTTTAGACCATTCTCAGTCCTGTGCTCTTCATCGCCTTCCACTTCTGTAGTGAGAAAGCTTCCATGAACACATTTTGCCTGGTTTCCATTAAGCTCTTGTGTGACTTTAGGTTTCGGGGCTATAGAGGGTTTGGAACCCCTGGCTGCAGACATAAGAGGGGAGGGCCACTTCAGGCTGGCGTGACAAACAGACCTTGGCTTTGGAGCAACAGAAGGCTTGGCCCACTCTGAGAGAACAACAGGAAAAGGAAACTGTAAGATTATGTGCTTTAAAATAGCTTACAGGTCAATGGTATTGTGTCCCTGTGACCTAAAGCTGCTAAAAATTTTAGATACTTATGTGGTTGCAGTTTTCTTCTTAACTGTTCTGTAATATTCGCTAAAGAAGTCATTTGGCAACCTATCAAACGTCATCAGATCATACTGAAAGAGCTAACTTAACAAAAAGAATGGTGGTAAAAAATGACACAATAAATGAGTAATCCTTTACATCCTCTGAAAACGTTTTTTTTTTTTTTTTATCCAAGGGATTTTCCTGACTCACTTCCTGTGATTGAAGTATGAGGTCCCCTTTTAAACTGTATTTACTGCTTTGAGAGAAAAGAACTTTAAATGCAGCAAAGAAACGCAAGAACAATCCTTCATACAACAAATAAGCTATTGGTGCCAAATCTTTTGAAACAGTTTTTTTTTTACTTTTCACAAAGGCAATTGGTTAACAAGGAATTAGTTGGCTGTATTACTCTGTGCTCTACTCTTACATCGAAAAACAATGCTTTGCACACACTTTACTTTACCGTCGGACTGTCTTTCTATTCATGGGATTATAAGAACAAATGTAATGTAAAAATATGAGTAAAACTGCGATTTATTGTTGGTCCTCCTAGCAAATAATCTCGCTCAAAATATGGTAAAAAGGCGAAAACCAACACACCGTATGAACCAGCACCATTCTGTGAAAAAAAAAAAAAATCTCACCTGTGTTCATTTTTGCTGAGCGATCCTCTCCTACATCTCTCCAAACAGCCTCGATATACGCAGTTTAAAATAAAATGTTAAAACGAAGTAAAAGTCATTAATTGCCCCAAACAGAGCGTAAAAGGAGTGTAACTTAACACAGCCCTATCTATCTTCCTCTGAGAGTGAGACGCTGCTCAGCTGATCGTTTGTGCGTCCAGGAGAGCGCGCAGGACGAGACTGGAAACCAAATGGAGAGAGAAGCTCGAGCTGCACTCTGCCATACAATACTCTGCAGCAGTTACAGGTCCACTTTGAAAATGTGATCTACATCCATATGCATTTACACTCTGACTCATAGTGTTTTAGTAAAAGTAATCAAAAACAGCGGAAATGACAAGCCTGCAGGTGTTAAACTTCTGGTGCTTGATTCATGATATATTTTCACCAAAGCACAACACAGATGTTTCTTTTAGACCACAGGGAAGTGTTTGAAAAGATGGATAATGTAATATGTCCTCTTTAATGAAAAAATAGGAATTACAACGTTTACACATTAAAAAAAACTTTTCAACATTTCACAAGCTTATGAATTCCATAATTACAATTTCCCCAGCTTTAATAGAGACCAATTCCTTTAGTTAAATCAAAAGTTTCCTTTATGTTTTCATTCTGAATGGTTCTGTGAAGTCTATCTGTGTAGACGTTGATCATATATGAAAAACAGTTCATCATTTATCATTTGTATATGAGGAGTTATTTATCATTCATTCTCATTTGTCTTGGTTAAACTTGCCTTGTTTCTCCGAACAGCTCTGTCTAATTGGTACACAACATGCTCTTATACATAACAGGAAACTTCTCTCCCTGTTTCCTGCTCAACCCAACCTCACATCCTTCACTTCTTATGGACATCATGCTCAGCCACAGCGAATGAACTGCTTGTGAAGTAAGAGAAGCTATTTTTATTCATGAATAAGTGGTCAGCTGGTGAAGATTTGTTAAGCTGTACATCATAGGTACAGTAACAACAAACCCAACATGCAACCAATTGTGGTGAAATTTGTATAGTCCTATATTCCAAAAATGTAAATCAAACCCTTATCCACAGGATTAACCATTTTGAGCTATGAAACATGAGCATGATAAGATGTAGTCATCTGATCTCTGGGAAGATAGTGTCAGAGTTGTAGAGTTCTCTTTAAATATACAAAGAATAATAAACTATCTCTCTTCATAGTTTCAGGCAAAAAAAATAAAAAATCATTCTTAGTTACAAAGTTTAGAGTCACTGGCGTACAGTAAATGTTTAATCTGTGAATTTAGTGGTTTAACAATTTGATGATCATGTATGTATGTAACACCCTCACAAAATGCTAGAAAACAGTAACATATCCAAATACCTTTAGTGTACCCAGCTTCAGAACTTAAACAGTACTGTGAATAATAGTGTTTGGCTCATTAAAGAAACATTATTTGATGCACTTTTGACTGAGTTTGTGTTGGTTCAATAATTGCACTTTAATATTGAGTCAATAAATATGGACGAAGGTGAACTCTGCAGTCTGCAGGACGAGAAAATAGACTGACCTCTGTGATACATAATTTACATGAGGACATATTTCAGGATATGGGAGAAGTGTCAGAAATAAAGGCTAGCAACAAATATATGACATTGTCAAAAAAGTGAGTGTTAAGATTAGTACAGAGAATGTTCTTTTTTTCGCCACAATTCTTTGTGGCTGCAGCTGCTGCCTCTTTGGTCCTATGACACATTAGCTGTTAGTGATCACACTAATCTTGAACAAATCATCACAAATAAAGACTTTTTTTAACATAATGTGCAGGCATTTTTGTTTTTATTTCTTTTTTGTTTATTTCTGAGACGTTTTGTCTGTTTCCAGATCGATTAACATAACTATGCGGTAACATGTCTCAGGACTAAAATAAATTAGTGGAGTTTCGTATTAGGCTGTGCAAAGGAGTGTAGCTCACTTGTGTGTTTTTTTAGCTCCATGTGACAGAGAGAAGAGCTATAATAGATTTGTTTGCAACACAATTGATAAGGATAGATTTATTGTTGGTTTTGGTATCTGTAATATACTGTATCGAGTCTTAACCTTAAAATTTCAAGGAATTCCTTTCAATAAAAAATACTGTAATATAACGTTTAGTATTATGCCTCTTTTTAAATCTATTTGAATGTTGTTGTTTTTTTAAAATTCAGTTGTTCTACAGCCAATCCACCCCTGATCTCTGTATGTGTGGAATTCTTTTATCTGCAGGTATGACCTATGCAGTACCTTTAAAACACAATCGTAAAGTTTAGGAAAACAATTCTTGCCAAACCCTGAGGTCCATCTCTTGCTGTGTGTCTCCTGTTTGCGTCAGGCGAGGAAAGAGTGCGTCTCCTCCTCTCTCCTGAACTACGGTGAAACAATGAGACGGGGACTTAAAAAAGGAACTCCATCTTGATATACTCCTTCCTGTGACTGTTTTCAAGTCTTTCAGAAAAAAAAACTAGAGCACAGAGGGCGTAGTCGCCAAACATAAAGGATAACTCCAGTTATTTTCAACCTGGGCCTCATTGTCCACATTTTCACATCATCACTGGTCTGGTTTTTAAAAATGGCTGTGAATGTCACCAAGGCATGTCCAGCAACTGGAATCCCTCACCGACTAAAAATGTTTGTTTTTTTACTCATTTAATTGTTACTTTTTCTTAAATGGAAGATGTTGAGTCCATTAAAATCAGATGTTCTCATAAGTCAATTAGATTTTGAAATGCATTTTTTCAATCTATCATTTTCATCATCATTTTTTAATTTGGAGCACTATAAATCGATTCGGCAACTTCGGACATCATTTCTTCCTTTTAGGCCACCTCCTGCTAACTAGCTAGCCACCCACTGCTATACTCATGGCGAGGTAAAAGGTCAACATACCGTAAGTCTGAATTGAATACAGTGAATGCAGAACAAGCTACAAGAACAAGCAGCAAAGCCTCAGTAGACTGGTTTATAATGGTAAAATGGGGCCTTTGACCAGTTCATGTTACATTTTAAACACCATTTCAGATCTTTACACTCCTATTTAGCAGGCTTGGAGCTGTCATAGTCTCTGGGGCCAAGATATAGTTAGGGAAAACAAACACAAAATTAGTCATACACAGCAGCAGTACCTTAGGGGAGCATACAAGAGACGTGGTTAAAGGAACAGCAGAACAAGATAAGCACTCAGGTGATGCCAAGGAACCAGTGGGTAATAAGTGGAAGGTAAGTGGAAGTCAGGTGGTGATTGGGAAGGTGGTGTACATAGCGTGACATTTGTGGCAACACAGTGAAAGTTTCTGAACCACTGTAATCCAAAGGAAGGTAAACGGGTAAACTCACAATGCGGAGTGGTCGCAGGGAAAAACCAAACAGTCAAGTGGAAGACGGACAGAAACCAGGGATACCAAGGCAGAACTTGTGGTCACGTATTTGCAATGAGGCAGGCAGGTCAGAGATAGGCAGAGTGTGCAACAGCAACTCAGTCCAAGAGAAAGTCCTGGACAATTTTGCATGGTAGGACAAAGAAGACTCTGGCAATTGGTGAGTGAACATGAAAGGCTTAAATACTGGCTTTCAATACTTGGCATTAGGAATCAGGTGAGTTAAGAAAGCTTGAAAAGGTGGCCGGAAGGCAGAGCAGCACAGAGAAAAGTGGAAAAGGAAACAGCTTTCAGTTTACAGTTTTTATCACCTTAATTTAACTGAGAGATTTCTTCAATTCTGTGTAGCTGTACATAAATGAGAAAGGTATGGAAATATGAATTTAATGATAACACTTACAACAACAAGCTATTTGTTTCCATAAATATTCTATATATTATGTTATATCTTTAATAATGTTCCTGCATCAGAGCTGCTGTTTAAAAAAATCTGACGCTCACTTTAGTTTGCCAATAAAGTTTCATTAATAATGAAGGGAATTAAAGGGACGATGGTGTCCCTTTTTTTTAGAGGCAATATTGATCTTTCACTCAACAACACATTGAGATGCAAGAGGTCCCTTAATAGCCAGAGGATCTAACAGTCAATACCAGCCATGTGATACTGGAGCGAGCAAGAGTGACATACGTGCTGCCAAGAAACATTTCCTCCTCCGTTTCAAACATTTTATCTGGACAGATTCACTAGCAGTCAAACTGTCAGATTTACCCAACTGACCTGGCCATACACTGTTTTTTTATTTATAATTCAGCTGTTGCCTCTTTATGTATGGGTCACACAAGAAAAAAAATGTTTTTTTTTTTGTTTTTTTTTGAATACACGAAAAATGTACTCTAGATAGCATTGTCTGTCTATAGACAGACAATACTATCTATAGTATGCTATCTATAGTGTCATCTATTTGTATTTTGTGTCATATTGTGTCATATATTGTGTCAGTTTGTATACAAACTGACACAATATAAATATAAATATATCTATATCTAATTTCTCACCACTTATTAAGGTAACTGCTTTTAAAACACAGGCAACCTGCTTTTTTCATTTAATCTTCTTAAAATGTAACTTTTTGTTATGTATTTTCAATATACATTTATTTCTGGGTTGGATCTTTTTATGATTTTGTGTGATTAGGTCTTCTATTTTTAACATGTGTTGTATAGTAGCAGTTAATGGATTGACTGCAGGTAGGTAGCATTGTGGGTGGTTTGAAACAGGCAGAGAGTGAGAGTAGATTTCCAATGAGTCCACAGACTCTTTTCCTTTGCTTTTTTCACACCCTTTTCCCCCTTTCACATGAGCAGAATTTATGAGACCATTACGAGTGTGCATGCGGTGTCAACAGTGGCCAGCTAATATCTTTATCTAGCACGGTGAGGTGGCGGGGGGCCTGTCAGACAACACACAACACCCAGGAGACAAACTGAACACACACGTTAACACTGAAGACATTTAACATGCTTCAGCATCTTAAACACATCAGTTGGTTTCTTTAAGGTGGGCAGCCTCTTGTATTACAAGCCTTCTCTTATGTGCACAAATCTGTGCATTAAAGGAGCAAAAACATTGGCTACCAAGAGGATCAAAATCATTGCACTGAAACATACAAACACATGGGGGCTGTTTATATTCCTTAAGCTCACATCTTTGTGTCAAGTCCAAAGTCCTTGCATTATACAGCATTAACACCACACTTGAATCCTTTGACATGATACACAAACCTGAATGTTTACACCATGTGGTCAACAGAGAGCAAAGGTGTTAATTATAACATAAATTCAGTCGCCCCATGTTGTGATTTAAACCGTAGCCAAATGCTGTCATTAGAGACTCTGCGGGGCCTTTGTCCCTCTTTCTAGAGCCATCTGCTGCTGGGGGGGAGACGCTGCATCCTGCCTGCCTGCTCACTGGCACCAGTCTGTTTTACATGTGGATGTTTGACACAACACAGCAGGAGCAGCTTCATGGCCTGGTGGCAGGAGAAGCTCAATAGCTGTGGCAGCAGTAGCTCTCATTAAGCACACACAAAGTCATTACAGCTCACCGTGGGGTGAAGCTGAGAGCCTCCACCTGAAGCAGGGCACGTTACAGCTTGGAGGTGTCGACACACACCAGTGGAAGACCCCGATGGACCATTAAAAGAAGCCTGCAGCAGCAGAGTGGGATGTTGAGATAATAATGTCTTTGAACTCTCTGCTGTGTGGACACATCTGATTAAAAAGCATTGTGTCAAATAACAATATTATTATCATATAATAATATTATAATGTTATTTCTGCCTGTACAGCAAATTTTGCTATAGAAATAAACTTTGATTGATTGATTGATTGCTATTATTATAGATCTCCTCTTAATTCTTGAGCAAATTTCTTTTGAATATGAGAAGCCCATGCACGCACACGCACACACATGCACACGTACACACACGCACACACATGCACACGTACACACACACACACACACACACACACACACACACACACACACGTACACACACACACACACACACACCACCTCCAAATTATAAAAAATAAAATATTCTTAGCAGAATATATAAGTTCATGATATTCACTGTATTGAAGTTGACAGAAGAGTTTTTATTTGGACTTCTTTTCATGATCATTTAATTAATTATTGGTATAGTTGTAATAGAAATAAATTCTCTGACTTTACTTTATACAACCCCCCACCGTGTTTCATTTAGCTTATTTCTTTGAGGACTTTGACAACAAGTTAAACTCCTGCAGCGCTCCACAGCTGAGTCAAGCACACAGAAGAACCACTTCCATCCCAAAGCGAGAATCACAGGTGTTGAGGTAGATGAAACCGACCAGCTGCCCATCTAAGGAGGTACAGAACAAAAGGTGAAACTAATTAAGATAGAAAACCTGCTTACGTATCAGAAATGAAATGTAATAAACTTTTATTAATGTCTCAATCTCCATTGTCTGCCTTTAAGTCAGCCTGGACCTCACCCAAAGCCCCCTATTGTTTTGTGACTCCCTTAAAAATCATTTTAAACTGACTTAAGTGCTTGTCCAACAGTTTTCTTTTCAAACCTTATAAGGCATAAACTTAATAGGAAATCCCTAATGTGTATATTCAGTTGTGTATTGTAATATCATATTCCCAAATGTTCCTACACTTGGAGTAACCTATTTCAGAAGTGTAGTGGCGCCGTATACCCCCTGCCCTTTACTTTAAACGTCAGAAAAGACTCAAGTACATTATGGGGTGTCACTATAGTCCTCAACCACTAGAACTAATGTCATAGTCCGATTTCCATGTCACGTGTATTTTAATGCAGGATTAGGATGTTTTATTAATAAGATAAAGGCATCAAAATCTAAAAATAAAAAAAATGCACACAATCATGATTTCCCTATATTTGGGTCCAAGCTTTACCGTCATTTCAAAATACAAATACTGTATCTGAAAATCAAAAAGTGCCTATTCTTGTCCACAGAAAAAATATGAGAGTTTCGTTACTGTATAGTGAGATGTGTTTTTGGTGGTTGAAACACAAAACACACTTCTTAATTAATGGACATCAAAACATTTCAATAGAAAAAATTGCATGCTCCCTTTAACTGTTTTTGTGTGTAATCATTTATATGGACCTCTCATTATCCTGTGGAAGATTTCAAATGTGTTTGTTGGCTTAATATGCTTGATTTTACTGATAGAGTCCTAATGGTCTATTATCCTTAATGGTGCCAGTAATATTCACTCTGTTCCCTTCACTTGTTTTAACGTTAATGCCAGTCATTTAAGAAACAATCCCACAGGCTCAAAATCCAGTCGAGCTAATATAGTCTTTCTGTTGCAGCTTACATTGTGTTGCTCTTTTGGTAAGAAAGCCTTTTAAAGTTCAAGGATTCACTGAGCTCAGTGAGATGTGGCCTGGGATTGATAATTTATGAGTTTGATTCCCTCTTCCAGTTTGTGAGTTCTGTCCCCAGTTGGGTCATTGAAACTCCTGAACATAAAACGTTCTCAGAGAATTAAAACCTCTTACAGATACACCAGCAATAAACAGTGTGTAGATCCTGAAGATCTGTGCACGATGCCAACAAAGGAAAGAGCTCCAGAACGTCACCGCTTACTGCCAACTAGGAATAGTCAAACACCAAGTTGTGGTTGTTTTTTATTTAAAAGTGGGCAGGGAGAGAGAGATAGATGGGCGAGTTACATTGACTATAAATGTCAACACAATCAGGCTGTTTGTGCTTTCAGAAACAATGTAAAGAATATCAGACAAGTCAGGAACATTCAGCAACATCTCCTGTCTTTCATGCTTTATGGAATTGTTCAATCTCAAATGGAAATGCTTTTATAGACGAAATTAGAAGTCACTCTCAAAACCAGAACCAATGACATTCACAGTGGATGAGATTCATGAAGGAAATATGGACAAACTGTACATCCTTGTGAAGTTAACTGACTTTTGCCAGAGTATTGGTGCAAGTGAGATGATGCAGAGTCCCTGAGTCCATGTATGCATCTGCTGTTGAGTAAGGTAACCTAAAGTGCGGGTGTCAAATTCAAGTGCCTACTGGGCAGAAACTTAGTGAAACTGTCTTCCCGGACTGAACTGTCCGTACCATGGGTTTCTTTTATATCCTACCATAGCCACAGTGGGTGCATCATAAAGAACAAGCCTTGTTCCTTTCATTTGCAAATGAAATAATAAAATACCATCAAATACTACAGAATGACTTAAAGATCTTTTACTAAACAAACTCTCTTTACAGAAAAGAGATGATAATTAGTTTAACAAGCCCAGTAGTGTAAAATGGCCTGATTTGATGAATCTGAGGTGGCTGTGGTTCAGTTAGAGCTTTGAGATAATGCTCACAAGACATTTAATGCTTCTTTTAAATTAAGTTGTTATAGACTAATAAAACAACAAATCCATACAATTCTAAGGGACTAATCAATCTTTCAACAAAATATATATTAACATCTATATGGTCTGTGTAAAAGATCTTTGTTCTTACCATGACTGACCTTTCACTTTGTAGAAGTTAACATGGCAGCTTTTATTCCTTGCAAGTCATTTGTTTCCTTTTATCTCATGATGCATTAAAACTACATTATCCAGGGTCCAGGCCTCCCCCAGTCTTTAGATGTACCTCCAGTGCCAAAATGAAAACATCAACAGGAGAACAAGTGTTAGAGACCATTTCCCCTGATAACCTTCCTCTATCAGCTGCTGTAAAATAGCAACTTTATAACTGTAATGTTTGAAATATAAACAAAAAATGACCCATACACTTTTTTTAAACAGTACTTCAATGACTGAATGATAAAACAATAATACTTTGAAAAACATAGCAACACATCTTAACAAAACAAAAAAAATTCACTCAAGGTCATTTCATTCTATTATGAAAAGAGTAGGTTGCTATTTCTCTCAGCCTCAGCAGGCTTAACCTGCCACATCTAAATGCTTGGGTCATTTCTCAGTGAAGATGCTGCCTGAGAGAAGGTCAGATCCGTCAATAAAACACACCTTCCTGTCCCTTATAAGTGATTAGACTCATCAAAGTGCTGTGTCAACAACTTAAACAAAACAGAGTAGGTGCACTGTTTTCTTATTTTTTAGTATTATTTAGTACCACTTTAACTGCTGTTTGTTGCTTTTTGTTCAAGGAAATAGCCAAAATACATTATACAGCCGTACGTTTCTCTGCTTCTCATCTTTCTTTTTCTGTCACGAAGGGCTGGGTCCTTTAAGATTTGAAAACGGCATCTTAGATTCTTGATTAATGATTAATACAAAAATGTAAAATCAATTTAAAAATCAAAATAAATCACCACAGCACAGAATAGCTTTGGTCACTGGCCTGTTTCTTCAGCATGCAAGTGGACAGCACCACCTGGAGAATATTTTGAAACTGCAAGTTAATACTCTGTGTCCAGATTTATAATGTTACAGCTGTAAGCTTCATAAAGTGGAGGCTCAATGTGTATAAGATATCAACAGTATTTTTCACAATAAGAAAAAAAAAGATATGTGAGAACGGTATCCAGTGAAATTCCTAATATTTATTAAAGGGTAAAGTTTAAAAGAACTGGACTTTGCATTCTGTTGTTTCTATTGTATCATCAGTGGAATTTACACTTACAATTTACAAAACAACAGCATACATGAGATTTTAGAGATCAGGAAGAGTTTCTGTAGAAGGACAACATGTCGTCCAGACTCTGTGCAGGCTGCTTGGCCTGACTTAGATCTGCAGGCTGGGGGGGGTGAGGCTGGTTCAGCGGCTGAGGTGGATACTGGTTTGGGTACTGTGGGGGGAACAGGGGAGGTGGTCCAGTAAACTGAGGAGAAAAGGGGGGATAAAACATAGGAGGGGGATAATGGGGATTAAAAGCAGGAGCAGACACAGGAGCTGAAACTGTTGGCTGATCTGAAAGTGGGGCCTGCCATGAGGTCTGCGGCTGTGTAGAATATTGAGGATTTTGTTGCGGCTGAGGGGGAGCAGGGGGAGGAGGGGGAGGAGCTTGAGGCTGAGACTGTGGCTCCTCTTTGTTCTCAGAGACTCCTCCTGGGCCTTTGGTCCACTTGAAGGACGTCTGAGCTTTATTCTTGTAAGATTTATTCCTCTCGGGTTTTTGTCTCGTCTGCTCGGAATAGTACGCAGAGGGAGGTGCAAATTCTGAGTCCCTCTCTTCACGAAGCCGCGTTTTCCACTCACTGAACATAAACTCTGGAAGGAAAAACAAAATAAAAGTGCTGTTGAAAAAGTTAATTATTTTACAAAAGAGTAGGAGTAACCTTAACCATGGAAACCCCTTCTTACAGAGTGTTTGAAAACCTGGGAAGTTCATATCAACATTTTCTCAAGAGAGATATTAAGATGTGCACTGATAAACAGATAACTCTAAAATATGGGGTCTTAAATTTACAGCACAGAAAAATGCAGAGCCCTAACAGTTCTTAAGATATAAGGCATACCTTTTCCTCTGTCCCACTCTCTCACATGAGGAATTCCTGGTTTTGTGTCCTTCCTTTCCTGGATCTCCACTTCCACTTTCTTCAATATGCTGACCTCCGGGGGGTCATCTGGTAGGGGAGAGGGTCCAATCAGTTCATCTTCATCCTCCTCTTCAGGGAAAACAAGTCAATAAAAAGCTTTATTAACATCATGTAACAGACTGTATGCACTTCCTGCTCTAGTTTTTGGAATAACAGATTGCATTGGATGTGAGGTTCTAACCTTGCTTCTCCTCCTCTCTCTGCTCCTCCTCAGTGCCGTCCAGCTTGGTCTTCTTCATCTTCCTCTGCTTCACCTTGGCCAGTCGGGCCTGTAGGATGGTCTGCCTCTTGTTTTTCAGCTGTTCCCTCTTATTGCGCTGCTCTGTTGTCTGAGTGATGGAACAGTTGTATAAGAGAAAAAGAACAAACATGAAAAGGGGTATTGATCATCTGAAACAGATATTCATCACAGATAACCAGTAAAATATCTTTACATATTTAATGGGTTAGCAACCTATGTTATGTATTGAGCAAAAAACTCAATAGACAACGAAGATTCAATAAAGATGCTCAAGATTAATATGTGTCGGTCAAGGGACCAGTGTCCAGTCACCTGGTCTCTGAGCATGTCCAGAGTCTCTCTCTGCTTCCTACGATGCTCTTCATCCTGAGCGAATGCAAAGTAACCAACACCAAGCTCTCGAGCCTCTGAGGTGAGAAAAAACAAAATGGTTTTTTTCCAGCACACTACTCTCAAAGCAAAAAAACCCCACTTTGAAACATGCTTTGACAGATACCTTGTCCTCGCATATCCTCATAGTGGATCGGACCAATAGGCCTCTTCATAGCCTCCTCTTCCTCCCTCTCCCACTCCTGCCTCTGCAGCTCTCGACGCATGTCCTCTGAGAGTAACGTCTTGTCGCCCGAGGCGTTTCTGTAAGGAAACATCATTTTCAGAAGAGTTTCCAGCATGATCACAAAATCCATGGAACCATCACCCACAACTCCTAAAATTTTAGATATATTTGTATTTTACACTTTTCCTGTAAGGTCTTGGTCCATCTTTTTGAAACCTGGCAGATCTTTCTTCATGCATCTTCGAGATCTGCCCAGAGCATCCACATAATCCACCCTATACAGAAGTAAGACAGCAGGTGATCATCAGGTCAGCAAATACACTTCATACTTTAAATATTATAGCAACTTCAAACATTCATTTTCACCATTGGTAGATTTAGTGTGGTTATATTTAGTAAAGTAAGTCTGCCAGTTTTGGTAATATTTGTAGAAAATGATTAAAAGCAAAAAGTGTTTGACTAATCAATAGGGTTAACACTGATCGACTTTAAAACACTAACAATTTGCTATCATCTTGGATATGTCATTGAAGTAACTTATCTGATATGTGCGGAAACAGCTCCAGGTAATAACGCTATTTTACAAATTATAAACCAAACAACAAGCTGTAGAACACATGAGCAAATGCCTAAAACAGATGTTACCATTCCTCGTCGGGGTTTTGAGGAGGCGGGATCGGAGACAAAGCGTGTCTTTCCTCATCTTGTCTCTCTGATTCCCTTTTTGCGAGTGTTTCTCTCTCTTTGTCAATGATCTTCTGGGTGAAATCCACCAGGAAAAGTCCCTCTGTCTCTTCATCTGTGTTAAAGGCAGATATGATGACAAAACTAATAATAAATATCAGGAAGGTACACAATTTCCACTCTACCAACCTGGAAAGTGTCCTTTTGTCATTTGTTCATAGAGTTTGGCCTTCTGTTCCAGCTTCTGTCTGTAAAAAGAGGATGAATGTGAAGTTAAAGATTTTGGTCACCATTATTGAAGGTCAGTAAATCTCCTGTATAAAGTGTTGAACTCACCTTGATGTGTCAAGACTGTTCTGCTCCTCGGCCAGCTGCTCAGCATCTTTCTCAGCTCTCGCTGATACACCAGCATTTTGTTTGCTCCAGATATTGGATTTCTACACAGAAGCATAGATAGAAAGAACAGCATAGATGGCCTTTATTGTCATTATACAATTTTGTTACAACTTTATTTGGCCTATCCTTAAAATGCACACAGCTAAAAAGAAAGACAATAAAAGGAGAATATATATATTTATTTATTTTTTAAAGTAACTGTAGTAAAGGTAATATGGGCTATGTATGATAGGACTTGTTTAAAGGTAGCAGAATAATAAATTATAAATGGATATTGAAGAAATAAAATGTGTGTGTACAGTATAAAATGTGAATTAATGCAGAAAAATAAAAGTATAAATATGTGCACAGTAAGAAATTTAAATTATTGCCGAAGTGTAAAATAAATATTGCACTGTATGAAATGTAAACTATACTAAAAATGTAAACTGTAATACATACAGTATAATATAGCACAACCTGGTGATCTTAATCTACAGTATTACGAGCAGGTCACACTATTTGCTCAAACACATCAACACTGTACCTTGTCTTTGGATTTTGTTGGGAGTCCAACAGCAGGAGAGTCTTGTCCAAGTTTTTCCTGTTTAAATTGTTCCTGCTTTCTGTAAAGTTCAGCTTTGAGATCCACGAGCTGCGGGACACAAATTTATGATCGAAATGTGGGTACAGAATAAACTAAAAGCGTTTATTAGCTGACTAATTTTAACTCTCTGTATTTGATATTAATGTGGCGACAGAGCAAATTCACTGTTAGCTAGTGATAGCTAACAGTGAATTTGCTCTGTCAGAAAATATCATTTTATGTTTATATCGCCGTTTTTCAAAGGACTCACAGATGAAGCAGTCACGGCAAAAGGTTTTTTCTTTTTATCCATCTTTAGGAAATAATCACTGTAACTAAATGATCTTCAGCTAATGTTGCTGTATGCTATCATCTTTATTTCTTCTTTTGTCATGTCAAATGCGGCTGGTCACCTGCTTAAAGCCGCACTACCGCCCCCTGGTGTGTTACTAAGGGGGTAACAGTATTTTTGTGTTAGCTAACCAATGACACATGAATTATTTTTTAGTATCGAATTTCTACTTTTTATGGCAAAATAAATGTGACATGCATTCGCTCAGAAAGGACAGCTTTTAGACTGAAATATCTTATTGTGATTTATTTCAATAAAACAGGAGAAACGTCAATCATAAGCAGAGTAGATGTTTCTCTTGACAAACTTAAAAAGAAAAGAAAAACCGCTAAAATGAATTGTTTGAAAATCCAACAATGATGGAGAACACAGCATAAAGGGGAGAACTGCATGAGCTCCCTTTGAGATCACCATCAGATTTCTTTATCAACCCTTGGTGAGCTATCATCAGAGATTAAACCAGCATGTAACGATAACATCTCAGTTACAATGTTTTATGGTGACTGTATTGGTTTGAACTCAGAACAAATCATTTTTTATTCAAAATGAAGTGAGAATGTTTTTTGTTTTTTCTCACACTCAGGACTTTGTTTTCCTCTTAAAACAATGTGTGAGTACTTTCATTTTATTGATGCGTTTGTCTACCTACAGAAAAAAATTGCTTTTGCAAGCTTCAGCAACTGGTGGGAAGTTCTGGCAGTGTAGATAATAAAAATGAAGTTTTAGACACCCTATGGTTTATGGGACCAAATAGAAGAGTTACGTACACGAAAAATAAAATTTCACGTTTAACTCAAAAACATTTCAAGCAATATTTGTGAAATTTGGCTGATCTATTTTTCTGTAAAAGTAAATTCAAGATCATTTCATATAATTGGTGAATGTTGTATCTTAATTTGATGTTTGACAATATTTTCCTTTGATAGAATTTAAGAGTCAAAGTGAATTCTGGCATTTTTACCCATGTATTATCATGTGTTTTATTAATTTGCACTGTCCTCTTCCTAAATATACTGAATCTCAGCTACTATTTAGAATCTTTTCTTAATTAGTTAAAATTCTAAATATTACGATGTTGCTTTGATAAAAGCCGTCTGCTAAATTGAATGATGGCATTTTTATTAACAAGAAGCGTCATGAAACGCTGATTTAAGAGGTCTTAGGAATACACTAAAAGTCCCACATGACCTCTCTCCGTCAACAGACGAGTCACTTACTGAAACTTGAGTAATGTTCTTACTCTGCATTAAAACACACTACAGCCTACATATTTAAGAGCACAATGTTCTGAACAAGTGGTTATTATTGCACTCAAACATACGCACCTGTAAGCACAAACAGCTTCAATTATAATTTGAGATCATCTGAAGAGACTCACTGGGCAGAGTTTGATAATAAAAACAAGTGGCACTGTGTTATTTTTGCATTTGATGACGAAGGTTGATGAACAAACAGCATTTTTATTATTGAGATTACAATGATCCTTAACAAAGGCAGGTAGTCCTGAAGTATCGAGTACTGGTTAAAAAGCTTTCAAAGGTTTTAAACTCTTTAATCTTTACACAACAGGCTGAATGTTTGTGGTTTAATCATTGAAGCAAAACTAATTCTCACAGCAAAGTACAAAACCTTTAGTTTAAATCTCAAGGACTCAGTCAAACACAGCTGAGGATGTAACCTACATCTTGTTTTGTTGAATAATCTCAGATATTCAGCCATGAAAACAAGAGTGCTCTGACCTACATCCTGAAGAGGCTCTGAGACTCAAGGCTTTCATTAGGAACATGACAAAAAAAGAGAAGATGTACATTTTCTCCAAATCCAAACCATCAGAGAAGACAGACAAATGACGCATCAAACCATGAATAGTCCTCTGATGGCATCGCCTGCCAACCAGAAAACTGCCACATGCAGTAGAGGCTAATCATTCTCAAAATAAAAAGCACTCAAGCCAAATGTGTGCATCTGACACAGTGGAATCAAAACAAGCTAATGGAGTCTTCTCAGCCACTTCCTGGCTTCAGACAGAAAAAAAAGCTGTACTCATGGAAAATACCACACGAGTCTGTATCAGTGCATTACACACCATAATTCAGTCGCTTCACACCAACAACAGCTGCTCTTTCTGTGCATCAAAGAGAACTTCTACAAATCATGTTTGTAGAATAAAGAAAACAAGATCTCTTTAAACTGAGTCTTTTAATGTGTCCAATTTATCCCGCTGTACAAGACGTCACAGCTTTATCAAAACACAAACCTCCAAATTAGAACAAGGACAGGGATATTACGTTACAACACAGCAAGAACAGCAACTTACTATACAAAACACTAAGGAATCAAATAAGTGATGAACACAATAACACAAATATATCAGCGAAACTATGATATATACAAATACTAGAAGCAAAAGATGTTTTTGTTTCAGTAAGTGTTTCCTGTTTGTTCCACCCACCCTCGTTCTGTACAAGAAGACATGTCCTCCATACTCTGACAACTTGACGAGGAGGGATGGTAAATAAACAAAAGGTCACATGACGTATTTGCTCCGAACACATCCATTCTGTCTGATCAATGCTGCGAGCTAACATCCATCACACATGAAGTTCATATGCCGTAGAGGTGAGTGGTGTTGTCACGGATGGTGGCGAGGACTGTGGACATGTCTTCCTGCTTCAGTATGCTCAGCTCTCGCAGAGTATGGATGCCCATTCCAGGATGGGAGAACGGACAGACATCTTTACTAACCTGTTTAGAGCACAACACATTAGCACATGCTGTATACAATTAGGTTTCATGAGTCAGCATTCAAACTGTCATGAGCTGCTAAACCTAAACTTGTTCATAAGCAGGACAAAGTGAAGTTATATGAATAGAGTCATTAAGAGTATGCTCCAACTAACAATCACTTCGAGTTACTTTTTAATCACTGAATCGTTTGGTTTTTAAATCATGAAAAAGGGCAAAAAGGCCCAGAACACTGTGTTATCCCTCAATCCTTGAGATTATAAAGTAATCTTTGTGTGTGATGCTACTCTTGAGCCGAGTGCACCAGCTCGGTGTACGCCTCAGTGTAATCTTACATCTGACTTAGAGCTGAAACTTCAGGTCGAAACATGTTAACCAGTTGGAGTCATGCCCTTTTTGAGTTCCACCTACGTGTTGCTTCTATACCGAGGCAGAGCAAGTTAAAAAAAAATCTGACTATCAGACCAAAGTAATACAAACGGAAAACGTAGCCGTCAGAAAACTTCAAAGGAAATCGTTGCAGTGAGTCATGTCTCGATTTATGTTCAACGGACAACTGCATGTTGGGTCATGAGAAGTGCTTCCTTGGCTCCACACAGCGTCCTACAGAACTTCATCCACCTTCAAAACCCGAGCAGGCAGCAGAGACCAAGCAGGATATCACTGATCAAATGCAATGACGGAGCTCACATCTGATTGTTGTTCAGTCGGGATGTTATCTCTATCGTTATCTGTCCCAGCTACGACTGTACTCAGTGAGACTTGGTGCAACTGGGCGTACATTTAAGTCATAAAGCCAGACATAAGAGATTGGGTCTTCTTTATTTACACACAGCTGGTGCACTCAGCTCCTGAAGTCTGAGCCAGACTTTATACAAGTCCAGTCAGTGAATTTCCCTAACTGTCAGCTTCAAAAGAATCTGTTCTGTTGTACTTTCGGTAAATGTGCGCTTACTTTCGCAAACTCTAAGTGGAAAAATCGCAATATGTTCAAAGGAAAGTGGCTGAGGGAACCGGACCATTACTATATAGTCTATGGACTGAACCATTAACTCGAGATTATAAAAGGAGCTGCTTGTTAAGAGTCCTTACCATGAGCATCACGTTCATTTTCAGCTGAGCTACACAAATCTCAACTCGCAGTAAAAGAAACAATTAAGAGTCCAAATCATCACCATATAAGAACAATGTTGTGGTATTTGTGGTGTTAAACATACCCGCCTAGGCAGGAAATATGGTGCGTCTGTCTCCAACAAAATGCGGTTCAGAGGTATCTTGCGGACGGCCTCACGGGCCTCCTTGGCAGTGGTGTAGGTGATCAGCGCTGTGAAGCCCACATACAGGTTGGGGAACTCTGTCAGGAAGGGCTCAATCACTGGATAACTGTTTGTGAAACAGTGCCTGGAAACCATACAGGAGTCAAGAGAGAATATTCACAGATTGATAAAAAGATGATACCCACATATTAGTTGTGTTTGATTTGGTGAATGTAAGAAAAAATACAAAGACACTTGTCAAGTTTCACAAATTAAGTGAAAGGGATAAATAATCCCCAGACAGTCGACTGAAGTGCATCTACCCTGGAATTTAAACAAATGTCATTTGAATGTCAGGAAGCCGGGAGGGCATAAGACACGCCCACTCACCACTTCATGCCGTTACCACCATCCCCAACACCTTACAGGCTATGACGCGCACACACGCACACGCACGCACTCCTCCATCAGACTCATCCATTTTGATTTTGTGGGGCACAAGTGTACACACCTCATTGACAGGCGAGCGCGTTGTAACGGTTTGTCGAGAGGCTCGAAGCCTGTTCTTAGGCTCACTGAAAGTTAGGTTGAGACATCATTTGCATTAGGGCGACTGCAAAGGATGGGACTAAAAAAAAGTGATCTGAGGGTTTAGTTACTCTTCAACATATACTCATGGTCAGTCTGTCACAAATACATGTTACTTTTTATCTACACAAGTCTTTTGTGTTGTTCTTGTGCAACTCTTTAGAAAAAAATAAACTGTACCATGCGGCATTATTTCTAATCACTTCACAATGCAAGCAATCTGAAATTTTTTAAGTGGATGAAGACGGCATGAAATAATTAGAAAATGTAAATGTGGTTAGCTTTCCTTTGTTCATGTACCTGTGTATTTTATAATCCCTCGGGACACACTTCTTCATGATTTCCAGCAGGTCGTCATCTGCGTCCCTACAGTGGATCACCAGAGGCTTCTGCATGGCCACAGCTAAATGCAGCTGACGTTCAAACACCTTTTACAACAAAGACACAAAACATGAAAGCACGACATTAAGTATGCAGCGTTGAACCAAATATAAGAGAACGTTATATTGGTGGTGTGTTAAATGCCAATACATATTCACAACAACAGACAGAGCTGCTCATCTGTACAAAGAGAAGACTGCTCGTGACTGAGTCATTCTTGAATACTTGATGATCTGCACACACTCTCCACTCTGTGGATTCTGCAGGTGTACATGATACCATAATTATACAGAAAATACTGAAATGTCTCAGTTTAATGTAAAGGTATTAAAAACACAACTTATTTAACAGGTTTTCAAAACAACTGCTGACCTTGACATCATTTTGAACCCACAAATATCTACAGTATGTGACCTCTTCATTGATAAAAGTCTTTTGAAGACCAGAAAGTTGATGAATAGTGGCATGTTAGGTTTCATTCAGTTTGACTGGATGACACATATGACCGTACCTCTTTTTGCCTGGAGGAGTGGGTGGAGTTTTTGTGAGAGTAGTCAAGACCCATTTCACCGAATGCCACTGCTTTTGGGTGCCGCATCGCATTCAGAATATTGCGTTCGTGGACACTTGAGTAATCTCGGGCAAAGTGGGGGTGGCATCCAAATGCTCCCCATATCTTGTCTTCAGCCAGCAAACCTTCCCACAGAGCCTGTCTCCTCATGATCTCTGGGTTGCAGAAATCAGCGATACAGCCCTTAAACTCTGGAGGAAAGCTGGTGTGATACTTCCTTCGAAAGCTGCTGAATGTCCCAGTGAAGCCAAGCTTTCCATAAAGCATGTCTATGTGGCAGTGAGTGTCTATGAAACCCACTTGGTCATCCAGGTTGGGGTAACTAGTCCACATAGGTTCTGCACCCAAGGATAATCCTCTTCTGGGGGTGCCCCTGTGAGTAAGGGAGTTAGTGGGGTAAGCGCCATAATCTGACTGCCTGCGTTTAGATGAACTCTTCAAGTAACAGTTTGATGACCTCCTATTTGAGTAGAGTGGCAGAGCAAAGGGGTCTGAGGTCGTTCTGCCTCTGGAGCAGGACTTCTCAGTGCTGACGACAGATGCCTTCGAAGGCCCAGTGTTTGGTGTTGTGATTGAGACGCAGACTGTCCTCTGGGAAAGTGGGGGAGGCGTCTGCATCTCTTTACCAGCTTCCTGGATGGTCCAAGCGTTTACTTCATTTGATGAAAATACCGGAGAGGAAATTGTAGCTGCTTGAGTGTTTGATGAAGGACCTCGCCACTGCTGTATTTCAGAGGAGCCTTTCTGATGCATCGGAAAAGAAGAGAAACACTCTGGGAAATACTCCAGACCAGGGAGGGATGAGACACAGTCCTTTACTTCCACCTTGTTTGCTGTAGCAAATAATTCATCTTGAGAGGTTGTCTCTTCAAACATAGAACCAAAAGCAACAGGCATCCTGTATGAATCTTCTGCGTTTAGCACAAAATTCTAAAATCACAAAAAAACAGAACAGATTTAGCTTTTTATCCCCAATGACTTAATAATTACACATTATGAAAAAAACATATATACCATAGATGAACAAATAAAACACTTTTTGAAATTACATACACGGGGACAAAGCAGTACCAAAATTAGTTCAAATCAATTTAAAGGTGACTTACCCTTGTGTCTGTTTGTGGTCCTGAGCTTTCTCCAAGCTGGGCTCCTCCATCCTCATACCCTCCAAGAAAAGACCACTGAGCTTCCTGGACAGTGTCTTTGTCCTCGTTATTAACATCCGCTCTGATCGGGGAACAGTCAACAATCTTCTCAGTCGTCTCTGATGACGATTCAAATGGCAAAGACGGGCTCTTAGTGTCAGTCCTTGGGATATCTGTAGTGTTGCGTCTTGCCATTGTGCTGCCAATGGCTGCAATCAACGCAGTCCTGTATATAGTCTTTGATCCCTCCTCAGATGTCCTTTCTTTTCTTTTCAAGAAGAAAGAATGAGATGTGGATTCCAGCTGCTCAGATGAGTCGTCCATCGGATTGACCTGATATAAGTTCAGTAAACAGTGATAAATAAATATGCGATTGCCCAATAAGAATTTAATACAAAAGAAATCAAATTCGATGCAAAAGAAAATAATAAAATATAATTGTTGATGTACTAACAAAAGATGGACAGAGGAACTTTTACATTTAGATTTTCCGATGAGGTTGTGAAGTTGTCAAAATTTCTCCTGGAAAGCTTCCTTAGCTTTTCTTTGCCAATGGTGGGCTCACTCTCACCGAGGTCCACGGCTTTTCTTTTTGGGGTGCTCAAACTCAGTTCACCAACTCCTTCAGGCCCTGGAGAATCACTGAGGGGCAAAGTTTTTGAATCTTCAATTGGCGACATCTTCCAGCCAGAGGGGATGACTGGGCCAGCATCTCTCCCTTGAAGGTGCGCTGGTGAGATAATTGCTTTTCGTAGCCACTTAATTGACAACTTCTTTCTGTTGCTGTTCATGTCTGTTAGGAAAAAAAGGTAATCAGCAAAACAAATTGGCATTATCATCAAACACAGTGGTTCACAATCCACAACCTGTTTCCTTGAAGTCCGACCTACTTTAATCAAGCAGAGCCCCTCCTGTTACCATAAGGAAAAAAGGATATATGGTTTTATTAGGAGAATATACCCCCAAACTTGTTTTTAACAAAAGACCTTTGAATACATATCCCAGTAATGTTTTAACATGACTTAATTAAATATGTGCAAATCCAAATTTGACAACATCAGAGAGAGACAGAGAGTGGGCCCCGTCCCTGAGATGTAAGGTGCCATCCATCGGACCCAGGTTGGAAAAAAAGACATGACACATGATGCACACAACCAGAGTAAACAAAATAATCTTCCAGCAGGTCTTGTGTCTAGATTTATTTTCAACTGTGTCTTGATTAGAGATCACATTCTTCACCACTACTTCTATATTTAAAAAAATAATAATCTTGTTTTATCTTATATTATGCGTTATTCACTTTATTACGTTTATCTGCTTATGATTTATCCATTAAACCTTTAATGATTGTTTTATATGTATCCATGGAGCACTTTTTAACCAAGTGTAGATAATCAGTTCAAATCACGTAATTACTGATTTTAAATTTGGTGTATTTTGATACTGACAAAGTTTGCCACAAGACTACAAGCATGTCCTCTGTGTGCACCATTCAACATGCTGTAATTTCTGTTTTTGGTAATATTATGAGACTAGATTTATTTACATACTTTTTTGTACTATTTAGTTTACAAGGTCGATGACCTTAAATAAGAGCGATACAGCAAACCTGGGGAACAGGCAGTTTAGAGTTACAGCGAAATTCGAGGACGAATACAAATAGTGTGCAACAAACAAGGTCGATCTGAGGAATTGTCACGTGGTTAGTCCCATAAAGACTAAACATTTAAACTATGTTTGGAGAGAAGTACGTTTGATTTAATGGCGGGGGGATTGTGTTGGAGTAAACCAGTCGGCCTCTGTTCAACTTCACCACCACTGGTGAGATTATGGAAATGACACGAGACTGCTAGCTAAAACCGTCACGTGAGCCAATTAACGCTAACCGACAGCTAAGTGTTTGCTAACATAGACAACTTTCACTCACCAGTGTAACAGCTACCATAAAGAAGGCTTAATGTCATAGCAACAGAAAGATACTTTATATGAAACATACAATAACTAATTAATCAAAAACAAATCTAATTTCTAGCAGTAAAACAATATTTGAGTTAAATTACCTTCTAAGACTTGACGAACATTTGATGGCAGAACTGCGTCAGAAGTCCACACAGGTTACACGTTAACTGTGCTTGTTCAGTCGGCTTTGCCAGCTTTTTCTCAATAACAACGTGAACCAGCAGAAACAATTTAAATGGCACCTTTAATATTTAATTGATTGACAAGGCATTTGGTCGAACTCACCGCTAGATGGTGATAACGTCCTGGATCGTATTAGGTGGAATATCGCGAGATCAAGCCAGTCAACGAGATTCAGCTAACGAGTCAAACAGTCTATGGTCAAAGCAAACCTGGAGCAAACTGTGTAATTAAATAATACTTGATTATTGTTCAGAAAACAGGATCACAGAGTTCACACGGCCTCGTTGATATTTTAGATTTGAGTTTTTTTATTAAATAGGTCATGTGAGGTTTTTTTTTTTTTTTTACAAATCATCCAAATGATCACATTGCTGTTTTTAATATCAAAGTACTATATTTCAGGATTTCTATTGAGAAATGTAAGCTGTTTTCGTAGCATCTTTAGTGTGGACACACTGGGGATTGTAGATTAGTCAACATCATACCTTTAAATGGAAATTATATCATTAAAAGTATTTCCCAAATAGAGGCAAGTGGTTTAAAATCATTACAATGTCACACTTCTTAGACTTTTGGCAATCCAAGACAGGTCTTGTAGGCACCAAAGCTGTATCCTTTACCTGTAATGAAGAAATTAAGATTAATCAGTGATCTGATCATTGTGTAGACCATGAGGATGCAAATAATACATTAATTTAAATCCTAAAACACGTCGTTTCCACTGTTTATTGCTAAAAGTGTTCTATTTGTTTATGTTTTATGTGTTTTTTATTTATTTTTATGAAAGAGAGATGAGATGGATGTTCTTTACAGACATAAAGGTGGAACAGACTTAAACCTAATAACTAATAGACTTGATAATATAATGTGCATACAGACTCAGAAATCTTCAATGGGCAATGCTGTTTCAATGTTGTTATATACCAATGTAAGTCAAAGCTCAGAGCTTTAAAGGCTGAGCAGTAAGAGCAGCAATGCAACAGATTTATGATGGATCTCACACCTTCTCTCCATAAATGAGTGTGAATAACACATCAAACTAGTAGTCATTTTATGTGTGACATTTCCCTGCAGGCAGAGATTGAATTCATTCTCACATGTCAAGCCCTTCTTCTCAATGAGCCAGTAGCAGAAGTTTCTTCGGGCATGATCATTGTACACATTCCTGTACTGTGGCATGTTTCGAGGTGAGGTGCTTGGTGCGTTTTGATGCATGCCTACAGGAAGACATTGATGAAACTATAGCAAAGCAAATAATCAAATAAAAAATCGTATTTCTTTGGTACATACCAGCTCTTTGCACCATGCCAGTAACTTGATTATTAACTGCATTTTCACCCCAAGTTAGTGGAGGTAATAGGTGGTACAGAGCTCCTTCTTGTGAGTCATACACTATAAGGCATGCAAAAAGCCAAATTAGTGACACATTTTCCTCTATACAAAGCTCTCCTTACCACCTCCTTTTATAAGTATATTAGGCCATTTGGGTCACTTTTACAAACCTCTGTCTTTCAACATGGCATTAGGAAGTGATGCAAGATAATCTGGCACCTAAGTGGGAATAACTGTGTATATTATCTCATAAATTAAAGAAATTTATGTGTAAGATTTTTTTTCAGACAAAAGTTTATTTTCTTCATACCTTTGTTTTCATTTTGCTCCAGTGGTCTGTCTGCAGATGTGGAAACATTACTGGGTGACTCCTTTTCCAATGTGTCAAGCTGGTGATGAAAAATAGAAAAATCACAAGTTCTAACACTGGCTCTGCAAAACAAATACTGCACGTGTTTGAACGAAAGCCCTTTGCTGAGACAGAGTACTTACTTCTCTGGCCTAAAACGACTTGAGTCCCATGTTTTTTTCCTCTCCGCTGTCTGCATGTTCCCAGTTTTGCTGCTCACTGCTCACCTCAATTCACACACAAACAAAAGATGGGTTGCATTACTTTGTTGCTCAGCAACAGCTTGGAAATGATACCCTGCTGCAGTACACTGAGCAAGGTTCGACACATCCCCAGGGAATGACATCTTTGTGATTATCTATGAACTGATGAAGTCAGGCTTTAACAACTATTAATTACAAGAAGATTCATTTTTAACTGTCACAGAATACATTACACGCAAAAAATAACATTTATATTTAAACACATGAAAAGAAAAAAGTTTGGTCATTTTTTTTTGGGGGGGGGGGAACAACTATCTGTTGTGTGATCAAACTGTAATATTGTGAAAGTTGTGAAAGGATGATAGTTTTCAAATGTTTCATAACCTCTCCATGTTTTAAGAAATCATTTGATATTGCATTTTTGTGTTTATGAATACATGAGGAATTATTCATCCCTGCACATGTAGGCTAAGCAAACAACTACAAATAAAAAATTTTTTTTTTAAAAACTCCTCAGATGATCAACCAATAAGAAATATATCATTTTATTTTTTTATTTATAAAACAAGCTTACATTGGAAAGAAATAGCAATGTATGAACAATATCAGAAAGGCAAATAATTGCAGTCAAGTCAATGTGCTATAAGAGATTTATGATGGCAGATGATGATGATGGACAGGTTGATAGTTTTTTTTCTTTAAGGAAATAAGCTGCAAACTGTTTGAAAGCAAACTTTGCACAATTGCGGTGCAAAATCTTTATTTCTGCACAAAGTCAACCTTTACCAGGATGGCCAACCTGTAAAATCTTCAAAATGTACCAAACTTTTATCTGTTGGTTATTTCTGAACAGTTCTATTGAATTTTAACAAATCGTTTATATCGTTATTAAATGAATAACAAATGTGGCTGCAAATATTTATCATTTTTGGGTATTTCTATTTTTTACATTTAGGGCAAAAGAAGTCAAAATACAGCATCCATTCTTCTAAAATAAGATTCAATTCTTTTTCCTGGAGTTTCTTTGAGACATACATTATCAGATGATAGACATCAAAGGGCAACTTCCTGTAGTGGCCTGCAAGGAACAAACACTAAAATTCTTGAAAAACATTATACTATACATGTATTTAGCGGCTGTCATTAAAACAAAATATACTATATATAATACTCCATAAAAGGTCAGATCTATAACATTATTTCTGCTGAAGTTAATGTTTTATAAGGTATCAGATCAAACTTTGCAGCACATGTAATATTTCCCCAAGACATGTTTGCAAGAACTGCTCGCTCACCCGATACTGTCTTTATCTTTTTTCCCCCCCTCTCTCAAGTTTTGCACTTTTGCTTTCTAATGGTATCAAAGTAGATATTACTTTGAATGTGTGACTATTAAACCATCCATCTTCATCCCTCATTCTTCCTGGCCTTGGATCCTTTCCTGCAAATGTTGCTCCACACGCTGATTCATGCGACGCAGATCTTTCAAGACACTGGGCTGATCCTCCAGCTCCTCTTGGAGACATCTTGCTATTTCCAATGTCCTGTAGTCTTCTGGTTGTACCAGGCGGCGAATGACCTGAAGGGCGCGATCCTTCAGACTATAAACTATAAAAAGTGAACAGACAGATTATAGACAAATGTTATGAAGTGTTGAGACCACTTTCTTTGTATAGTCTTTGTACAATAAGACATATTAAAACATGGAAACATAAGGGATACTGCAGTGCAACTGTTGACAATGCCATATTTGATTTGCACTGAAAGACCAAATTCAGTGACATACAATTAAAGAACTATCTTTAATGATGAAAAATGCTTTTTGTGTTTGGAACTGATGCTGCTGCATTTGCATATTTTTTTTATCATAATAGAAAATGAATAACTAAAATGTTTTCCTCTATCAACCCATTAGGCATATAAAGACTCACAAAATGAAAGAGAACAGATATTTTACACTGGAGATCTGTAGATAACTCTGTAACACGTGTCTTTGTGTAAACGATTCATTGTGTAATTTTGGGGTGCTTTGAGTTCCACAAGCCATACGTCATTCCCTTCTTTTTTTCCCATTGGAGTAAGATAAGTACAACACTTTGTTGGGCTTATTGAACTGTTAAGAAAAAGGAGGTAGTTGTTACATACATGATGTAGGTGCAGAGCAGTGCAAACAGCAGATTGAAGAAGACACTATGGGCATTTGAGCAAGTGTGTGGATTTATATGTTTACTATACTTTTACTTTTCAGATTATGTTTTAGTATGAATTAATCACACAGAATTTGAATGCCTGATATTTTGAGTTATTTTTAATCTTACCTGGTAAAGTGATATTGGCAAACGCCCCCTCTGCTGGTTTAGGGAGATACAGTTCTTTGCCGTTTACTTTCAGCGGCTCATCACTGTCTGCGTCCCTGAACATCCATGGATGACCTTGAAACACAAACAAATCTCAGAGGATTTTGCACCGCATGTTCCAACATACTATACATAGAGGTAAAACGATGCCTTACCGATAAAGGTGTTCATTTCCCGTCCTGTTCCTGGCTGTAAGATAGCGTACTCCTGAGGTTCCCCGCGGAAGTTTATCCACAGCGGCCGTACGACTCGAGGGCTGCGGTTACAAAACACAGCCTTGATGGGTATACGACTGTTCAGGGACCGCACCAGGGGAAGAGACTGCTCTCCTTCTTGCGGCATTACAGCTAGTTGCTCAATAGCTACAAACCTATCACAGTGAGACTGTTATGCTAACTTTAGCCTGCAGCTAACGGTTGAGGTATCCATGTATAAAGTCTTTTGACAACACGCTGAGATCCTTGAGACAATAAAAGACGTGTCACTCAATCTCTCAAAAAGTGTAAATAGTTATATATATATATTTAAAAAATTCAGCTACACCACAGCGAGAGAGCTTGTTTTGTTTACAAGCTTTTCCTGTTTAAAGTCCTGGGACGTCAAACTATTCTCAATTGTGATTGGTCAAGAGGACATGACGACATCACTGAGCTCCAGAAGTTGCGCTTCAGCTGAAGAGGCGTGAACAGGACCACGTGTGTGTGTGTGTGTGTGTGTGTGCGCGCGCGCGCGCGCGCGTGTGTGTAACATGAAAACTTTTGTTTTCATGGCACTAAAACAGCAACAAAAATAAACTTCCACATCTGTCGTCTGGGACGTCGGTTTTAAAGATAATCTTCTGGAAGGAGATTCTGTGATACGTGGACGATTTTATTTTGATATATATATAAAATGACAAATGATTGACAAATGACAAATGATTTTCCCTTTTATTTGAATTTTTTTTTTCCACATACGTGTGTATGTGGGGGTATATATATATATATATGAACTAATATACACTGAACTAACGTAAGCTCCACCCAGCTTTATCCTCATATAAAAACATGGGCGCAGCTGTGGGGACCCTGACGTGCAAGACCACCCTTTTCTCCAGAGATTATTCAACCTGAACCCGGCGATTACTATTTACCTTTAGCTTGAGAAATATTAAGCACTTAAGGAAAAAATACCTTTCAGAGGTCTTTTAAAGTGAATACAGCTTTTCTTGTGGAAAGAGGGGGCTTTTAATATATTCAACAGACTCGGTTCATATACCATTTAGTAAAATAAAAGTTATCACAATATTTTTTTTTAATATTTGTTATTATCATCATCTCCAAGGCTCTTTCGGATAGGCAAGTCTGAACTCTTTCCCCACAATAATGCGTCCTGGAAACGCCAGTAAATTAGTGGATGCGGAGGACGTAGCGAGAGATGAGCTTCTTGCCCGGGTGGAGATAGCGCTGCTCAGTGTCATCTTCGTCAGCGCTTCCATCCTCAACACTGGCCTGCTGCTCGTCCTGTGGAGACAGCGCAAACAGATGACCAGGATGCGCGTATTCGTCTTCCACTTGTGCTTGGCGGACCTTGTGGTCGCTTTCTTCCAGGTGTGCCCGCAGCTCATGTGGGACATCACTGACAGATTCGTTGGGCCAGACCTGGTGTGCCGCCTGGTGAAGTACCTGCAAATACTTGGGATGTTTTCCTCAACTTACATGATTGTGGTGATGACAGTTGACAGATATCAAGCTGTCTGCAACCCAATGGTGAAGTTTCAGCGGACGCGCACGAGACTTAACATCCCTGTCAGCATCGCTTGGGGGATATCGCTGCTGGGCAGTCTGCCTCAGATTTTTATCTTCTCACGGGTCGAGGTTGCACCCGGTGTGTTTGACTGCTGGGCTAAATTCATCCAGCCATGGGGGCTTCAGACTTATATAACCTGGACCACATTAGTCATTTTTATTTTACCAGTTGTTACAGTCGTCGTTTGCCAAGTGCGCATCTGCCGAGCCATCCACATTAACCTGTACCAAAAGATTAAAAAGCAGAACAGTGTGAATCTCCCACTGCCCCCCAGAGCCAGCGGTGTGGCCGGCATGTCAAAGGCCAGAGTAAAGACACTGAAAATGACGGTCGTTATCGTGCTCGCTTATATTGTCTGCTGGGCTCCATTCTTCACTGTCCAGCTGTGGTCCGCCTGGGACTCAGATGCGCCAAAAGAAAGTAAGTCACTAAGTATTTCCGGCGGACGCCAAGTCTTATGTGGATGTTTACATGTATGTAATCGTTTCTTTAGTGTTTTGTCAAGAGATAGTTTTTAAAAGATCAGTAATTCCAAAACTACATTTTCGACACGCTATCCGAGGAATGCGTATTTACGCACAAAGCCCAAAAGGTATTTAACAGGTGGAGAAAATAACACTTCTTTGCAAACATAATGTCTTTTTTTATCATTCCAGCGGCGACTTTCACCATCCTGATGCTGCTGGCCAGTCTGAACAGCTGCGCAAATCCATGCATTTATATGCTTTTCAGTGGACAGTTTCCCCAGAGGCTGCTCAAACTCCTACGGGGGGGTAAGGATTCAGTGCATGACGATGCGACGCTGGTCAGCATGTTATATACGAGCTTCAAAAATGTCTCCGAGTCTAAATAAACGCTTACGCGTTTAATGTAAGAAAAAAAAGACTGTACAATGACATTCGAAGTCTGCGTGGAAAAGCTGCCTTTTTTAACGACAAATTGTGTCTATATTTGTGTGTCTGACAAATAAAAACATAACATGTCTGACACGTGTTTAATCAATAAAAACATGTGACTGAATGAGAACTGTTCTTCAAATGTTGAAAATGAAGCATTGTCTTTGTTGTGTTTGATTGTAGCGCCTGTGCTCTTCGAGAAAGCAAAACTGCTAAAAATGGGAGTTTAGTAAATTAACTGAAATGTTATGCTGTGTTTGGTATCAGTACTGTTTTTTCGATCAAATATAACCATGTTGCTTTTAAGTTGAGGTCGGAGACTAAGTTTGGCTGTTTGTAGCTTGTCCTTTTTCTTGCTAAACACTTTAAGTGATAAAGCAAACAGGAAACACAAATTGTTTCACCACATTCAAAGTTGATGTAACGTTCCTGCACAATGAGATACATTTTGACTTCTGTAAATATTGTGTTAAAATCACACAAACAGTGACTGTATATAAAATAACTAAAGTCATGTTGTAACAAAATGCTTTGTCTTTTATCTAATGTTTCATTTTGTAAATCCACTGACTATGAAGTAACATCATTCACTATTAAATGTGTTAGAACTGAAGGGTGTATTTGTATCACAGGATCACATCGTGCACCGATGCATTTTCCATGTATGAAACAGTCGAAAGTATTTAAGATACTAGCCAGGTTTAAACTGGCTGTGTGTCTTAGTATGTGTATATCTGGTATGTGCATGATCTGATTTGCCAACAATGAGACTGAGGAAGAAGGACCTTCATTTTTGAGGAGCAGCATACCAAAGTCAGACAGCCTGAAAAGTATTACACGTACACACAGTACAAAGGGAACGTAGTTCTTTCATTGCTAGATGCATGGATGCTCCCTGTATCACACCATTTGGACACTGAGAGATCAGAATGTGAAATTGGTAATTTGATTGTAGTTTTACAAAAGGCTATAAAGAACTTTTCTAGACTTTGTTTTGTCCACTCAGACCACCAGTGTAAAAGTGTTTATACTACATGTTGCATTCCCCCCTTTAGGCATTTGTCATAGCGGCAGAGGATGCTATGACGTTTCCACCAGTATTAACTAATTTGTACATTTGTACACATTCATACATTCAGTAAATTGTGTCTTTAAAAGTTATAAGTCATCCATATTGCATCTGTTAACCTTAAAAAAATAGCACGATGTAAATATTAAAAGTTTACATTATTGGTCTATATTACATAAGGATAAAATAATCATATCACGCTCTCTGCAGGTATTATTCATAACATTCACACTGACTATTATGTCGAGTAATAATGCCTGATACAGTGTGTGCATGCATCACTTAAACGCAGCCACGCTCACATGGATGTAGTGACAGACATCTCACATTACATGTAAATGAGCACATTATTGCCTAGAGACATGTGAACAGAACAATTTCCACTTAAGGTCTTCTTTTGTCCTCTTCATCTCACTGTCTTCAACACGAGATGTTTGCTCTGAATCCATCTTTTAATAATTCTGAGCCCTTTACTATTAAGTTTTCCTTCACTGAAAGTTCAATTTGACAGTTGACTGTGCAGAGAGAAACAGCAATACAGCTGAGGAGAGAAGTTCGTGGAAATCAATTCAGAACAAGGTGTGACAAGGACTACAGGGGAAGAATCAGGCTTTTTAGATTATGCTCAAGTGGAAATGAATAAAAGACTTGTTGATTTGATGAAAAGGCTTACTTTGTGTACATAATTAGATCATTTTACACACATTATTTGAAAAATGTGTAATAGTTCCCCTTATAAAATATTAGACCATGAAACACCTTTCAATAAGTGCAAATCCAATAAAGAACCAAAACAACAGAGAGTGTGCCACAGACGACAACTAAAACATTCAACAAAAGATATGAGCCCAAGAACTTTAGTAGAGAGAAGCAGAGAAACAGAAACACTGCAAAAAGCCACAAAACAAGCCAAGGTGTATTTTGAGTATCAAGCTGAAGAGGAGAGAAATGAGAAGTCACATCTTGCATGTCCAAAACGCCGTCAACATCATTACTAATAATGCTTTTCTCAGAGGGACCCTCACATGGTCTTGGAGGCACCAATCCTACTCAAAGAGACTCATTAGGCCCTCACTGTGCTCTGCATAAAAATGATCCTGTGTCCCCACACGCAAGACTGATGAACTGCAAGCTCAGGAGAGTTTATTCAGACATGTGAATGCACTAACAAATTGATGGCGCATGTTGATTAGTCTGTTGCTGGAAATACTTGTGAGGAGGCTTATTTACATGATGCAAACAATTCTAAAAAAAAATCTAAGTAATAGAAATGTGTGATCTAAGCTCAAATCTTTTGATCCTTTAAGAGAAACTGCACCAATAAGTTCATACATCGTTAACAGTTTTTTGGGGAAACCCTCAAAAGAAAAGTTGTAGAAAAACCTTGAGTGGATTCAAAAGTTTAATAGCCTTCAGTAATGTCAGTTAACATGTGCTGGTTGGGTTTTATGACAAAAAATTAAAAAGAAAAAAAAAGTAAATCAAATAAATCTGTGGGTTTTTTTAGTCAGAGACATTTGCTTTTTTTGAAAGATTACTTTGCCTTTATTTGAAAGTATATATAGCTAAACACAAATAGGAAATGTAGGAAAAGATTGAGGTATCAGGACAAACAGCATCAGAATCATGACTTCATCATTCGTCCATTGTGAAAAGGACGGTAGCTTCTGTACACTACTGTGCTCTACCAACTGCTAATCCAGCACCCAAGAAAAATGTGGTTCATGGTTTCAAGATGTGCGTGTACATAAAATGTAGAATATCTGTGATTTTGATCTTTCATTTAACTACATTGTGAGTGTATGTTAAAGGAGTGCAGCCTTATGATACTAGAGCAGTCTTTTTGTGAAGGACAACAGGAATAGGAAGACAAATCCAAAACTAGACACAACCTCACAACACAATGCTCAGGCTTTAAGCATAACATGTAAACATCTTTATTTCCCTTTTTAAAGACTGCAGTCATTCTGAGATGTTGACGCTTAAGATAATTAGCTTTAATGCTATACATGATGTGAAGCATCAAAAACATATCTGAATGAAATTTCAAACTAAAAGCTTTCTTCTACCAGGTCCCTAAGATCTCACTAACTTACAGAACTTAACTGTTCAATTAGAACAAAAACTGAATTTAAAAACTCTTAAACTTCAGTTTTCTTTGTACAGAACAAAAAAAACCTTTTAAATAAGAAAAGAAACGAGACCCAAAAAGAAAATGTACGTTTAAAAATCATTTTCTAGCAACACTCTAGGCATCAGGAGATATGTGAAATAAGAGTCAGACTCCTTTAAACAGTAAAAACACCAGTTATATTACAGAACAAATGCTTGAACTGCCTCTTATTTACAGTCACGTTTCAACACAAAAGTGAGCCAGCGACTTGCAACAAAGTACAAGCAGTCAAATCCTGGAAACTATGAGACCATAAAACAAGGAAAATAAGAAAAATGTGATGTATATTTTAAATCGTTGCATCACATATATCATTCACAATCTTTCATTCAAGTCAGGGGTTCACTGATTCATCAACCTTATCATAAGACACTGATATGGGGTGTAGGCACACCATTTATGTGTCACAAAATGAACAAACTCAATGAAGGTGGGTAAATGCTCCTCTCGCTCTATGAGTTGATAAACTCTTTAAAAAAAAAGTTTGCCTTGTAGGCAAAAAGACTCATTTTCACGTGTGCAACCAGGGATAAAGCTTGCTTTCCCAGAGTGCATTATCTGATTGGACAATAAGCCTACCTTGAATACAAAACAGACACTGATTACATTAAGTATATTACACTCAAAGCACACCTGGATGAGTATTTTAAATTACTTTTCAATCTTCTTGCATATAAAAATACATCCCTATTTAATTCCAAGATTCAAAATATCTCCTCTAGTGACAGAACTACACAGACATAAGTTCACTTTAGCTCCAACAGTTTCCTCTACAGACCTACAACAGCAAACAGAAAACACATGTGGGATATAAAGGATCTCAAAGTGAACATGTATCAACTGGTTTGTTTCATTACAGATTATAGTGGCTAACTCTGCCTGCCTGCTAAAGATATCCTCATCATGCATTCACACTCTTTACCATACAGAGGAAAGAAGACGAAAGAAAAGAATGCACTGAGCACAGATGAGTGTCTTTATGTATGCAGTCGGCAAGAAATCAGCTGGACAGAGGTGCATGCTGGGATGTAACCATGTCGTTTGTTCCATCTGCTACCATCTATTTCATCCTCACTTCATCAGAACCAGTAAGCTCACTTAACGCGTCTCTGCATTACAAAACTTCACTGACTGCTTCCTGTTTGAATGCACTGTAAGAGTGCCTCTAAAAGAACAAATGAGCCGACTGCCATATGATGGATCTTATGCCGGGGCAGTTGATTAATAAATGTAATTTCAGCAAGTGTGTTTTAAGATCCAGGTTTGAGGGGGTTAGCAGGTTGTTGGTGTTTTTTTATACATATTGTCCAACATCACAGACAGAAGAGACGAGAGCCATCTCTCTGCTCTTCCCCCTCACCCTGCGGGATACGGGGCAGCATAGCCGAGCGTGTCAGACCCCAGAAACGAGGAGGAGACAAGTCCTTCTTTGTGGCAGTGAACTTCCAACCCATATGAGAACCACAGGTTCGGCACTGAGCAATTGTCCAGGCATACCTGAAAGCCAAAAAAAAAAAAACAGGACATGTTTGAATAAAAAACGATCTGGTGTTCCTTCCACACAAGACATAATAATAAGATGCACACTGGATCACTATGTCACAAAAATCTTACTCTGCCGTCCACTTAAAAAAACCCCCTGATGTTTCAAGTGAGCAAGAGAAACAGATTCATTTGAATACAGTGTAGTAACTAACAGTGCAATTGTATGGTTCGGTTTAGTGAAGTTAAACATGAATGTTAAAGAAACGAACACGTGTCAGAATGGAGGAGAGCTCTTAAAAGGAAAAGTTTCAACAATTAAAAGGGTAAAACAATCAACACAAATGTTTCTTTAATCGTTTTTAAATGCACAACACCTGTAGAATTGGGATGTGGCTCAGGAGACAGACATGTTTTTTCATTGAGGATGTCGGCTGTGTTTAGCCTGGATCCACACAGCTTGACATTAAAGTATGCCTTATGAGTAATGCAGTTTAAAAACTACTGAGGTGAGGAACAAAGGGAACACAAAGTTCTGCAATGTGACATTCTGCTTTTATCTGGAGTCATCTGAGTCGACTGTGACTGCTGTGTATCTAAGGATCAGTTCAGACAAGTTGGTTTGTTTTTTAAGAGAATCGGTGGATGAGTTAGTTCAACGTATCTGGAGCAGGAGTGAGAAAGTAGACACACGAGATGATGTACTCTGCTGATAGTCCAGCTCAGCCCTCAAATTTATAATTCCACTATCTGAAATAATCCCAAACAAACTCCTGGCTATTAAAGCAGTTCATCTTATTAAAACTCAGAGTTAATTTCAAAGACCTGTTAGATCAAAGTTGGATTGGATTTCAGCCTACTTCAGCTCATGTCCTCCAAAGTTAAAGAGTGAAAGTTTCAAACTTCTCAGAATTGATTAACAAGCGTTGAGGCTGTGATTATTGAAACAGCTTTATAGTGGACTCATTATTAAACATTAAACATTTTTAAACAACACTTTCAACTCAAACTGGAACATCATTTTCCCATCACAAGTTTTTTTTCCAACTAGCAAAAACTAATGATAATATGATTCTTAACTTCATCAGACGTGCGTATAAGAGCAATGTGTCTGGAAAAAACTCCTGGACTAACCATCAGGCCTAACACAGGTCTAGTACCTGAACGCTGCCAAGAAATGTTTGTTTGCAAGTTAGACGCTGTGTAGGAGTTTATCTTTAAGTTTTATTTTCACCATAGCGTATACGAAATGCTGTTATTCTTTTTAGTTCACACAGGAACAAGTGCATTGTGTAATCAATGAAATTATACGACTGTATATGTATTTTTTTTAGAAAATGTTTCCTTTGTGACACGGAGCTAAGAAAATGTCTCCTTCCTCTGGTGCCACACAGTGACTTCATATATATATATATTCAGAACAGAAACCCTATTTATTTATTTTTCTGAAGAGCGTAACTGGTTTTGATGGAAGGGCAAGATCACAACGGAGAACAGCTCTGGAGAAAAATATGATTAGATATCTAAGATGCACGCTGCATTCAGAGTAAGATCTCACTAAAAACAACATGCATTTATTGAAGCTCTGAAAGGCACAGTGAGGGGTCTGAGTCAATCTATATCCAATGTACAAGTGTTTTTTCTTGTGTTATATAATAGTCTGAAAAAGAGCGAGTGAGCGAAAGGCCACAAATTGAGCTGTTACCCTGGAAACCAGCTGTGCAGTGTGGATGGGCGGCCGACCAGGTTAAGGTTGTTGGCTTTGTAGACGGTCAAAGTTTCATGGACGTAACCGTGAGGGTTGACATATGCAGCCATCGGCCCGTATAGAGAAAGGCTGCCAAAAAAAAGAAAACAGGCAGGTAGATTATGTAATCAGCGGTTCATCAAGACTTCCAAACAAGTCATCAGTGTTCTCTGTAAGAAAGAATAAAACAGACTGATTAGAGGCTGCGTAAGAAGAGGCTTAAATTGTACATTTGAATGCTGCTGCCTCTGTGAGCCAAGCAGCGAGTTTACATGACAAACAAACTCGTTAAATGTAAACCATTTCCATTCTTGAGACACGGCCACGTTTCTAAAGACTTATTGTTTAAACTGGTCAAATATTCAAACAGTTCAGAGATGACCAATAAGGGGTCACAAATTCACAAGCCTTTTGCATTTCAGAAAAGGGTACAGATCTGAAATCAGCATCTATCGTGGGAAGGTTTTTGAAAGTTAAAGCTGAAGAAGTTAGAAGCTAGTTGAAGAAACAATTATCTATTTATGGAGCTAGCGAAGATTCTATTACATTTGTTAAATCAACAGTTCTTTCTTATCTTTCAGTCTTCTGTCTCTTTTTTTACTTCTATAATATATATATACATTACGTCTAGGCCTTAATAACATTCAAATGAGATGACTAAGTGGCCCGAATTGTTGACATAGGAGTAGACAACGGCAGCTAAAATGGAAGGAAACACTGCAAGAGTTTATACTGAATTCTTGGTAAATTTAAAAACAAGTCTCACACATCAAACATACTTTCTATCGAAAGCTCTGACTATAGAAATGACACAAGTACAAAGCAAACACTGCAAATCTACAAGCACCTCAGGCTCTGTATGTTTTTTGGGTTTTTTTTAAACTTGCAGATTTTTAAAATAACTTTTAAACCTCTGGATTGATTGAAGTCAAAACTGAGGTTTAAAAAAAGGCCTTAGTATGTGACATTCAGCATCTACAACATCAGTTTATTCAGTTTCTCAAACATAACATGATGCCAGCCCTGGTTATTGCCTCTAGATATAAATGCAAATGTTGTATAGATCTTTTCACTTTAAAGAATGAATAAATCGTAGACCTGACCGACTATGAAGGTCAGATTCTGTCTTAAACTGAATGAAAATAACTATGTCTCATTAGTTTTGGCCCAGACCATTTTCATCCGAAAAAAATGTTTTCTCTTCCCTTTTAATTTTTCAGGTTTGATTTTTGGAAGAAGTGTGCCTGAAAAATTGAATCCTGAATGTTTAACTCACTAATCCTGATAAACACACAATCACTTACTCACTGACTGTCTGGATGTCATCATACTTAACAGGTTATGCAATTGTCCTATGAGCGTATGTAGTCAGAGCCTGCACAGTATCAGAGCTGTCCCCGGTTTGTGTAAATGAACCATCACACATCATCTGCAGTTAGAATGATACATTACCTAACAGTGTATGTGTGTGCGTGGGCATGCACTCTGACTGTGGAGGTGCAAATCAGACAGTTAAGTCAGCATCAACTTGGAAACGGTAATAATTACATTGATTGCTGTGGTATAATTTTCCCTCTGGGTGGGTACCATTGTGAGACTGTCCTTATGTGTTTTTCTTGTCCTCTCTTGCTCTGACAACTGAAACAACACTGTAAAAAGCATGGGCCACATTATGTTCCTGTCTCTTTTTAAAACACACAGACGTTGAGTTTATGAAACTATTCATGTTTAAAGAAGCAGGAAATCCATTCGTCTCAGAGGTTCACATGTAAAACCTTCATTTAGTTTCATTCGAGATCTGAAGACTGACTAAAATGACCTCCTTTGAGGTCAAATAGTTTTATGTACTGCTGATTGGATTTTACAGGGAAGGCCTTCTGGCATATCAAGCTCCATGTTTTCGCTTGGTTTTTTTCCAGTTTTGTGTTCAAACAGTGCTAAAAACGTGTGCTATAATCAAGCTTCAACATGCAATGTACTGACGATATTCCCTTTATTAAAAAAAAGACAAAATAAATGAATGACACGTGTTGAGCACAAAAAAACAGTCCTCACCTGAAGATCTCGTTTTTTGTGGTAATCTCCGTGTCCTGACACTGCTTACAGCACAGTGACGTGCACTGAGGAGGAGAGGTAACAGAAAGGTACAAGTTGTGACGCTTTCAGGCCTTTAGAGAGATGAATTATGGGGGATGATTATGGTCAATCAGACATGAGTGGAAATAAAGCAGATAGTAGGCTGGTTTATTGATGAAACACTTCTCTCACAGATATCTATGGAATGACATGCTGAGCTACAATTTAAACCTTTTCCCTGCTATGAGATATTTTTGTTGCTAAGTGCTGCTGGATCAGTGCGTAATATTTGAGGCCTTTATGAAGAGGTACTACACTACGCTGGGCCATTACTGCTTTATAAACCATGCAACTAAAAAGGAATTCAGAATGAGCGCCAGCTTCCTGCAACTGTGACACACACAGCAGCCTAGTGAAATGATTGGGTATCTTCTGATGTTGTTTTGTTTTCAACATCCTTTGATGCAAAACAGAATATATTTATTATGCATTAGAGATTTTTATGATACCCATGTTTTGTATTTTCAGCCGTCTTGGCAATACTTTTTTATGTAATGTTCCCTCTATTATTTTGTAGCTATGCATGAGGTGCTCAACCATCTTAAGCACAAATGATATATGAGAAATGGCCAGTGTGTAAAGGGACAAGACCCAGCAGTTATCTCTGTTTACACAAAAGGATTTCTAAACACTTTGGCTGAAATATTGCAGCAGGCCCTCATCTGTTCAGATGGTTAAATATATCAAAGAACACAAAGCGGGGAACAGACACAGTTTGCACAGTACAACAGAAGAGGGAACACCAGATCTTATCACACCATGAGGGAAACAATGGCTGAGTTGGCCGTTCAGGGAGGAGGAGCCAACTGTGACCTTGACTTACCCGGTCCATGATGTCCAGCTCACAACGAAGTCTCTGGATGGCACTGCCGATCTTCAGCAGCTGAAGCCGCAGAGCATCGTCTATGGGCAGACAGGCCGCCACTCGGTAGGAGAAGTCTGATAGAAACCAGACCGGCGGGGAAAATAGAGGGATGAAAAAGAAGGACGAAAAAAAAGCACAAAGAACAAAGCGGGATGTGCACATATGTGTATGCTTCTGCAATCCATCTGTGATATACTGAACAGAGGCTCACCTACGGCGTTTGTAGGGAGGGAGTCATCCTTCAGATTCTCATCCCATTCATGGAGCTGCTTCTTCACTCTGTTCATGAGCGACTCCTACGACGTGAAATGCAAGAAGCAGATAGGTTGGTTTACATTCACTCCTTTGATGGTTATGTATGATGGAAATTCCAAACAATGCTTATGGCCCTCAGTACTCACAGAGTCATAGAGAGCATAGACCCAGGGTGGCCATGGTGTCAGACGGGCACAGTGAAACTTCCTCTGTGATGAACAACAGACACGCCATAAAAAAATTAAATATACAAATGATGAAGACTGAAGTATCCAAACATTCTCTTCCCCTTCTCTGTTTCTGTGTAAGCAGAGAGAACAGACAGCTACTGAACATTGTAACTGGTTCAAGTATTAAAAACCATCTGAGCGAGGCACCCAAACATACAGGACAAACACATATGTACTGCACAATTAAATATAGCATTTTTTTCTGTTAAGCCTTCGTGCAAGTATTTGATGAGAGCTGTAGCAATTAGTTGTTCAACAAATCAGTGGCTCTGCATGTGAACCCCTTCAAACTTGAATGTTCTTGTCTCGACTGTCTGACCTGCTGGTAGTTGTTCCACCAGCTCTGGGTTTGTTTGCAGCTTTGAGTCGGAGGTCTGGATGAAGGATGCACGTGGAGCCGAGAGAGGGGACTGAGCTGCACCGCAGAGAGGGGGTCTGGAAGGATTCGTTCTGGAAGTATCTGTACTTTGGCTTGTCTGATCCTGAGGTGAAAAACAAAGGGGAGACGATGACACTGATGGAGAAACAAAAGACAGACGAGGCGGAAAGTGTGGGAGAGAGCAAAGGAGTGACACAGTGCTGATGAATAACAGATTAAACAAATGGTGTGCTGGCTAACTGTGAGCAGGTATATGACAGGATGTTTCTAAATCTGGAGGCTGCGACTGCAGCAATAGGAAATATTCCTCCAGCTACTTAATAAAGACACACTCAAAGAACTTCCTCAGGCAAGACAAACTAAACATTCATATTGTAACAACACATGAGCTGGAAAACACATTTAGCTCTTGATAAACAAGCATTAAGTGAGATGAAATTCATATCCACTGTATGCTCAAATTGCTAAATTGATGAAATAACACGATGGCATGGTGTCTTTGGCTGTTCTGTGAAATAAGTGTTATGTGATCTAAATGTCCTGATTGAGCATTTAGACATTTTAGAGAGAGAGGAAGCTCACTCTCTGATAACAGGACGCTCAAAAAACAGCCTTAACAAATCTTTAACACCACACCAGGAAAACTCTAACAGCACCAGTTCACGTCGATTAAACTTGTGAAAGGCTGCACTACACAACTACAACCGAACCCGTTTTCATTTGAGCTTCTTCAGATGCCTGTGGCTTGAGTTAGGCTGCCCTCTAGCTGTGAACTATGATACTACTACTTTCAATATGAACAAGAAATGGCTGCAGGTGGCTGCTCTAAAGTAGACAGCTTACATGATGTCATCCCTGCATGAACATTAAGTGTAGATGATGCTTTCCCTCCTCTGCAGACCAAAGCGCAACAGGTTTCTTAACACATCAGGTAGTTGAACAAAATAATAACATTTAGCTTGTAATACTGTTTAAGTTGGACAAAGACTAAGAGGAAAACCTACAGGGTTCTGATTCTTACAGTTGACCGTTGACACACTGGATGTTAGAAGCTTCACTTTGTAACATCAAACGAGCATCTGCATTTAATCCTTTCATTTGTTTTAAAGACTTAAACTTACCCGTCGGCTTGAGTTCTGATTTCATGGACCTTGAATCTTTGCCTACCGATAGCTTTCACTTTGACCGTTTCAATGCCATATTCCTGCTCTTCTCGGTAGGCATAGATTTCAGCTGTTGTCCCAAACTCAGCCTGCGGCTCACCTGCATCGCTGAAGAGAAACATCGAGTAAAACAAATCAAGTAAAACATCTCAATCCAAACTCTATTTGTATCCATTTAAGGTTGAGGGGAAAGTTAACTGACTTTTTAATCTATCAAATCAATTTAAATCCTACAACAAAAAAACATCATGTTGTATGACGGACACAAAGTGTTTGTTTTAAAGTCTGAGTAAAATGTCCAGATCTTTTTATGTGCATGCACAGAGTTTATGGCAACTCCCAGATTCTGTTATTTTAAGTCTCAAAGTTTGTCCAATCTGAGCCCTAAAATATAATCAGGATTATTTAGTCAGAGTAAGCTTTAAAGCTCATTTAAATCTGTGGTCCCTCGGAAGGAAGATCTAAAAAATAAAATATTACAATACAAACAATAAAATAAATGAACACAAATAAGAACAACACAACAATATTTCACATAAAACACATTACAAATCTACATTGCGTTGTCTTCATGGTTGATTATTAAAAGGCTTAAAGCAGTGAGCACAAGATTGTTTTCTCTGGAGTCATGATTTAAGTTAAGCTAAAAACCTTGAAGCTCTATCATGATTACAGTTAGACTCAGTCATTTTGTACCTATTTGCGAGCACCGCAAAGGTGCGGTCCTTCTGGATGATGCTCCGCATCATGCTGACCTCCTGTGGTCTGAACAGCTGTAGAGGCAGCGTCTGACCTGGCACCAGCATCACAGCTGTGTGTGGCAGCACTGGAATGGTCTGACAGCTGTCGTCATCGTGAACTGTGCGGCCATGAAACTCCTCCATGTCAGAGCCCAGGTACTGTCAACAAAACCACAGCATGACAAAAACAGCTGAAGAAAACTAACTTTATAACCCCTCAGACATCAACACAAACACAATGTGAAGTAAAAATGAATGTGTGACAACTTGAATTATCTTAGGAGAGACAACTATGGCCTCACTCACAGCATGTGATGTGGGAAGACTGGGGTCGAAGGTGATCAGGATTGGTTTCTCTGTGTCTTCATTGTCTCTGTCTTCAGTCTCCATGTCATCTTCCTCCTCCTCTGCCTCATGATCTGTCAGGGAAAAATAACACTCACAGTTAAAGTGTCTTAACAGGAGTACAGCTGCAACTTCAGCATCTTAACTTCACTTCATTTAAATTCATTGACGGTAACCAAACACAAAAAAGAAAAAGAAACCGAAAGCTCTCTGGTTTATAAAATGTGCCAGCCAGGATGTAAGTGGCCTGTTGTGAAGAATTGATAGCTAGCTGCTAGCAGCCAGAAGAGGAAATCTCTCTAATAGTGAAACAGTGAGCAGTCTTATCTATCATTCAAGAAGTTCAAGTCTTACCTGGTAAAAGCTGTAACTGGTTCCCCATGTTGTCGTTTATGTTGTCCTCACCTCCACCCCTCTCGTCAGCCATATCCCTGTGTTTACAATGTTAGAGCTTCTTCTTCTGTGGCGTCTGCAGTGTGCAGTATTCACTCGGGTCGACAGCGCCCCCTCTCGCGTGAAAACAGACATCTCTATGTCATTTGTTTTTAGATATTTGTCTAACTACAATCATAATTTCAAAATGTTAAAATTCCTTTCAGGTTTACATGTTCAACTCTACATATATATTCAAAACTAAAACAGACAATGTTATAAAGACCACCAGTTATTTACTTTACATTCCAGATGTATTATATACCTGCTATTTTATTTGTTTTTATCTTACTTTTGGTGTTTGCTGCACTACCTACTTGCTACTTGGATGTCCTTCCTGCAACACTTGAATTCCTCCTCCAGGAACCAATAGAGGATTATCTTACTGAGAGTTCCTCTTGAGCAAATGCTAAAGGGGGGGTATCTGGGACAGGATCTTGTCACATCGAGTCCTTGATGTGAGGCGATTTGATCACCACTAAGTTTGAGGGCTTCAACAATAATGAAGCCCATCTAAATTATGTAAAGGATCAGGATACTTATTACAACTCGGATTAAAAGTGGCAAGATAGAAATACATGAAAATGAAAGTCCTTGGACATAACTTGTGCATAAACCCTGCTGTAACATCTGTGATGAAGGTTTAGTAGAATGTGCCTTATAAGAGTAGTCATTTGCATGTCTTTTGATTGGTATTTTCCCCCCTCTTTAAACAGGTACAATTAGACCGAATTTGGGGACAGTAGATACAAAGACACTTATACTTACAATACGTTCTGCCTACAAGAGTATTTATTCTATATATTGAAACAGCTGTATGCTCAAAGGGCTAAGTTTACATAAGGTAATTTTTTACACCATGCACAGGCAACGTTAGATTACCAGCTATCAATTGAACTGCAGAAAAAAATAAAAACAGGTTTCAAGAACTAGTCTGCAACGAGACACTTCTCACCAACATTTAATTATGTTTAACATCTTATCGGCAGTTACAGAAGCAGCTATTCTTTGGGTGTGCAAGAAACTGTGGGATTTTGACCCTACCTCTAAAATAGAGGCCCATGGGCATGGTAAGAATCCTTGAATGTTATAGAGAAATATAGAGAATCAAAACATGTGCTTTAAGAGTCCAACTCTCTACAAAGTTTAACCAGTTTAAGTTAAGGGGTCCAACTGAACATAACTTTCAAACTACATCTTTTGAGGCAGATTCTACAATGTTCAGACTTCTGACAAAGCCCTTCGTTACAAATGTTTAAATCTTGGCTCATTTTAAAGTTCCCCCATTTGCATTATGTAGACTTTCAGTGCGGGCGGGACTTTACATCTCCATGCTTAACACTTACTCCCAAAATGTGAAATTAAGAGGCTGAATGCTGTGATAAATTTTTGACAGTGTTCATTTATTGTTCAATACACCACATGAGGGTTAAGAGAATCGTATTCTGGTCCATGAACAAAGCAGCTGCAGTTCTGGTGGCGAGAGATCCATCCAGGGTCATCCATCTTCCAGTCAGATGTCCACAGCTCGCTCAGTTAGAGGCTCTGTTCGTCAGACATCGGGGTGGAGGCTTTCAGTCCACTGAAGGAGGGGTCAAATCATCTGGAGAAGCTTTGACAGGTTCACAGCTGATGCAATGAGGGCTTACTTTGACCTCTGCCTCATCTTTCTCCTTTTACGCTTCAGCCTGTTGGGAACCAAATACTACTTTAAGGATGACAGAAACTTCAAAGCTTTGACTTCATTAGTGACTTTTAAAAAAAGAAACTAAAATCAAGCCGATGTGTCAGTGTGGACGTCACTCAAATATTCTTCAAAGAGTGGGAAAACCTGCCCTACTATAAATCATCAGTCATCTTTTTAATTCACCTGTATAACAGTCAGGCATGGTAAATGTGAGGAACTTCATACACTCCCCCTCAACCAACAATAGATTTAACCAATGTCTGCATTTGGGTCAACTCTTAATTATGCATGGCATTTCAAATTAAACTAAAGCATTTTATTGCAGATTTGTTAAATTGAGGAATAGTTGAATTCCTGTTTCATGTGAAAGAACAGGAGCTGTGGGATTAATGCAATCCAACACATTTGTAAACTTGTAGTATGACATGTCTTGCACATCTAAACTGAATGTTGCCATTAAGCTTTTGTAAAACAGCTTTGATACTCACATACGGGAGTTTTATTTCAATTTTTCCTTTAACACAGCGGACTATAGGAAAGTGCAGTGCATTTCTGTGCAATCCAATAAACAGTCATAGTGTGCCAATAAACTCTGTAATATTAACACTTTGCATGTTAACCCTTCTGAGAGCAAGGTTTGAAAAAAATACTAAACCATGAGCAAAATTCAAGAAACTGGACTTTTACAGGCCAGTCAACATACACTGACCTAATCTACCAGTTGTGATCATGTCACAAAACCTCCACTAGTCACCGTTAACAGCAGAGCATGTAAAGCACGTGAGGAAAAGACAAGCACAAAATTACAAACACTTCATGAAAGCTTACCTGCGCATACGCTTCTTCCTCCACTAGAAGACAAAGAGACATTTAGACGTTAATACAGTTTATTTCTTATATTCCCCTCCCACTTATCATGATCCAAGCCCACCACCATTACTCTAAATGAAAACTAGCTTACTCTGGTAAATAATGCAATGTATACAGTCACATAGTGCAGATATTTATCAAAGTTAACAAAAGATCTTAGTTTAGAGTTCATCTTCATCACTGCAGCATAAACCAAACGGACCACTAGCACAGAGTTTAAACATGCTATTATTAAAATGTTACGTCTTAATGCAGCGGCGTCTGGTTTAAAAGCATTTTAGAAATTAGATTGGGAACACTGAGATAAAAAAAGCAAAGACCGAAAAAGACAAAACAAAGCAGCCAAAGGGCTAAAATTCAGCAGCTAGCTAGCAAGCGACATCGACTGAAACAGGTGGGGCTAAAAAACTGTTAATACTTTGTTAACTTACCTTTGCTCTCATCGTGTGGAGAGGTTTCTGTAAATAAACACAAACGGGAGTATTAACAACTGTGGATGATTTAAAATAAGAGTAGATTTATTCGGATTGAATCTGCAGTCATACGAATTTCCTTACCTCAAAGTGAGAACAGCAATGGAAAGAGGATGTGACGAAGAACGATCGCGTTATTTATACACTCGGCGACGTCATCATACGGCGCCATTTGATCTTAGCTCGTTGGGAAATGTAGTCTTAGTTCCCAGGTATCGGGCCCCATCAAGAGGCGTCTTGTATGGTGATTTGGGCCCCTTTAAAACGTCTAATACTTCTATGTGCCCCAAAACCAATAACAAATTCTGCCGTTTGAGTTCACACATTAAGTTCAATCTGAGTAATAACTATATCTATCTATCCGTTATCCAACGATAACGATTGCAGTTATTTTTTGATGTGCGTTGTTTATTGTAGTTTTAAGTTAACAGCGCAATATAAAACTCATTTTAAATATTATATATATATAAACAACACTTTTTATTATGGCATACATATTAATGTTTATAGGTGGGCTGTTCCTCTGACATTGGCCATTTATACCATTTTAAGTCTGTACAGTCAGTAACTATGAAGATTCTCGTTTAACCCATAAAATCATCTAGTAACGTCATTACTGTGTGGTTGTTATATCCAGGTATCTAACATTACCTGTAAGAGTTCTGGATGTTGATTTACAATACAGACATGATATAACTCCCTGAGGTACAGTATGAGCTAAAACAATATGAAAAAAGGTCATCCAAACTGATGCTGCATCCCATCATCTTTCTAGGTCAACAACTTAAACTGACTGATATATCGTGGAAAAAAAACAAATGTATGAAAAGGTTTTTATTTCATAGATGTAAAGTTACATTGCCCAATGACTGAGCTACAAAGCAGAATTCCACTTTTCTCAACATATTCAACTGTTGACAAATGTGGCCAACAGTCCAGAACACGAGGATGAAACTCAGACCTAAAATGATCTCGTACTGGTTCATGACAACAACCAGGACAAAGCTTTGACAGCTTCAGTTTCGACGCATCACAGGACTAATGACACATTAATAGCAGATATCTGAAAGATAGAAAATTGTTCAAAAGTGGAAGTGGTTTTCATCCTCTCATAAAGTTAAAGGGGAATGGCAGTAAACATAGCATTTTTGTTCCCTAAAGTCAAGCTTGTTGCAACTGGCTTGTAAACTTAAAACATTCTGGTTATTGCTTTAACAAAATCTATTGTGGTTAAAACACGCTTCATTCTCAGGCCGTGGACAGGCCCTATGAGGACCAACCTTGCAACATAAGTCTCTTGCAGAAACATTATTATATTTCAATCCCTGCAATCACTTTAAATTAAGTTGCATTTCAGAAGACTCGTAATTGATTCAACCCTTTACTGCATGAAGTTCAGAAAAACCAAAGTCTCATGAGATGTTTGCCGAAACTCACAGCTTTTCGTTAAGGTGACAAGTGCTCACAAACCTTGTAATAAAACATTTGTTTGCTTTTTCTTCACCCACAAAGAAGTTCAGACAGCTTTCTAGAGCCTGCCAAAGTAAAACAGCGTCTGACAATTCAGGTTTGTTCCCGTTCAAGCGACAGGGCAATCCAAGAATACAAGATGATTCCTTGGAATGAAAAATAAATTGAATTTAGGAATATGATCCAGATTTGTAGTGGTTGCATCAAATAGGCCTGGATTTGAAAATAATGAGAGAAACACTGCTTTTAACGACCACTATCAGATGCAGCTGCAATAACAACAAGCATGAAGAGGGTCTAAACATTAAAATATTCAAAAAAGAAAACACCAGTTGCTCAATTAACCTTTCAGCAACAAGTCTTTTCAAAGTCACTAAGTAGTTTGCAAATATTCTTTATTCCCGGATCCAATAGGGAAAGTAACAACACATCCTTACATTCTACTCCCACCAGATGCAGCGAAGGGTCTAAGATTCTCAAAGGAAAGAATTATGTTTATTCAGTTGGAACCAGTGAAAATCGCCTCTACCAGGTGTATGATGGGAGGAAGCGTGGGGCAATTTCTCACGTTTCCTCTTGCTTCTCTTTGGGGTCTTGCGTATGAAAAGACAGTATTTATTTATTCTACGGCTTCCGTTTCCTCAGTTGGCTGTCCGGTTGCGTTTTCTGCCGTCTTTGAGGCCTGCGGGATGACAAAGTTAAGTACAAACCAGTACATGGAGGTCATAGAAAGCAAATTCATCCTTTTAGATTGCTTGAATAACAGTGTACCTTCTTTTTCTTCTTCTTCTGTGTTTTACGGCTTGCAGAGCTCTGTAGTAAAGTCTGGGAAGGAGGAGAGGCATTTCAGTATAATTTAAATACGATTTTTCACGCAGCCAGTGTCTGTGTAAAATGATCGTACCTTTAGCTCTGGATCCTGAACGTCATGCTCTGACTGGTAGAGATCTGGATCAAAGAGTCCAGTAGTGATTCTGTGGGGCCCGTTGGTCATCAGCAAAACTGTGAACTTAAACTGAGCTACAAACTCTCCTGAGAACAAAAGTACAGCAGGAAGGTGGCAGTCAATACAGAATAAAACCTTTAGGAGATTGAAAAAAACCCAACAAAAAAACCCAACACTGAGTACACAAAGGACGTAAAACACTCACCTTCTTTCTCATGTAGAACGCTGAAGGGCTGAAGCAGTTCATGTTTGGCACACTCCACCACCCCGAGCCGAGCTTTGGCTTCATCGCCAAAAGCTCTGATGTAAAAAAAAAACAAAAACAAAATGTATGCATTTAAATAAACATCCGTTATAGGACTGTATGAACTATATGAACATTTAGATTTTGAATGTGGTGTAAATACCGAAGAGTAAAGGGCATAGCATCAAAGCGTCGTTCCACCTCGCTGAAGAACGTACGGGATGTTTTCATCTTCAGGCCATACTGCTTGCTTGGGTCCCGTTTATAAATAGTGGTTCTGTAACCTCCATCTCTGGCCTTAAAGGAAATGACAGAATCAAAGAACAATAAAATGTGAATTCTATACACCTAAATGTTTTTAAGCTTGAGAGGGATCAGAAACATTCGGCATCAGTGGGTAAAAACTGAAAGAGAAGACACTGACCTTTCCTTCTCCGGTGCTTATCAACACATCCACAGCGTAGACTTCATGTACCTCAAACTCCGCCTTCTCGTGGTCCTTCCTGAAACGAGTGGAGACATCAGCCAACATTACATTTAACAAATACAGCCGCACAACTTCAGCAGTTGTTGAAAATTCAAGAGTAAAGTTTTTCCAGTCGTCATTTTGATGGCTCGTCTTCATTAACACAGATCACAATTTCACTGTTCTGATTGCACAGAAGCAGTTTAGCAGATGGCTGTTCCGTCATGAGCCCGGGTCTGCTGAAGATTTCTGCCTGTTAAAAGGAAGTTTTTTCTTGCCACGCTCTGACGGATTAAGCTGGGCTCTTGTAATATAGCCATACGTAAGGTCCTTTACCTGCTTTTTGTAAACATAACATAAACATAACAATGAGCATGGTTTGTTACCTGCTCTTTCGTTAATGTTAACAGACAAACAGTAAGGTCCTTTACCTGCTTTTGTAAAGTGTCTCGAGATAACGCCTGTTATGAATTGACGCTATACAAATAAAGATTGATTGATTGATTGATTGGATCACATTTGTGTCAAACATCCACTTTGTTAAAAAAAAAAAATTAAAGTCTCCAAAAAAAAAAAAAGTTCTGTAGATGTATTTTACTCCTCACTTCATTATTACTGTACTTATGCATTTTAACAGCACACTGACCAGCAATACATCTCCATGCAGTGATGCATCTCATCTCCTTTATGCGTTGATACACAGCAGTCACATAAACCAGATCCTTTATTGGATTAAAAAAATATATATTTAATAAATATGTGTACAATCTATAAATATTCTTGTCATACCTTTGTTGGTCTGAAGGGTTCTGAATGATGGTCTTCTCTCCATCAATGACATGTTGCTTCAGCTGATGAGACAACATTCCTTTAAAACACAAAGTTTAACATTAAAGAGGAAACGTAAAATATAAAATAAAATTATACGAATCATATTCTGTGTTTTACAAAAAAAGAAAAAAAAAAGTAAATTGATGGATAAAGACATCCAAGTGCGAGCGCCCAGAGGCACGCTGTTTAAATGAGACACCTACCCTCAATCGGTGTGCATTTGAAGGACTGAGCGATCTTGTTCCAGGCTTCGGTCACTTGAGTGTTCTGAGGGAGGGGGAAAAACAGGCTTTAGAAAAACAACTCAAAGTCAAGTTTAAGCCCACCTGACCAATAAAATAGGAAATACACAATAGCTAAAATGCAGTCCGACAGATTAAAAAAAGTTTATATTAAAATATTAAAAAGTTTGGAAACGTTATTTCTGGCAATTACTCCACGCCTTTGTCGTGTATTATTGTTGTATTATAAATCGTTGGAAAGCCTGATTAGTCACCATTACAATGAGCAGGAGTGAATACCAACAGAAGAATATTGCACCCACACGTTTAGCTTTTGCTCATTCCACAAATGCACAATCCTTACAAGTTCTACCTCGTTGTAAAAGTGACTAATCAGGCTTTCCAACGATCTATAATACAACACCAATCAGTACTAATAAAGACGCAAAATGCAATCTTCCTAATCTTCCGCCTCAATCTTTCATCACCAACGCTTTACACTGCGAAGAAGGAATTATTATTATTAACTACAAGCAATATCATTTCTGCAATAGAGCTGTGAGGAAGTGGATGCATGTACCTGATTACCAGGTTTAACAAGGCGAAGAGCTGCTTCTGCACACAGATGAGCCGCTTTGATGACATCAGCTTTCCGGCCTGTGATCGGGGTCTCCTGCAGAAATACGACACAGTGGGAGGAGGATTTAAATGTGCTCCCTTAAGAGTGATAACAAAACTAAGAATCGAGCTGACTTATCTGCAGTCTGCAGATAAGTCAGCTCTGTGTCCACTTTCGTCAACATCTTCACATCTTCACAGCACAATACGGGACCTGAAACTGGCCTACGCCATTTCCCTGTCTGCAAACTCCGACCCATGCGTACGCACATTTGGGAGACATGGCAAACTGGTGACACAGATGAAGTGGTGAATCGAAGCCTGCAGTTACCTCCATCTACTCTGTTCTGATAGGTCTATGTATACGACCCGAAGGAGATTATATTTAGAGTTTTTTTTTTTTTAAGTCCTCACCTTACTGGCTCCCACCACAAAGCTGTGAGCGACATTGGCAATGAAGCCGTCCACATGAACCCCGAGATCTCTAAATTAGGAAAGAGCAGATGAAAGTAGGAAATAACAATTCAATACATTAGATTGATCAGTTGTCAAGTTCATTTCAAGTGTAACTGCCAACCACCTGTCAAGAATACTAATGTTGCTCCAGGAACCAATTAATCAAACCAACTCTGAAAGGACAACAAGTCCACTATCCTGCACTTTAGAGAATGGGATTTCTAAAGTCCAAATATTAACCTTTAAGGTCAGGGAAAAAAACAAATCTATTTGGCTATTTAACAGAAGAGAAATTCCAAGGTGAACGTATTTTTGGCTGTTCATCAGCTGGAATACAGTTAAGGACTTATTGTAAATTCAAGGGAGCAGCACTGCAGACTAACAAATTGAACAGACGTGCCCAGCCAGAGGACCAGGCCAGGAGGGTCTCAAAAGTATAACAAACCTGCTGTGTGTAACCACATGATGAGCTTAAGGGAACAGTTTGTTTCAGTGTACATGTACTTTAAGACACCAAAGACATAACAAGGGGACAAGGACACAAGTGGCAACACAACAAATAAGTTGAGTGAACTTCCTTTTTAGTGACAAAGCTGCTTTAGGAAAGTGTGATTGGCCATCAAAGCTGAAATCCAACGCATCACTTTCAATAAATAAAAACATTGGGATTTTAAATTAGTCGCCCCTTACTTGTTGTTTGCCACAGAGGACAGACAGGAAGACAAGACCTTACTGATGAAGCAGATGGTCAAAAGAAAAACCTTCACACAGAATTCTAGATATAATAACAAAAGTAAAAGAGGAGAGGACGACACACTGGAAGACTCGAGACACAAAGGGAAGGGGGACATTTAATGCAGAGCATGGTGCCTACATTTTGACCAGATCCCCATCTTTAAGTGCGTAGTCAGGGTCACTCTTCAGGGGAGAGAAGTGGCAAACACAGTTATTGACTGAGACGCTGGTGGGAAAGGCAATGCCTAAAAGAGGGAAAAGAAAACCACCAAGTCTTCATTTAGAAATTATCTACAGGTTTTACAAAATAAGCTACGCATGGGTGGAGGTAGTGACACTTAAAATCATCACTTTTTTAAAAAAAAAATTCACTCACATAACAACAAGCCAACTCATATCTTCCTTCTCTCACCTTTCTTCATTTCCTTTTCCTTCTTGAACACCTTGCCAGTCTCAGTCATGATGTATTCATCCCCTTTCTGACACAAGCTGAGCACAGACACCCCCGGCTTGGCTGTACCCACCACCAGACGAAGGGCCTCTGTAGCAGACAGACCGCAAACAATTGAAAAGGACAGAAGAAGAAAAAAAAGCATAGGCAATGTAGTTGTGCAGGTTAATGTATCTCACCTATATGTATTCATGTATTGCTGCTATGAGCTTAGACTAGCAATGATCAGAGACATTTTTTACATTACAGTTACCATTCATATATCTTACAATGAACACTAAAAAATATGTTAGGTGGCAATTTCTTATGAACTTGGCAGACATAGTTCTGTCTGTGTTCATCTAAAATAAGAAACTTAAAACCCAAAGGTAAAGCATAGTGTTATCTCTGTTATATATGCTTGTTAGGGACAGTGCATATTTGAACAGCTGTAACAATTACAGATGTCAAGGATGCCAGATTGTAAGCTAGTTTCCATCTGTTGTCCCAAAGGCAAGTAATGAAAACATAGTTCATCATAGTCATGTAAAAAACAATAATAAAACATGAACATGTAGCTTAAGTAGTGTAAAGTGGTTCCATATCGGTGACTGTCTGCTTGACGTCATATTGTAGTGTTTTCCTGCCCTGCAGACTGTAACGCAAACCAGGCTTAGCTGACGTAAACTGGTTTGTCAGTAAGTTACAGAGAGTAGTAAATAAAGCCTGATGCTCAAGCAGATACAACAGAGATATTAGACCTCTTTAAACTAACCAGCTGCACCTGCGAGCTAGCCAGCTAGCCGGGTAGAATAGCATTAAGTGTGTCTGTCAAATAAACCACATGGCCGCCCCTTCTGTGTGAGTAAACTGGTGTTATGTGGCTGCACAGTAGGCCCACAGTAGGAGGTTTACATGGTCAGTAATATCTACAACATTTAGATTATACTCACGGTTGGCGATGTCACCACCCATCTTGTACTTGGTGACCACCAGGTCCTCGGCTATGGTCTGCTCTTGCTCTTCGTCGGACATGTTGGCAGTGAAGTTTCGGTCGCTAGTCGGCCCTGTTCTCTGGAGCTCCTCTCTCCGATCTGACTGCTGCAGGCTTTGACGGATGCTCATGCTGCACACACACCGCGACCTCCTGCTGCTGCCTCCGGACCCTCCCACTTTAATGTGACGCAAATTACGTAGCAGCAAACCGATACCGCCAAAAAAAAAAATAAGCATATGATTCAGGTGGTAGGTTATAAGAATAAGTACAAGTAGGCCGAGGTTACAGCTGCTTGTGTCAGATTCATTGGCAGGAGTTTGTTCATGGGATGTGTAAGCAGAGGAGCTGGTTCAGAGGAATGTACTAGAAGGAGTCAAGAAATGGTCCTTCAGTAGGCTACTGCTCATTTGGGATGCATTTCCTTTTTTGATTCATCAACTCGGCTAATGCAAACATTTGGTATAAATGATAAATGCAGATACTAATCATCTAAATGTCCCTGTTTGTAATGATAATGTAGATGCTGCAAAGCAGAAGAAAGGAGGTAAGGGCAATAAGAAGATTGTACCAACATTTTGCTTCTTTCTTTTACCCCCCAAAATAACTTAGTGTGGTTTTAGACCACATATATTTAAATGAGCCAACGTGATGGACAAAATAACAAATATGGGCACCTGCAATGTTGCTGAAGAGGCAACTTCTTGAGGAAAAGAGCCAGCTGCTTTACTATGAGAATTTGTCATGTCTTGCATTATTAGGGTCTCTCTTGATTTATTATGGGACAGCTGAGCTTGCACACCTTGCTGCAGCCTTTCTAGTAAAGTGGTGTAGAAGACAGAGTGCATCTCATCTCTGATGTCACAGTGAGAAAAACATTGCATTCATGCACTCGCAAACCGGACTTTGCACAAATACAGTATGTGCTTACAAAAGGAACTAACAACAGTCAAGCATATTGTGTTGTCTTCTAAGTCTGTTGAGTTTCATACTGTCAAAAGAAAAGACGTGTGGATGTTTGGTTACCGAAGTAAAGGCCTTCACATGGCTCCTGGATCCCATGCATATTTCCCTGCAAGGCATGTCTACCCACCCTGTGCAGAATTCCGCTGCCAGTGTTTTCATCCACTCAAAGCCCTGACAGGACAGCATCCCCAACCTCATCCACCTTCACTGGCACAAACGAAATCCTCTGCCTCACCTACGTGTCATTGCACAGCCGTGCCCCCCAGTACCTTTCAGACCTCTTCCATCCCTACACTCTGTCCTGGAACCACCTTGGACACTGCTCTCCATTCACCACAACAACACAACTTTCAGGGGACAGATTTTTTTTTTCTGTGTGGCAACCCAACTTCCTGAAATGCTCTCCTGGGAGAGATACCTGCAATGCTACATCCTTGAACATTTTCAAAAAACCTTGAAAACCCACCTGTTGAACTTCACTTATGGACTTGGTTGAATCACGTTATCCTGGGCAATCACTGCTATCATTTAAAAACAATCTTATTTACTTTTTGCCCTTTAAGGAGAAGCCAAATAATTTTGTTGTGCAATTGCATAATGACAATAAAGGCATTCTATTCTACTATTGATTCATTTGTGTCTTGTTTGTGTGATTGCCTACATGTTTTGTTCTAATATTTAATGTCCCTGGGTCCCTTGAAAGGCTTCAGCAAGGTCCAGAGCGTTCAGCTTCTTGTTAATGACAAAATGAAATTAGAAAAAGTCTGCCTGATGAAGCTATTAAAAAATATTTTTATTATTCAGAAGATACATTTCTCACATCATCATTTAAAAAGGTCTCAACACAAGTCCACAATCCAAACATACATTTGTTCTCAAAAAAATACATTTGTTCAATTAAAAATGTAAACAGAAGAATCTAGCTTGTTGTCGGCTTTTATCCGTCTGTGTTTTTCAACACTCAGTGCTACTATTTCTGGAAATGCCCGCACGAACATAATGTCAGCATGTAAACAATACATCTGTGATAAAGGCAAACGATATGTTTTTTTCTTATGTGTCATAGGCTTAATTTTATCATGGGTCCTTCATGAATACAGCTCAGAAGAGTTTGAGATTTAAAATGTTCTTCATGTAGGCACTGCTTTTGGCTTCAGGAACATCCTGCTGTGCCAGTAGTCTGGATTGTCAAACGATCTGTCTCCAGTTGCAGGTTCTCCAACCCCAACTCCGGCTCGCACTTTAACATAGGGTTCAAACCCTGATTGACGTGACTCTGTTCCCTCTCCTGCTTCTCTCTGCATATTCTGGTACACAACATCATTTCCAAGCTGCAGGGCAGCAAAGCAGTCCATGTCCTCATACTCGTATGCCTCACCCTCGTCCCTCTCCTGCATCTTTACCTCCTCCATGTCTTGAAGAGCCTGTCGTAGCTTGGGCTGCCTGTTCATATAATGATAATTACTGTCCTCCACATATTCATCCTCCTCTTTTTCCTCTTCTGCTTCTCTGACAGTCCTGGCTGGGGTTAAAGGAGGATGAGGAGGGTCATGTGCTGGAGGGCTGTCATCTTTTTCACTGCCCCGTATGTCCATGTATTCATATTCAACTTCATTCAGTCCCTGCTGCTCTGAATCAGAGCTTTGATTGGTCCCTGAGTGAACTCTCCTGGCCTCTACAGATGGTGTGGTATCACCTGAGCATGCTGTCGCTTGTGAGGACAAGGAGGACGTGCGTTTCTTGTTTGACTTCATCCAGCGGCTGTTGTGCCTGGGCGAGACAGGTGTTATACACATCTGCTTGTTCATGTACTCATATTCTTCATCGTCTGGGTCATCCAACAGGCCTGAGGAACGGGATTTGCCTATCCTGCCATTAGTTGCTAGAGATGAGAAAAGTAGTGTTTCTGAAAAAAGAAAAAAAGAAAATTCAAAACATGGCAAGTAATATGAGACCATATTTGGATGTCAGAGCTCTCTTTGTTTTATGCTTTTGCTTTTACTAGTTCATTTGATCAATTAAAAGGATGTGAATATACAACTGTGTGTCTATCCTTTTTTTAAGAAGTTATAAGATATTATAAGATCTCATCTTGATGTACAGACTCGTCTGAAATAAAAGAAAAGGTTTTAAAATTGGAAGAAGGCGTGGCTATTTTCTTTCTTAAGAGTGCAATAAAAATGATCATTACCAATCCAGATCAGAAAATGTTGTTTTGACACACTAAGCATCAATCTGGCGTCTATAGGTAATTATTAATTTGCTTGGAAAGGCTATATGGTCACATGACTTGACAATACATATTTGAATGATGCTATCACCTCTCTCTGGACTGTCTCCAGGAAGCACATATCCATTCTGGTCCTCCTCCTCAATCTCTGGTGATGGAGTCTCTGGTGGTCCACCGGACATGCTGTCTCTCTGCGACATGTAAGCACTGTCCTCACGCTGACGATGTCTTTTTAAGCTCCCTGCCAGAGAAAAGTCTTCACTCAAATCCATTTCCACTGCTGTGCCACAGCCCTCTGAGCTTTCAGACACAGTTCGGGCTGAGTTAAGGCGAGAGCGAGACTGCCACATTGCCTGCAAAAGAAAACACATGCAGATCCATCTTAGGTCAATATGTTCTTCAGTTTCACACAGCCTACCACAGTTTGACAGCCCCCATCCCCGAGAAAAAACAAAACCAATAACTGGAAAAGCGGTATATAGACATAGATAGATAGACATAGTATATAGATATAGACATCCCATATTTAAAAAAAACACAGAATATGCATGTTTCAGCTACCTGCTCTGTGCCGTCAACACCTGGGGCCATAGGCAGATATCCAGCAATGTTTGATGGTGCAAGAACCACCTGTACAAGAAAATACTCAAGTCAGATTTAGAAAGTCACAGAAAAGGCTTTTCCTAAATAAAAAAACCTGTTGTCTTTTACCCTGTGAGTGTCCATCCTTGAGAGACGGCTTAGACTCCTGGACTGAGGGAAATAGTGGGGAGCTGGATTCAAGGCATCTACCACATCGCCATCCTGGTCCACCAGCTCCATGTCTACATCACCAAGGTCATCCAGGTCTACACTCCTTTGGACAAGTTCATCTGGAGAGGAGTCCTGCTGGCTGCAGTCCTCCTGGTGTACAGATATAAGACATGGTTAGCATATCTAAAGCTATACTTAAGGTTCACATTTATATCTTGTATTTGCCCATTTTTAGTAAAACAATAAGAAAATAATGTGCCTTTACATACCTTGATTACCAGGTAGCGGGGTGGATCTCTGGCCATTCTTGTAAATTCATTTGCCAGCTCTTTGAATGTCGGACGGACATTTTCATCTATCATCCAACCTGGAAGTGAGCACATATGAGCCATACCATAGTAAGCCAATATTTTCCATCAAGTTGTTGAAATAACTGCACAATCCAAATAGAGTTAAATATACATAAATGATGTCCATTAATCCAAATCAGTTGATCAGTTATTGTTTGTGCTAAATGCAAAACATCAACATACAAATATGCTCAGAAAGACTACCATGCTGAGCTGGTATAATGCTGATCACACTTTTACTTACATGATGTTGCATTTAGGGTTAGCTTTATTCTCAGGTAACATGTTGGTATGATGGTAGTATTGTGAAGGTATATAGCAAAAAAAATGGTATCGACAGATGAAAACTTGTGAAAAATTGATCCTCAAGGCACCATACCTTTAGTGTGGTGTAAAAGGTGTTGTATATTCAGTCAAGCCAAAATCACCATCAATTGCTAGAAAGTATTATTGTTTCCTGCTGCTATTGTGTAGCCCAGAGGAGATGAAAAGGAGAAACATTTGGCAGAACTTACACTTGACCATGACCATGTAGACATCAATTGTACAAATTTGAGGCTGGGAGAGTCGCTCGCCCTTTTCCAGCAGATCAGGAACTTCTGTTGGGCGCATTGCAGCATATGGCTCTGCCCCATAGGACATCATCTCCCAGATGGTTACACCTATGTAACAAAGATTTAGTTTTACAATAACTTTAAGCAGGGATATTTGGTGTTGAAAATGAAGCTAGTGCCTGAAACCTGCAGTTCCTCAAGTCATTCTAAATGTCCAATGTTTAAATAAACATGTTTACAGTCTGGGTTAAGAAATCAATTCGGTCTCAAAATGAGTTTCTTCATTATATCAGTCCACAATGTACACTGGTGATTATTTCTATCAACTCATCTGTTTAGATTTTAGGGAAGATAAGAGTCTTTTGTTATAAGGCTGATCTGACTGATTGACTGACTGATTAGGTGAAGCTGTTTGTCAGGAGTCTTAAAGGGGCAATGTGTAATATATGTGTGTATATCCATTGAACTAAATCATAAATTACCTTAATATATCATCAGACATTAAGGAAACATGCAATGTCAGAGTGCTGACCTTTAACACAGGTCAAGACAGCATTTTCAAAATGGCGGCTACCATCAAAGGGTTTCAGAAGTCCCCTTTAGCAATCAATTTTTGACATCACTGAGACTAAATCCATGTTTTATATGAATGAATGATGAAATAGCACATTTAGTACAATTGAAACATCCACACATCAGCAAAACTGTTTAAAACTTACCATAACTCCAGACATCACTCTGATGTGTGTATCTACGGAACAAGACGCTTTCTAATGCCATCCATTTTATGGGAGCCTAGAGAAAACAGATCACACCCTACTGATTAGTTAAATGGTAACTTAATGTGAACAATCAAGACCATGTCCGACAGTTTGCAAATAAATTCATAAAAAAGTTATCCGACTGAACTTTGATCACTTTACTGATTTGTTTGTTATATCTCATTTTGCCAGTTCACGGACCTTGATCTCATTGTAAAAGTACTTCTTATCATCTGGGTAAAGTAGGTCTGCAATGCCGTAGTCTGAGATCTGTGCCGTGTAGTTATTCTTCAACAGGACATTTCTGGCAGCCAGGTTCCTGTGGACAACCCTGTTCTCTTCCAGGTAATACATACCCTGATAAGAAAAAAAGAGTGCTTACAAAATGCTTGGGCTATCAGCGTCATGCATTAACGTGACAATACTTTTGAAATAATCAATAATGCAGACTGTTTCTTTACCTTTGCAATTTGAACACACCAGTTGAGGAGTCTCTGTGGGCTGAGCTTGTTTTTGCAGTTTTTGACGTGCTCCAGCAGCGAGCCCTGACTGCTGAGCTGTGAGACAAGCTGTAGGCTGGCACCAGGACAGATCCCCAGAATCCTGACGACGTTCACGTGGTCCAAACTTCCTATCATCATCATGTGCTGCAACAAACATTTGGATGATGTTATCATGGATTGACTCAAAGAAATACAACATGTTTTCATCGATCACATGTTTTATGAGGCTTAAGAGTTAGTCATGAGGCTGTATTCACAGCTTTTACAATGGCAGCCAACAGGTAAGCAGACAAATAAAAAATGAGTTGTTGTTTAAGTGCAGCAGCAAGAAGTGCTAAATTGCCAAATGGACTGAACTCGTTCGATTTTCAAAAGGACCATCATGTTGTTGGTGTTTGGTATGCGAGGATCCTTTTCTTTAAATAACTTTTTCTTACATCTGTCAGCTCATGGAAGGTCTGTCGTCCTGAGCGATCATGAACCGTTTTTATGGCCACAGGAAGCTTCACTGTATCACCCTCGGGGATCCAAATGCCCTGTGAGGTACATAATAGATTCATAGCTTGTAAATTGAATGTTCAACTTGCATGGAAAGGATTATTATGATTTAGGCCGATCTGTCACAGTCCCACTTACCTTGTGGACTTGTCCAAACACTCCATTACCCAGAAGCTTGATCTTACGCAGCTCCGTGGGCTTCAGGATCCGAACATGGATATTAGTTCCTTTCTCCCCAGGATCAATAGGCTCAAATCTCTGAAGGCACAAACGGTATGTGTTAAACAATGTAACTGATGCAACGCAACATCATCAAGCCACTAGACTCTGACTGACCTCCCCACTCTCCATGTATCTCCGCATCGCTCTCTTACGACGGATGGCGAGACCTCGGCGGTACAGAACAGTCAGCACGAAAGCAGAGAATGATGCGAAGAGAAGGGCAATCACTCCAAGTACAATGGCAGTGGTTGATTGTCTGATAAAGAAGAAAAGGTGTCATATTATTGGAGCAAAAGTAAGTTAATGAACTCAATATTTCACAGCTATTCTCTTGTCTAAGGCTTTGTTGCACAAGCTGAATTTGTTGATTGTTTTCTTCATGACAGATAGTATATCACTACTTAGTATAGTTTTAAACACCAAGCATCTGCAAAGATCACCTCCCCTTTCACAGAATTGCACGAACAAAATACTTGGCTTTAGACAAATATTTTGAAACTTTCTAAAACTTTTGACATTCTGCTGAGAATCTTACCCAGAATTGTCGCGGGGTGGCCTAACACAGTCTCCAATTCGTGGGCCGTTGCACCTAAAGATAAAACACAGGTAATGGATTAACTTGGAATAAAAATGAAACCTCTGATGATTGCTGCGAGAGTAGAGTGAACTCGACATTATCCTCACCCTTGGGTACAGTTGTTGTGGCATGGTTCACATCTGCCTTGCTTGTTTGGGTACTTAAAGATGACTTCCTCTCCACCCATGACGCCCTCAGGGCAGAAGGGGACACAGTGTGGACCGTCCTGCAGCCTTGCACATGCCACACACTGATCTGCTCCCTTTAAAGAGAAAGAGACATTTAAGTAAGCAGACAGAAGCAACAAAGACAAATAATGTTGCATTTAGGGTTAGCTTTATTGTCAGGTAACATGTTGGTATGATTCTATTATTGTGAAGGTATATAGCAAAAAAACTAACTTTTGGTAACATTTTGTCTTGATGGTAGCGACAGATGAAAACTTGTTAAAATTAATCCTCAAGGCACCATACCTTTAGTGTGGTGTATAAGGTGTTGCAGGACAAATGGCAAAAAATGGTTTTGATACATGGCAACATGGAGTAGGACTAGATCTACTCGTGGTAGCCTACCAGTAGGTGGCAGCAACAAACCCAAAGATAAAGGAGGACATAAAGATAAGAGAGAGTCATACTGGGCCGGTGCAGGTCTGCTTCCCCTTTTGGACCTTACACTCAGGGTGGCAGGGCATACACTCCCCTGACTGAGAAGCAAATTCTCGTCTCTCACTGCATTTGAGGGAAAAAAAGAAACTTTTTCAAAGAATGTTGATAACATTTAAATACTTGGGACAGCTTGGCCACAGCCAATATTACTCAGATTCAGGCATACATGTATTCATGTTAATGAGTTGATTTGTGGACACTGACCCAGTTAAGAACATGCAGTCTGGTACACATGTTCCCCCCCTGCTGTATTTCTTACAGGACACACACTGGTTTGGACCTGGACCCCAGCAGCCATTAGACGAGCATAGGGGATCGCACACGCGACCTTCATCAACTAAAAAACATGAGAACAAAACCTGACTGTATCAACATTGATGCTGACAATGTTAGATGGTTAAAACTGAGCCTCCCTCACTCACCACATAGGTTTCTTGGCCTGTTATCCTTGATGTTGATGTGCTTCTGGCGTGGTTGTGAATTGGAGCTGCTGTTCAAAATGCGTGTCCAGTTGACAGTGTCATGGTAGCAGAGTTTCTTGTTTCCTGTGATGGAGACACCGCCGTCTTTAATTCTTTTCAAGGAGCGCAACCCCAGTGAGGTCAGAGAGGGGATCTTCATCACCAGGAGAGAGTAGCCTCTGAAATGAGCAATGGATAATTTTCATTAAAGAACTGAATGGTTGCCAATTCCTAATGCGAATTTGAATTTTATCCGTGCTTCTCATTGAAAACATCTAAATTTGTGAAGTTTGAAGTCCTTTTAATTTCAAATGTTTGACAATCTGAGTTTTGTTGTCTGCATTTCAAATCAGAGAAACCACATTTCATTGTGCACTAAACATTCTGGACTGGACTTAGTACAAATAATTCACTTCAATAAGCTAATGCTTAACTAGTGCATGACTCATTCAAAATGTTTGCAGGATTGCTCAACTGAAACAAGATACGATTACTTTAGGGTTACATTCACCTTGTTAGATTATCAGTTTAGATGTTCATGGACAGACCATTTTAATTTTCTTTGGTGATACATTTATATACAAGTTGATGCATCGAGTTGTTTTGATTTCATTCACATAAGTACAACAAAAAATAAGAGCATGATCTTTGAACTTCTTCTTGTTTTGCTGTCAGGGAGGCTCAGCAAAAACAAATTAAAAGTCTGAATAAGGTTGAATCGTATCAAGCTAATTAATCTCATTGACAGTGTTTGAGTTCAACAATAAGAAATTCAGTTGTTCATGAGATGTTAAACCTTATGTGATTCACTGTTTCCTACATTCTAACCACACCAAGAGAATGCAATAAATTTCAGGCAAATTAAATAATTTTTCACCCGAAATGACATGCAAGAAGCCCACAATGATTATAGCATTGCCCACCACCACTTCAGTCAAACATCTAAGCCCCCAGTAGACCCTTTGTGAATAATGCAGAATATGAATCCCAAATCAAGAGGCATAATTATAGACGTTGTAAGGAGAGTGAGTCGGATACAGGCCACCATTTAAAAACATTACTTTACCTTCTAGCGCTCACTCCTCTAAACACAGTAAAAATAAAGTACAACAAGGACAGAAGGAGATAAAATACAAAAACACAATCAGATTCATGCCACTGAGGGTTAAATAAGTGTTGACAACATGATAGTAAAATGACACTCGTTGACTACAACAGAAACAGTGTCACAACCACAGAGGTAATTAAAAAAAAACAAAAAAACCCTGCTCACTTGTAAGGCGTTCTGCCCTCAATTGTTTGAAGGTTGGAGAAGACTGACAGGTCGGACATGGTTTTTGGCCACGACTGAATACTGAGGATGTCTGAAAAGAGAGACATTGTGTTTCATATGCCTGAAACACACTGCAAACACTGTGACATAACAACACAAACATACAAACACACACCTGTAATCTCCCTCACAGTGTTGAATATTTTCAGTTTCTCAGGATCGAGAGCTGGTACATCGTTGTATTCATCGCTTTGAACAGAGCAAAAACAGTTTCCATGAAACACACATGAAACACTTCCTTCAGCTATAGTATATCTTTAAACTGTAAAGCTAATGGCAAAATGAAATAATAGAATTGTGTTTACCCTTTAATCCCAGTCACCAGGAAGTGCAGATTTCCCTGAATCTTGGTGCAGTTTATAAAGCTGTCGATGTTTAAGGCATCAACGGTCTGTCTGGTCGGACTTCCTGTGCCAATGCACGCTTTGGGGACAAATAAAGGGTAACTTTGATTCATTTAAAGGGCAGATAAAGTAATCATGCATATTAAGATTTAATAAACTGAACATATGAAGAACGAAGACAACAATTAAATACAGTACATAAATCAGCTCCAAATCAGCCAGCTAATCATTATGCTGCTTTCTTAATGAATTAGAAATAAAAGTACAAAATATGCACGACTGATACTTCTTTCACATTAAAAGAATAAAGAAACCTTAAAATGCACAACTTTCCCTTTTTCTTGCAATCACTATTCCTTTGTGTAAACATTTTTTTAACACTGTTAATAAACAAATGTCCTGAATCATTTGTCCAGCAGTAGTAAAATCTTCTGTTTATTAATCACATATTGAACAGGGTGTTGACGTTGATTAGAATTTTCATAAGAAGCTGTGAACTTGTTTGTGATCATGATGATGATAATTTAAAAATAAAGTGTGCTTTGCCTCTGTCAGCACCTGTATCTATCGGATTAAAGCTGTTTGTTTGCTCTTTCTAATGCTGTTTACTCCAAGACGCTTGCTCGTCATTTACTCTCAGATGAACCTCGCTTTGGACAAGAGAATCTGCTAAATGAATCGTTGAGTTGTGGAAATACCTTTTGGACAGAGACCTCCACACGGTTCACATCGTTTTACTCCATATTTCTCCACCTCCATCTTATCAGCGGGGCAGCTGCTCACACATGAGCTTCCGTCCACAACAAAGTTTGCTGAAACATAGAAAAGCATCTTCAAAGCAGGGCTACTCTGTGAATATTGTAGTGTGTATGAGGCAATTTGAGTGTTTGTGGGGACTCACTGGGGCACTGGGCCACACAGATGGAGCCGTACTGGTACTTGGCATTGGGGTTAGGCTCCAGTTTGAATGTGTGCTTGTTGTAGATAAGTGTCTGAGGACACAGAGGCACGCAGGACCCCGAGTTGTTGAAGTTTCTGCAGGCCTGGTTGTGTCATACACAGCAGGGTTAGGAGCACAGTTTGTAGATATTTTCTGATTGTTAATGTCCATGAACAATGAAATGCAGGCTTACAAAGCAGTCTGTATCCAGCGGTCCAGTGCAGCCTCCAGCACACTCAATGTGACAACACTCGCTTGGACTTCTACCAAAGCATCGGCCATTACACTGAGGGGCACACACAGTCTTCGTCACTGAAAAAAAACATGAGGCTATGTTAGTTTAAGAGTCTATCACAGCAGCACTTTCAAAAATGATATGAAACTCTGTCCTTTATTGTAAATAATTTCATTGTACTCTCAAACCTATGAATACAACATCCAAATACTTTTTCAGCTAAAAATGGCACATCAGTTTTCTATGATGAGAACAGACTTTATATTACCAAATATTAAATACTGATCATATTGGAAACACTGATAGAGGACTGTTACCATTGTTAAGCAGAACAAAAATCTACAGTTCTGAGCCTTGTAATGAAAAAAAATAATTTACATTTTTGTGATGAATTTATCTAAAACTATTATGCTACTCAGTTTAAGCGATTTAGTGGCATAAGTCACACATGCAAATCCTCAGTCATTAGTAAAATCTCCAGACAATCAGACAGGATCGAGGATATGTTGACTAATGTTCTGTATGTTAAACGTCAAATAAAGGTTGTAAACATTTAATTATTTCTCTGTGAGAATCCATGGCTATGTTCTCTATGGGTCTGAATGGACTATGTGCAGTCTGTATTAATATCTGGGGGCTTTATTGTTGGTTGCACTTATAGTTATGTAGAAGTATATGTAAAAGTATTAATATAAATCCAACTTTCTGTTGCATGAGGGCATGTTTGCTTCTTCCTCTGTTAGACAGAACACAGATTGGAGTGAGTGTCAACAGAGGAGACCTCCCATCCCTCTATTCCATTGAAAACTCATATTTGATTAGATTTTTTTTTTAAAGATTTTTTTATATGCCTTTATTTAGAGATAGGACAAAGGAGGGGAGATGGAGACTGTGGAATAATACAGGAAATGAGCCACAGGGCTGATTTAACCTAGGCCGCCTGCTTCAAGAACTACATGCGTGGGGCTAACACATCCTCTAAGTAGCAGCAACAAAATGTGCTACAGGCTTTAGACTAGGCTTTAGATAGTCTAAGGTGCAGTCATTTTCTGCGTCCTCAAGAAAGAAAGATGCCACCTTTGTACCTAACCACGCCTCATCCTAAAACAAACACACCCCCGGGTGCTGATGGGTTGACAAGTCCGTTTACGATTTAAACAACGTGGGCCCTGGGTGTAATAATGACATCTGCGTGAAGTGGAAATAGGTAAGACTCCTGCACAGGAAGGGGTGGGATGTATGGCTAATGGCTGATTTGTTTTTAATCTCTACTTACAGCACAATTATTTTTTTTTGCTTTGACAGTTCAAACTGCACTTTCTTGTTGTTTTTTGTAACAATAAATTCAATTAATAACTCACAGATCTGGCAGGTGTCATTTCCTGGTCCCCAACACGAAAGGTATCCACATGCTTCATCACAAGGCTCTAAGATGTAATTTTATCATCATCAATTAAAGAATGTTCTGACTTAAGAATTGAAGGCTTTTGAAGGCCATCATTTTTCCACATACCATCAGGACCGTTGTCCTCGATCATAATAGGAGCTGTTCCATCTTTGACTATGTCCAGCCAGTTTACCTGAGGGGCGTAGCTCAGGTACTTATTCCGGATGATCTTGACCCCTCCCTCCAGTATTTCTGTGGGTGGCAAACATATGTTTAAATGGTGAAACAGAATAAGCAAAGGCGTGCCCGAACATGCCCATGACTCACGTTATCAAACGCTAACATTCACTTTTTACTACGGCACATACAGTATAATGTGCTGGAGCTAGTGTTACAGTGACAGTTACATGAGACATTCCTGGAACCTCACACCACTGCTCTCTGACAACAGGTATCCTACAGGTGTGGCTGCTCTCTGAGAGTAGAAGCTGCAACAAGTATCCCATCCTTATCTGATTTCCTCCAACCTCCCACTCTTTAAATACACTAACTGAGACTTCCTGTGTTACCTGTAAGGTGATTTAGGCCCAGTTCCTGTAGGCCATGCTGCCCATCCTTCTGGTAGTTTACCATGACAGCCAAAGCATACTGGTTCTCGTACAGAGTGGTGCCCCTGATGACCCGCAGGTGGTCCAAAGGAACTTGGCTAAACTCGTTGAGAGCCAACAGGATGTAACCAGTCACTTCCCTGATGGACTGCAGGGATCAAATCATAAAGTGGAATAAATAAATTGAAAACAGCTGTCAAGAAAATGAAATGAGTCTCCGGGACGATCTCAGAGTCATCATCTTAAATGTTTTGCTTGTGTTTTTAGTCATCATTACTGTAGTGCAGTGATTGATATTAAATATATTGAAGGGGGCATTATTGAGATCATTGTGCTTAAGAGACAGACATCACCAACTACAGACAGTGACAAACAGCTTGTTTTGGTTGTGCCATCTAGATGGTGATGATGATCTCAGACCTTGTCTAGACTGGTTCTCATGAAGAATTTAACTGTGACACATAAGTTGTCCTGGGAAAAAAAAACAACTAGTATGTTATCCTAATTTTTTGTTGTTCTGGCAGGGCGTGTCCAGGCTTTTTGACTGGGGTGGCCCAACTGGGGCACTGCATCTTTATTCAAAAAAGCATTACTTTTTCTCTAATTATCATACACATTATCACCTCTTATCATCAAGTATTTAATAGATGTTTCTGAGTGTATATCTTTTCAATCAAAAAAACAGAGTGGCAGCATGTATCTCCAATGCTTAATTTTTTGAGGATTCAGAGCTATAGCATCCTGTTGAAGCACAGCACATTAAATCAAGGTTTGGCTTATCAAATTGTAGTGGAAGCCTATCCCATCTAAGCCCCACTCTTATGTTGATGCACCCTTGTGTTCTTGTGCCTTAATTTGTATTTAAAGTCTCACCTGTAAGAAGGAGAAGTCTCTGGTGTGCTCCGCCATGGTTATCTCAAGATTTCCCATCACAATTTCACAGCCGTTGTATAGATTCTTCATCAGATTGTACTGGATCTCCGAGTTTCCAGTTGTGCTCAGACCATTCTGAGTGCCAGAGCAAACAACCACTAAAAAGATTTTAAAAAATAGAAAATGTTATTAATGAATGTCTTTAATATCAATATGTTTGGATTAAAAAGAACACGCCTGTGTATTTAGTTGTTCTTCTTAACGAAGACAAAATCCATAAAACATGGTTCAACTGCATGATGGTGATGTTTTTTTTTGTAGTGATCCTATTTTCATGGTCTTCCTGCAGTTAATGCTCACTCACACATCACATCATCTGCAGCTGTCCATGACAAAGACGGCATCAAGTTTATGTAATGTTTGTAAAAAAAGAAAAGAAAAGAAGAACATCAGAGAAATCAGAGTAATAACAGAGAGAGTAAAACGGTAACTGTAATTGATAATAATGAAAAATTTGAGGGGCGAAAGTTGAACTAAAACACTTGTATTGTTTTCTATAGAACTCCTGTGAAACAGAGAAGAGAGAAACCAGTGCAGCCTCTGGAGGCACACCTGGGGCTCAAAGGGGAGCCACCAACTGAGGGTGGCAGAGTTTCCCGTGAGGAATCAGAGGATCACTTCCCTGCAAACTTCAGTAAAGAGAGAGGACAACTCTGTTCGGAGAGTCTATGGGAAAGGACCTTCAATGAGTTCATATCCGACTGTAAATGTTTCAACTTGTGTTGTCATTTTTGATCGCATTGTTGTTTATGATTTATGACTATGAATAGTTCATTTTGTGATGCTACAGGCTCTGAACATGTGGTCTTGGCTGACACTCCTCAACCAAGGAGGTCTTGTATAGTGCCTGTGGAATGGCAGACCAGTGTTGTGGTTCCCATTTTTTAAAAGGGGGACCTGAGAATGTGGTCTAACTTTTGTCACATCACAGGTCTTCTCGGAAAGGAGGCTCAGCATGCAATCATTTTTCAACTCAGATACAAGACCAGTACAGAGTGCTGTTGTGGTGAAAAGGGGGATTGGATGTTTTCTCCTCAAATACTTGTCATTGACTTACCTTGAAACAATTTACAGAAAATTACATTTCTCATTTCAAGTATGCAGAATATGGATTTCTCAGAGAATATATAGTGAGGATGTTTCCGCAGAGGTTGATTTAATAATGATTAATTTCTTCCACTAAACAAATAGTCCTTTGGAATATTCAATTAGAGTTGTGTCCATAGCAACAGCTAAGGGCTTAAGGTGACTAAACATATTAAACTGGTCATTTCTTAAAATGATATTTGGAATGGCAAAGAAGCAGGCAGCAACACCAACATGTTGCTTAATTTAATTGTCTGAATGTGATTAATTTATATAGTACATTTTGTCAGCTACAGTATATCCTTTAACTGTCTGTCTTTACCTGTCTAGTCATTATTTTAATACCACTTTAATCTGTCATACTTCAATTATATATACATTTATTTTGCTCCTTCAGATTTATAATGTCATTTATGAGGTATCGCTTATAAAGAGTGTTTTGTTCTACTCAATAGAAGCGGTTGTATTCTGCTCCGCAATATGAAAGAATGCACTGTAACAGAGTGAAACAAGCCTTGTGTTGTGTATGGAGCATGTCCCTCACTGAGACAAACATACAAGGCCTTGTTTATCATGTGTGGGAGTTCAGCTGTTCAGCGTTGCTTGAAAGCTGATTTGCTATTCAAATGTCAGACAGGAGAGGAGAATCAGCGAAAAATAGAGGACAGGGCAGGGAAGTTAACAACACTGATTTCCTCAATGTAAGAAAGTAATCAAACCTGCATTCAAAAATATAAACAGTTATCTTACGTGCATGATGTGCACCTCAGTTCTAAAGGAATCCAAAAGCTTGACTCAAAGTGATATTTTCAATGATGATGATCATAAAACAAAGGTGAACAATATTGAGGCAGATGTTTTTTTGGATGATTTCAAATCCAAATAGTGTATAGGAGTTTAAAGTGACCCTTCTCTAAATTATGTGAAAATCTGTTTTTTTTCATCGTCCACATACTTTTGACCATGAACTGCTTATCTACACACAAAGACATCACTCATTCCCTGCCAGCCAAATATTGAACTTTACTCTTTCAAATCCACTTTCTCACTTCCTTCCAGCAGTGTTCTCCTATTTTTATATATCCTGTATTTCAGTAGTAAGCCATTTGATTATTTGATGTGATAATGTCATATTCTAAAATTTGTTTGCCAAAACAAATGACATAGTTCATTTATTGCAACAAAATTATAAAATTGAAAAGTTTGAGTAATTAAGACTGTCTTTTTACAGAGATGGGTTGAAGGATAGCCAAGCAGTTTTATTGTGTTTCTGATAGAAAGCTTTACTGGACTGGAGAATGGAGGGTGTTCCATGTTATTACTGAGATATGTGACCAGGTGCTGTCATCAGGGTTATCTGGTCATAAAAAGACCTAATATATTAACAGAAGCTTTGTTTAATTTGTAGTCATGGACTTTAAAAGACAATAGATGACATGGCCTAATGATTTATTCTGCAAGAAAAGGAAGAACAACCTGCACTTTTTGGACCTGAGAGCTTTTATTAATCATTTAAATATGGCTGCCAAAAACACAAGAGACCTATCCTGAATTATGAAGTTGTGTAGGTGTATCAGCTGGTTAGTCCAAGATTCAAAGAGTCTTTAGATCCTTGTTGTAAAAGTTTTAAAGAAAAAACAAATAAACGCTTTGTTAAACTCACAGAGCGACAAGTTAAATTGGCTAGCTTAGCTTAGCATAAAGACTTTAAACAAGGGGAAACAACTAATCTGGGCCTATCTGAGGATAACTGAATTTGCCTCTCGCATCTCGCATCTCTGTCAATTACTGATTACCATTAACATGACATATTTTGGTTGTTTTGTCCGCAAGAAACTACAGAAATAAAATATCACTTAAAGGTCTCTAACACTGTTTCTTGGCTCAGGACACCCAGGGAAGAGTTTAAAGTTACTACTCCAGGCCCAAGCGCATGAAAATACTCCACTGTGATAAGGGTGGCTTTGCAGATATTTTCCATCAATTTGCTTAATGTTTTGTTCTTTTAACCATTGCATGACACTAGCTGTGAGATATCTGCATACTCCATGTGACACAGTAATCACTACAGTACAGAGTTTTGTCATTGAGTTCTGTCTTTCTTTGCTTTTTAGAAAAAGTTAAAGCCATTTAAAAGAAACACTATCAGTTTATGAGCTACTTAAGGGCGAACCTCTTTCCCTGCTCCACCAGTTATGAGAAGCACAGTGCTATCAGTGGATGACTTAAGTTGTTGACTCTGCACGCACATATACAAATGTCTGTTGGGAAATACTTGCAAATATCTTTGCACGTATACCTTCAAGAACCTTCCACATGCTGCTGTATCAACACTATGCATACAGTACAAGCACCACCTACTGAAGAGGGGACAAATGGGTGTACTGTGTACACATACAATATATGACAAAATGGTATTTGAGCTTCACATACAATGCACAAGCTGCAGCTGTGGAAGCTGAGAATCTGAACAGGCTGAGTGGGTTTTCTCTGTCAAAGGAGGACGTTCAGTGTTGGCAGATGGATGATTAAAAAAAAAACACAGAAATGCACACAATGGCCCATTTTGAAAGAGCGCTAAACACATGTTTTAGTGCATCAAGATGTGTCTGCACCGAGGCTATACCCTATGTGTGTGTGTGTGTGTGTGTGTGTGTGTGTGTGTGTGTGTGTGTGTGTGTTTGTTAAAGCTCCTTATCATGTTGGCATTCCTACCTAATGCATCTAACTAACTGCAAATTAACTCATAGCAGAATGGTGTCATTGTCCTCTGCACTAAAGGAAAACACATGATAAAAACACAACACATATCAGGTTCAGCTCTTATTTTCATTCGACAGTTACCACGGTTTCATTGAGGGAGAGAAAAGAAAAGAAAAGAAAAGAAAAGAGGGAGGAGGAGATAAACAAGCTCAATAAAGCGGTTGAGACGATGACTGAGGTAAACAGAAACTTGGCACAGGATGGTCAGAGATTACTGCATACCTGACGAGTGAGCCCACATTTACACACACCTGAGCACATTAACTATTTCATTTCAGGGTGCATTAATGGTTCACAGACAGAGATTAAAACTTGGGTTTTTTTCTCCCTTGTTACCCGTGTGCAGGTGTGCTCCTTCCATGTCATTTTAAGAGTTGCCCAACATCATACTTTGGCAACAGGAGCTGCAGCATATTTGCTTTTTGGCACATCTTGATGTCACACATACAGGAAAGTACATACACAATTGAAAAAGGTTCCTTAGTCTTAGTGTGAATATCTGTGTAGTATCTGCACCACTTTTGATTTACAAACACACAATGTGTAAAGCAACACTGTGCTGCAAGAATATATAAGGACGACTGACCTAATATATATTACAACTGATGTTTTAAAAACGGTCAGTTTATAGACCCATTTTTTTTATCTACTTCAAGAAACAAAAACATGTTTCACAACAGCCAGGTTACATCGCACAACAAATTCCTTTCCAACAACTGGCTTAAAAATAAAGAGGAAAGACACAATGACTAATACCGTCAAAGGACCTAGTCAGTCGAAATAATTGTGAGCAGACACATGTTTCAATCTCATGTGTTTACATCAATGCAATAAGTGATCCCTAATAAAACACTATATGTACACATTAAGTTCACATGGCTTGGTGTATTTCAAATGTTGACTATCACATTACATTGAGGAGCCAGTCCCTTCAAAACAATCTCATGTGATCAAACTGCATTTTTCATAGTGTAGTTTTAGTATTTACTCCTGGTAACAGAGGTCACCTGAGCACCAGCTGCCCAATCACTGATGACAGTATGTTGTTGTTCTTCAAACTCAGAAAACCACCTGACTCACTAACACCCAGGTGACATCAACAAGAGCCCAAGGTCAAAGTTTACAAAGTCTCCCAATTCAAATCACAACAGCTCTCTCTGTCGTAAACATATTACAACTCCCAGTTGGTGAAAGCAATAATGTTTATTTTACCGAGTTCTGTACTAAAGAAGTAAACATCTGACCTATTTTACTATTTATTTTTTTTTCTATTTTGTGGTATGTTGTACTTGAATGGGACATATTGCACTTTGTTCTGTTCAATATATTTTAGAGGCTCTAGAACTTTTATATGAAGTAACATGAATAGGTTTATTAAATGTTTTCATCTACTCACATTTTAAATAATGTGTGTATGAAAGTTCTCATTCATACAGGTGATGTTTATAAATGTTTCAAAAGAAGGTTCAACTGATACACTTCTTCAGTCTGAAGTGAACTTCAACTAAGTCCAGTTTCCTTTTGGATTCAAATTTAAACTGTTTTAATTATTTGGTCATATAGTTCAGGCTTCAAAATAAAAGTCTTTCTTTCTTCCCAATTTCCTGTGTGTTATCAGAATCAGCTTTAAATTAACCTCTCTGTTATATAATTACAAAATTTATTATTCAGTAATGTTAACTTAGCATGTTTGCACTCCTCACCCCTGCACTACTTTCTCATTCAGCCATGTACATATTAGGCTTATTTTGTTTATTGTTGATATTTAATGTTTTATGTTTTGTACCTAGAGAGCACAGTTTGCCAAAGTCAAATTTCTTGTGGGTGAGTGTACCTGGCCACCAAAACTGATTCTGATTCTCAATCTATTCTACAATTTGCTATTATTTTCCTTCACAAAAAGGAGAAACACGTTGAATAACTTCAAACAAGCTATCATTCTGCTCCTCAAAAAGTAAAATAAGTTGATAAGATATTTTTGTCTTTATGACTATATGAAGCCCAATTTGTTTATTTTAATAATAAAAGAATACTAATCATCATCATTATCATCATCATCATCATCATCATTTTAACCTAGCAGGGGTAACCATATTTTTTGGTGGGTTGAAAGATTCTCCTGTGTCACAATTTCGCAAAACTTTGGAACAACAGAGAAAACATGATATAAAACACACACTGGATCGTGGGAGAGGTACAGGTGACTAACAGCAAACTAGTTTTAAGTGTGCGGAACAGGTTTGTGTGTTTGAGTAGGAGGAGGAGAAAGACGAGCACATCAGAGCGCGGTGTACATGAGAAACTGTAATCCAGGTATTCACTGGGATTTGCCAAAACCACACCGCAAGTGTTGGTGGATTTTCTGTGTTATTTAAGTGTAAAACGTGATCATGGACAGAAGAGTGTGTAAAAAAGTGTGTGAGTGAGTTTAAGCCCACCTCCTTGTGTCTGCGCGCTGCAGAGCTGCAGAGCACACAGCAGCAAGACCCATAGCACCTGTTGCACCTTCCTCATGAGAGGGTCGGCGGCCATCCTCGATCAAATTCCCAAGCAGGTGACGTTTAAATCATTAACAATCTAATTTATAGAAAGAGGTGTGTCCCTTTCATGTCAAAAATCGTCTCCAGTCGTTTAAATCCAAGGTAGTCCATTCATGAGTAAAGTTGAGTTAAACCAAATGAAGCGTTTTTTTTCTTTGTTAAAAGTGGAACATGTAAATCTGCTCAGTAGTGATAAGTAGTCCGTGTTTTTCCTGTTTGAGTGTTGACTGAGCCGTAACTTTACGGATCTGCGTAAGAGGAATCACTACAGCGCAGTGATTGGAGCGCAGCTCTCAGCCAATCAGAGGCACGAGCGTCTGAATCTCTGGCACTGATTTATCCAACAGAGCCCAGCCTGCAGTCACAGCACGACACGAGAAATAAAACGGCTTACAAAACCTGATGATGACACAGAAAACACAAAATGGATAATCACAAAGATTATTTTAGTTTTTTCTTTAACTTTTTAAAGAAAACACTCAAAGCACTGTTCCTCTTTACTCACCACCAGTCCTTTTTGTTGCAAAATATCCCTCAAGAGCAATGAATAGAGCTTCACATGAGTGAATTTAATTACTTGTCTTAACATGTTTATGTCATGTATGTGAAAGTGGGAATTATGGAGATGTTGGCTGTAGACTTGGAAAGCATATTATTTATGGGTAATGTGTTAAATCTAGGTTTTACACAGGCAGTTTTTTTTTCATTCCCAGTTTTGGGATTTAAGGAACTGTGGATTTTAATCAACAAAATGAGTTTTCGATGGCATTGTATAAAAAAAGCTACAAACTACAATTAACCTTGAAAAATATCAATGTTCTTCCTGGTATGAGTCATGCTCGTAAGACACATATCTGTTGTCTGAACAGTCATGGTGGTGACCCCTCCACACCTTTATGCGTGACATTTCCGGTATTTTATTGCTGCATCACTCTATCTAAGCATGATTATATGCTGTACTTAGTACTCATTGAATGACAGGTAGCCTACAATGTTGTTTGACATTTCATCCAGTTTTGAATAAGTTAAGCGACTGTGTTCTTCTTGAACCCAGGCTAATATCTAGTGTGGCCAGAAAGTCTTATCTTTTTGACATCTTCATAGTTTGTCACTCAGGCTTCATGCAAACATTGTCTACTTTTAAGAGTAGGAGAGCTAGCTGAACGGCTCTGTAGAAACTGGTTCAGCCTGCAGCTCCAGTCGGGCTGTCCGCCTCAAACACACAAACACATTTAAAAGCATTTCTCAATCTGTACAGATGTAATTACAGAGAGAAGAACCTATAACAAAAGAGCAGTCTCTAGTTCACCTGAAAGAGTTATCCTAAGTCTGAATCATTTCAAATGTTAGAGGGCTGTTTAAAACCAATAGTTAATATTTTACCACCACCAGGAAGTCTTTCTCAGAAGTATTGTTTCTTTTGTCCTTGCAGAAACAACAACCTGAGAGAAAAACAGAATTACAAGGTTGTAGCTTGAAAAGTGGCGACAGTGTCTCAATAGGAGCAGTCTTTTCTAAAGTTTTGTTCACTATAAGAAAGTATTACACACACACACACACACACACACTTAAGGTGAGGTTGGTAAGTGAAGAGGAAAATCTAATCAACTCGTAAATGCCAAAAACATGGAAAACCACTCAAAATCATAGAATGTTTTTTCTATGCAAAAAGTATTTTGTATTTCCCCCAAACAAATCAGAATCTGTCCATTCATATAAAGAGCCGAAGTTCTTTATCCCATCTAGTGACAAGATACTGTTGTTAAAGACTGCCCTCGTCTGGTAAAGGTTTGCCACAGCAAGATCATGTCTTCTCATTGAATCATGTATTGTCTGTTCACATCAAATCCATCAGAAACACTCACAGTTACTGAGACAGGCCATAGAGAAAATGAGTTTATTTGTAATACAGCAGGATTTTTGTCGTCGTCTTACATCACATATAGAAGTCTCCTTGTGTTCAGCCTGAAAACATGGTCATTGTTTTTTTTTAAATCTTGTGTAACTACAACGGTACAGAATGACTCATCAGAAGTATTTCTCATTTGTGTTGTTTTTCTTCACACGGTTGATCATTGTTTCACATACACAGTCTACATCTTCAAATCAAAATAAACAAAAATCTACCACCAACAATGAATCGAGTATACTTGGCCCAACAAAAGTACAAAACTTTTGACTAAACATCCTGAACAGTGGTTCAAACCCAGCCTCTTATGGGCGTAAATAAATCCATCTGTAAATCATTTTTATAGATCAATAGCTGGAACTCATAATCATAAAACCGATCCGCCCATTCAGATTTTTTTTTTCCATAACGTTAAAGTCATCACTAAATATAAGGCCACGAACCCAAAACACCAAACTCATGATTAAACACACAAAATATACTGATTATAAACAATGTGTTGTTGAGGAGTGTGATTATTGTAAAGTGTACTGTCACGGTTCATCAGTATTAGTACTCACTTATGGCACAGAGAAATGGTTGTATTGACAGGAGTGTTTGGATTCTGCTGGTATCAGTGGTGACTCAGGAATTTAGAAGTGAGATGTGCGTGTGCTGATATGTGAACCTGCTTTCTTTTACATAATTATGTTGACGCACCATTTAAATAAAGATCAAATAAATATCATTACAGCCATATAGAGATCCATAAACAATATTCACATTCAGTGACACAGTTTCCAGCAACAGAATCATCCACAGGCAGATAAGAAAGTCGGAGACAAAAACACACCAAGTGACAGCAGCATGATTGAGGATGTGCAGGCTATGTGTTCTGAGTATATACAGTATAAATAAAATCGTTTGAATATTTGAGCCATAAAGCTGACTATGTTGTGTTTCTATTGACTACTAATGCAGACATTGGTTGCTAGTTTTTGCATCAGAAAATGATGGAGGCAGTAATATAAAACCTACAACCAGCATCAACATCAATGCATGGAAGGATAATTAGCAACAAAGTCAGCAAGATGTAGCAGGATGCATTCAGCTCAGGAGTTGATTGATTGAGCAGGATGTACAAAAAATGGCCACGCTGATTGTGAGAATCAGGGCCAATACTGAACAATTGCCTATTCCAATCTTTTTTCATGACTTATTTTGACGTAAGGCTGCCAGACTGCCATCATGTTCTCTCAAGTTTGACCATTTAAGTAGATCAGAATAGTTCTCTTAAACAGCAGTAACAAATACTAGCTTGAATTACAATGACACGACACAACAGATAAACACTGGCTACTGACATCTGATCATGCCACATTATTTACTGGCCGATGTTTGTCTACAGGGCCGATATCAGGCGATATGCATCGGTGCATCCTTAACAAATACAAATCAAAAGATTGGACGTGAGGGAAATTCCAGTCCTGTTACGGAGTTGTTAATGATTCATAGAGACTGATTTACTTGCACAAACACACAGTATGCAAACACTCTCACACATATGTACACAGTTTATCTGAGTATCCAAGGGCCTTAGTATCACGTACAAATAAAAAGGGAGAGAAACCACGTGAATTGACGTGAATCTGCCAGCTGCGATTGTTTCTCCTCTACCCCGAAAGAAAGGAGAAATGCATACAAACCAACAGAAAGTACAGCTTATACTGAAATGTTCTTTGCGAGGGCGACTGACATGAGAAAAACACACATCAACGATAGGTCTTACTTGACTCAATGCTGACTCTGTGGAGTCAAATAAGACTTGGTACAGCACATAAAGACTAACATACAGTAGATGTCAAGGACAAGAGGTGGACACTGGAAAAGCAAGTGTCTGCTGTGATTGCTTACAGCTAATGTGCATTTCTTTTGTTCGTGTGAGTAGTTAAATATGAAGTAGATATGTTTGCAATAAGCACAAAATTATCAGGAACCAAATAACTGACTGAAAATAAAAGCCCCCCCCCCCCCCCCCCAGCATCCAAAACCCAGAAGCTTGCATTTCTTCCATCAATCAAAACCCTTGTACCAAACTTGCATCCCATTTCCCAGAATCAAATAAAACCTTGGACAGTTGTGGCTGCTTGTTCCAGTTTTCCTTCTCATTTCTTGTTCTTTAGTTGATTGGCCAGCCAATCCAGACCCTCATAGAGACCGTCTCCACTGGTGGCACAGGTGGCCTGGATGTACCAGTTACGATGGCGCAGGGAGTGTAAGCCCAACTTGTCTGTGATCTCTGCAGCATTCATGGCATTGGGCAGGTCCTGTTGGTGAAGAGAGAGGTCAGTAATCAGAGCAAAGAGAGGGTCCTTGATTCAAAACAGAAATCGTGGTTCCATGTTCTGTGGTGTAGTTTGTGCTTCTCCTGACACATAAGATGGTAAGAACAAGTGCAATCTACAAACTCACAGCTGGGTGGCACTAAATCCTGCTTCTTTCAAAGGAACCCTGCATAATGACCCGTTGACCACGTAGGATAAACGTTTGTATCTTTTATATGATTGTTATTATGAACATGGCACTTTCCTTCAATTTGGGAAATATGAAAAAAGTTTATTCATATTTTAAATTCACTTGTGGGCTGCCATCGCGGCTTTGAATATATCCCACAAGTGCTACAGCAGATCATGGCTGACCCCTCACGGTTATGACTGCATGTGATCTGTGATCTGTAGAAAATAGATCATCATCTTGTAAATTAATTGTGCTGACACCTATGAAGAGACTCAGTAAGTCAAAGACTTTTTCCAAAATATATATTTATGCAATGGAAATGAGTCATTAAGCGTCAATATTTCATTTTGTTGGTTAATTTGTGTTAAACAGAGACTCGACTTCTCTCTGTTCACTCTCTACGTCTGCATTCATCATGCAAGTATCAGCAGGTTACAGGTGAAACAATCAGTAGCTTAATGATACGTCACAGCCTGCTGGAGTCTGCAGCTGTCAACATGTCTTTATTAATATTAGAGTTTTCGAAACACATGCTCCCTTTTTGTTGTTCTGTCTGACTCACATCGCATGTCCTGCAGGAGCAGCATGACACAGACGCACACACACACACCTGCTAAATGAACAGTGTATATTTGACATGCTTAACATCATTAGAGCTCAGATTGGAAAAAAATCTTGTTTTTGAGGAGCAGATCAAACGTGTTGTTCACAGAAAAGGTTCTGTTTAGTGTTGAGGGGACAGAGATGACTGTAAATGAAAGGGTCAAGCATTTTATATAAAAGAACTGTTGTACAGATTTTAATAGTGCTTACTAAATAAACAGGTTTAACTGACTCCTGGTTTTTTATTTTTAAGAGCAGGGTCAACCAATGAGAAGTTATTGAGTTTATGCCACAAATAATGATAATTATTATTATAATTATCTCTGAGTATTATTTCATGTCAAAGACACCAGAAGTTGGGATTATTTTGAGTGATATTCATGTGTATACATATGTATGTATGTATGTATGTATGTATGTATGTGTGTGTGTGTGTGTGTGTGTGTGTGTGTGTGTATATATATCTATATATATCCACCAGTTGTGGTTTCTTGCCTGTTTATTTGCAAACACAAGAAGGACCGCATCTCTCAGTTCGTCCTCAGCCAGCATCCTCATCAGCTCCTCTCGTGCTTCGTTCACTCGCTCTCTGTCATTACTGTCCACCACAAAAATTAGACCTTAAACATAAAAAAAACAAATAGTTAATTACATTTGAAGGAGAAGAGGAAATGGTATAATCTATTATGCTGGTGCTATCCTCTGATTTACTCAGCCCACCCTGTGTGTTTTGAAAGTAGTGTCTCCATAGTGGGCGGATCTTGTCCTGCCCACCCACGTCCCACACAGTGAAGCTGATGTTCTTATACTCCACCGTCTCCACGTTAAACCCTTTCATAAGGACATGATGTTACTTGTAAAGCAGACATAGAGGAGAGTGCATGACTTTAGAAGACATTTCAGTTTGACTGTTCCCATACATACCAATGGTTGGAATTGTGGTGACTATTTCCCCCAGTTTAAGTTTGTAGAGAATCGTTGTTTTTCCTGCAGCATCGAGCCCGACCATCAAAATCCTCATCTCCTTCTTTCCTATGAGGCTCTTCAACAAATTCCCAAAAATATTCCCCATGATTCAGATGACTTTCTTAATTTTCACTGTGTGGCTGTAATCTTGATACTATTTCTGGAAAGTCTGATTCGTCCAGCTGGGATATTTTATGAAGAAAGTCTGAGAGGAGGGAAACAAACAATCATTTAGTAGTGCTGCTTTAAAGTGCATGCTATGACAGCATGTGATCATTTGATCAGAGATGCATCTCTGATCAGAGGCCTAAATCACAAGTACCATCATAATTCCGCACTTAAGTTGATATAATTACATCACAAAGTTGGAACAATATGATAGGAGACAGTATCCTGTCTATATAAACTGTTTAAAACCAATGGAACAGAAAGTGAACAGTGACTAGCACTAACCCATGTGATCTGTCATTGGAGCCGCAGAACATCTGATGTTCAACATAATGATATGAATCAATTTGTCCCCAGTGATATCAGATCATTGAATCATGGAGCATTACAACCACTATCACATGTACAATGGAATAAAGAAATGATGAGCAAGTGTTAGGCTGAACAGAACACTGAAATAAAATATAGCAAATCCTCTAGCTCCCCATAAAAAAACCCCACACACACCACTTAGCTGGAAATTCTCACTTCTGAATACACACTGTGAGGACAGGTGCAAAGTATGCTAATAGTCCTGTGTCATCATGACATAGGACGAAGAAGTTTCATGTTGTTGCCATGACTTCCGGCTGCAGCACAATCTGTTCGGACTACTTTTGCTGTTTTTTTTAATCTTCCTCTTCTTCAAATGTTAGCCTCCAATGACAATGCCAAGCCCTGAGAGCAAATGCACAATGTCCTACATTACCAGAGTGGGCATGACTTGGCCGTTAAACCCCATCACAAAACCACCTGGACTAAATCTGGACACATTTCTGCTGTTTCTCAGATGTGTGGTCTAGATGTGCATAAATATAATGTATGCATCTAAAGATTATAAGTAAAAAAATAAATACAAAAAAAAAAAGACTTTTGCTCCTCAGAGAGTCTCATGAACAAAGGCTATTTGAAATGATCTAATATCAATGCGACATTTACTACCTTTTCAACTACATATTACTGACATGGCATTTACTCTTCTCCATTTAATTTTATTATCTTTATTAACTGACTGGATGGATTGCAGATTATTCTACATCTATAACCAGGCTACTCTCTGCTCTCTGACTATTTGGTCTCAATTGTCGTGTGTGCTAATGTACTCACAAGAAAATGTAAAGAATATGAGCTCATGTTTTAAAGGTCGTTTTTTTTCTCGCATTATTTCCTCTATATCAGGGGTGTCCAAAGTGCGGCCCGGGGGCCATTTGTGGCCCTTGAGTGGATTTTTTGTGGCCCTTGACTTCAATCGAAGAATCAGAAGATTTTGGCCCCAGGCCTCATCAGATGGCATATTTCGTTCTTTTTTTCTTTTTCATGTTAGCGAGGGAGACCTATAAAAGCCTGACTATTCTTTCCAAAAAATGAGAACACAACAGTTTCCCACTGCAATTAGTTATTGTGTATTTACATTATTTTTTGAAGAGGTCAAAATACAAAAAGTTCCTTCCAATATTTTAAAAAAAACAAACAAAAAAACCCTGTGGCCCGTGAGCGATTCTAACGCGACAATTTTGGCCCGCAAGAAAAAAAGTTTGGACACCACTGCTCTATATTCACGAATGCATCTTTGGAAGTGGCGCAACATTGTAGGATGTTTGCTCTGTCTTATGCCATTGTAAATGCAAATACTCAGAATTACATAAATGTATGCCTGTTCGGTCATCGACGTGGAAAAGGTCCATGTTTGTTTTGCTTTATAAAATATTCTTCATTATGAAACTGTTGAGTATTAACAGACTCATTAAAGTTGCTTATAGAAGATCAAATTCCTACTTTAAATAGTCAGTAGATGTGAGGCTGTCCATGGTGCTGAATAAGCTCTAAACCCCTCTCAAAGTGGGATTTCCATTGAAGCAGGTCACTATGGTAACCTGATAATGTAACTCAGGTCACTATGGTAACCTGATAAAGTGACTCAGGTTACGTTAGCCAGGAAGGTTACCGTAGGTAACGTTTCAGCCATTATTCGCCATCCACATCGGCCCGGTACATCCTGACGATCTGGTTGGCATTTAATTCTCACATGAAACATGTTTAGGTTTGTCCTCTACTCTCCTGTCAGTCTAGTTTAGCTTTATTAGCGGAATAGATGAAACGTAACGCTAAACGGGCGTATCTGCCGTGACGATCCACCCCACACATCCATCCTCCTCATCACCTCAGCGGGCACTCTGCCGTGCCCGCACAAATCCGGTCAACCACACAAAACCCACCACAGCTCGGCTAAACTCAAGCGCTATTATTTCCTCAGGTGCTCGAACCTGCATGTGCTTTGTCGTTGTAACTGAGAGTGGTGTCAGTTTCCGCACTTACCTTAGCCTTGGTGTCCTCCTCCAACCTAACGTCCCACGGTACCAGTGGACAACGCAGCAGCAAACGAGATCTCGCGATAGTAGAAAACCAACCAGGAGTTTGGTGCGAGTGAAAAAACCCACTCAGGATTAGAGCCCAATGTCTGTGATTTCGTTGATCAGTGGGTTACTTCTTTCAGATTTTATGATTTGCTTTTATCCAATTCCAGATTTACCTTTATAAGACTTGGAAAAAATACTGCTTTTTTTAAATAACAAACTAATACAGTATATACTCACAGTGACACTGCATTGAGTAACAACAGATACATCATTAAAATGAGGCTAATGTGCCCAAGCTCTTAAAAGTGGTATACTCAGGTTACCTCTTTTAATATTGACATGTATTCCTCCTTAATACAAACCAATCCCAGTCAATTAATATAACTTAAACCACAAGCTAAAACCAATCACTGTCAAACTTACTTAAAACATTCAAAAAAAAGTAATTTAGTAGATGATGGTATATTTTATCTTTTTTTTGTCACAGTGTCTTTATTGAATTGTGTGTGTGTGTGTGTGTGTGTGTGTGTGTGTGTGTGTGTGTGTGTATATATATATATATGATATTTTCCTCCCTCAAAACCAGTCGAAAGAGTATGTATTATGTATTTTAGTATATTGTATTTTAGAGTTGTATGCTGTCAGGGGCGTTTTGTATAAATCTTATTTTTTCCATTCAGTTTTTTTTCATCTCAAAAGATATGCCATGCTAAAAGGGCTGAGAAAAGCTTAATGCTTAATCTGTCAGAGTAAGATTGTTTGATAGTACACCAACAGACCAATAAAAGGGCATTGTTTAATACTTTGACCTATGATCTCTGAGTATGCATCAAACAGGCTCTATAAAGATAAATGTGTGAGAGAGACTGGCAGAAGTTGCTTGTTCGCAGATAGAACTAACCCCAATGAAAGGTTATTGAGAGCTTAATTGACTTAGACATCTAAATCATTGTACCATCTTAAATTGCAGGCATGTCTTGTGCATAAATAAAGTATAGTAGACAACTGATCTTCAGGGCATCAAGAAGAGTTTTGCAAATATTTAATCAAATTGTGGAAATGGTTCACACTACAGTCACATTACAAACTGTTCAAAATGGTGGTAGACATCTTGTTAAGTTCCTGCTGACAGTGTGAATCTTTTGGAAGTTTCTCTGAAAATCTGTTTAGTACTTTTGAAATCATTTCAATGAACAGAGACAAGGGGAAACGCTTGGTTTCTAAATGGAAGTACTTAAAATGAAATTGAGATAATGTCTTAAGATAATTTGCTATTGCCACAGAAAATAATTTAAATATTATTTCATAAAATGTGATGCAGTGCATGGTTGAACGTGACAATGGAGCCAAAAAGTGATTTTTAAGCCAATATATCTCCCTATCAGTTATCTGAGGGAGAACACAGGTTTCATCTTAACTTTACACACAAAAATGAGTCAGTTGTGTGTATTTCTGCATTCTACAGGGTTTTATTACAACCACTCTGTATTATCAGTCATCCCAGAAATGTTGGTTTGATTACATATTTATAATATTGAACTCATTGTAACGAACAAGGATCCTCATGAATGAACAACACAGTGCTTGAGCCTGCAAGCTGCACGGCACGACACCTGCTGTATATTTATCATAACACATTCTGTCTTAGCTTCATCAAAGCTCAAAGACTTAACTGACTTAACCGACAGTAAACTTCTATGATCCTGCTGGCAAACAAAGGACTTGGGACGTTTGATTGTTGGGGATTATTGTTTGTCATTTTCTGGTTCATTGTTGCAAATAAAGCAGAAGGGGAGGTACGAGTGTTTTGGGGATGACTAAATCACGATTTTCAAGGTGAAGAAAAAACTCAGTCTGAAAGGCTGAATTTGAATATGAACTTTTAGAAGGTGAAAGGGGCAGAGTGACAGATTTATAATGTCGTGTGATGACATATCAATGACCCTGATAATACGTCACAGAGGATCAGTGATGGTGCTCATATGCTAAGATGCAAGCAAAAATAGAGAAATAAAGTGAATCATAGGTGAAGAAGCATGTCTCACAGTATCTTTTGCAATTCTGAGAACATTGTCAGATCTTCCCCAAAAAAAGTGTATAAGAACAATAAAGGGTTTGTTGTTGAATTTACAATTGATTTTACTCTGTTTGTATAATGTAATAACAGTTATTTAACATTTTCATTTTAGTTTTTAATTGGACTCCAAACAAGTAGCCTGCACACATCCAGACTACCTGTGGGGAAATAGATATGTTGAGGCATGCAATAAATTCCCAAATTGAGACTATGATAAATGTGGTCACAGATAAACACAGGACATATTTTTCAATGGTTTCAAGTAAGCTCAGTTGTAGACCTAACAAGCTTATAAATGTAAACTACTGCTATGCACCAGTAATAACATTTATTTAAGAGTGACATGTTAATCTGATGGCATCGGTGATGGCCACACCCACATCATACCAATTTTATTTATCTCATCATAATAATTATGCGGAATTATTTTAATACTTATTGAACGTGTGGTTTCCACCAATATTTACTTACACTTTAACACAGGAACGATGTCGATACTTTAAGGATAAACCTAGTTTCCATAAATGTGGGCAGTCAGGCCCGTAGTGGTTCAGTGAGGGGATTTCATCGACGTGGCGTTTATGCTGCATGTTTCAACTATAGACTGTTTGTTTCTACAGGAGACGTCCAAAGACTCAGAGTGCAGCAGCAGAGGCTGCGCAGCAGCGTCCCCTAGCGTCTCCACTCAACTCAGCTTCCGCTTCTCTCCCGCGGAACAAACAGGAGCCCGATGGGATCATGGGATGCTTTGGGAATGTTTGAGGCGGGATCTTCAGGGAGACCCAGGTGGTGGGTCAACGTCCACGAGCTGCTTCGTCCTTATCGCTGCAGTATTATAACACATCAGCATTACGCGGCGCTGAGCCATTGTGCACACTCTGGCTGACGTCTCTCTTCCTCTCTTGCTCCCTACCTCTCTCTCTCGACTGCAGTCGTGTGCAGAAGAAATCCACTCGGAAGTTGTTGAATGGCAGATCTTTTCCAGTAAGTTCACAATGAAGGCCAGCGTTTTCCTACTCATGCTCGCGGCTCTCACCTGTGGGCTCGCGTGGGGAGAAGAACATTCAGCTGAAGAGCTGCAGGTGGAGACCCTGGTGAGTGACACATAGCCACACTGCAGTAATACAGCAGCCGTATAGCACTGTGACACCAACCTACTGTATAATAAAAGTGCTTCAGTGTTAACAGTGAACTCTTCTGACCCAAGGTGAGACCTGAAACTTGCTCCGTACTTTCCAGAATGGGAGACACGCTGAAGATCCACTACACGGTAAGCGGAGCCTTTCCACATCGTCAGCTTCATTTGTTCTGTACAGGTGTAGCCCATTGTGGTTTTCATTTGTGCAGCTGGTGACTGATACCGCTGTTGTGTGTATGTTATGCACCGTTTCCGTGTAAAGGTGAGACTACTCATGCGTAATGCTCCTCTCAGCTGTCAGGCATTGCTCTTCTGGTCATCACTGGTCAGACTGTGGTTGAGACTGCGCCATTGTGGTAGATTTGGCGTTGTCTCGTGAGAGTGACAAGATCGTCTCTGATTTTTTACTATGGAGAAATGGGGCGGTGCAACACGTCAGCAATACCAGCTCCGTCTGCCAGTGGATCAGAGCGGAAACCACTTTTACCAGTGATTGCCAAAGTGGGGTGGGGGCCCAGAGATGTGACAGTTCATTGCAAACAAAGAATAGAAAAAATATGAGTAGACTTTAAGGTAAACTTTTGTCTGAATGTGAGCCAAACAAAGACAATCGGAACAAATAACATTTCCTTCTTTTTGAAAATGAAAAATTTCAACATATATTTTTTTATTATTTAAATTGATTTTTCTTTCTATATTAAAATCCCCTTCCAAAAGTCCTTGTAATCTTCGAAGATGAGCAAAGAAAGATGTTGTTTTCTGGAAGAAAATTTTTAGATGACAAAAATCTTGAGCACTCAGAATGCTTGTGTAGCTTTGAATTAGTTCTTGCACTTATTACATATTTATTAACTGATTAGCCTCTCCATTTCATTGGACGATAAATTAATAAGGGAAAGGGAGAGTTTCCTTGAACATTGTTTCTTACAATACAAACCACAGAGTTATAAACTGGAAAGGCAGGATGACACTTTATGATCCTTTGCAGCCTAACACTATGTTGTCCTTTGCAGTACTTTCATTCTCATTTTCCTTGTTTTTTTTTTTTTTTTTTTTCATTTTAGCTAAACCATCCTCCCTGACTTTTACTATCGTACTTTATACAAAGGCAGAAATTGTAATATTTGAAAATTGTCTGTCTGTCTGTCTGTCTGTCTGTCTGTCTGTCTGTCTGTCTGTCTGTCTGTCTGTCTGTCTGTCTGTCTGTCTGTCTGTCTGTCTGTCTGTCTGTGTCTCAAAGAGGGAAACATTTATAAAAATAAATACCTGTCAAATTTCTGTTAGTATACGTTCATGTCAAGCCTCACATTGTATGTGTCTCTGTTCAGGGTAAACTTATGGATGGAAAGGTGATCGACTCATCGTTCTCCATGGACCCTCTTGTTGTCGAGCTTGGAAAAAGAACAGTCATTCCAGGTAGACAAACAGTAAATATGTTTGTGGAGATTATTCACTGAGACTTTGATGTGCTAGCCTGTGATAGACAACTACAGCCTGTTGCTTGCTAGCTTTCTTTGCTGATTGACTCTCTGTTTGGTCTTCTCCTAAGGTCTCGAACAAAGCTTGGTCGGCTTGTGTGAAGGGTAAGTAAAAAAGTGCTCAACACAAGATTAACATTTCATACAATGACTAATGAATGATGTTCTGAGATTGATTCTGAGAAGTGCTTCTTTGTTACATTTATCTTTTTATTTCAATCAGGCAAAAAATCAAAGCCACTATTCCATCTCACCTTGCATATGGGAAAAAAGGTTACCCTCCTACAATTCCAGGTAATGAAATAAAAAAAAAGCTAAAAGCAGAATTGTTTGCAAGGGAGGATTTTATTATCTAAAGCTTTTTGATTGCGTCTGATTAAGTTTGACCTGCTGGTAGTTTTGTTAGAAGTAGAACTGTCAAGTCTGGCTTTTTGAACAAGTCTTCCGGATGTCTAAAATCAGTTCTCTGGATATTTGCTGTGTACGCCAGAGCCCAGTAATATCCGTCCACCCAGAGGCTTATCAGGTGCTCTGACATTGACACTTCATTGCAAAACTTAGCAGGGATGATCATATTCGTTAGCGCAATCACAGCAAACATTTTTAAAGCACAAGGATGGTGTTGTTGTACACTTTATTTTATTGATAAAACCACTGTAAAGACTAAAATCAAAGTGTGAGTAAGATTTTCTGCTGATTATTAAACGCTTTAAAGGATTGGACTCAAAATACTCTATAATCTCAATTTTAAAAAGAGGGTCAGTCTTTTCTAAAAACACAGAAACCTGCAGTTTAACCACACAAAAAAGTGACATTTGTTGTGGAATATTCTTAAGTGTGGATATATAATTATAAGTTAGCTTTTGATGATCTCAATGATCAACATCTATTGTGATTAAATACTGACTTTGAGCTTGTTCCAGGTGATGCTGCTCTTGAGTTCGAGGTGGAGGTGGTTTCTGTGATGCAGCAGACGCCATGGCAGAAAATGGTCAATGATGTGTTCCCCCTCGTGTGTTTAGCCTTGGTGCCCACTCTGCTCGGACTGGTGGGAATTTACCTCTACAAAAAGGCCAATGCAGAGAAGCCGAGCAAAAAGAAGGCAAAGGATAAGAAGATCAAGAAAAAATAAGGACAAATGACAGAACTATTTAAATAAATTTTTTAATTGTATTGTGTGTTTCCCATGTGTATTTAATATTATTCCGTGGCTTTAATATGTTTTTCAACACCTGGACACCTGGAGGATATTTTTATATGTAATTATGTGCATTCGAAAACATCTGTCCCAACATCAACACCACAAATAAAACCTCTTTAAGCGAGGACTAGCACGAGGTACTCAGAATATAAGTGCATAAAGGACCTTTAAAACTCACTGCTTATTGATTTTTCATTAATATTGCATCTGTTTCTTTATTTGCATGTCCATACTGTTTATCTATTTTTACATGATGTTCAGAGCCCTTAACTGAACTGAAGCAAGATCACACAAAGGCAATCAGATGATCTCTAATAGTCTATTAGGGATAGAGTATTTTGAAGCTGATGCCAGAAGTGCTGAATCTGGACCTCGGAGGGATCAACAGTGCATGTCCTATAGTAAAGAGTAAGATATAATATCTGTATTTTATAAGTATAGGTCGTGAAATAAACTTGTCCTGTTTTCAAAAGTCTAGAAATATTGATTTATTGATTTATCTGATAATGTCGGAATCAGAATTTGACAAGTACATTTTAAATTTAAATTAGTAGCTTAGTACCCAAACGCTGCAGGTATTTAGCTGAAAATAACTGGAAAACCCTTTTAAGCCCTCTTTTCTAGAATTCGAAACATTTATATATATATATTATATGTACAGATAATATTTTCTGTCCAAACATTTTATATGAAAATTAAAAACATACAATATATGAAATTCAGAGGAGGCAAAGAGCGGTAGAAAATAAGTACGTTTGTTTTTAAGTACGGCGTCGCTCAACCACAATGGTCTGAGCCGTTTTAAAGAACTCCGCACACTCGGGAGACCCTTAGTAACAAATTCAGATCACAAATATCCCTCCGCGAGTAAAGGTTACTTATTTAAGCTTCTCGGATATATTTTAGATTATTTTTTATTGTAAAACTGCGCAAATAACCGTAAAACATGAAATAATCAATGAAAAATGTCGTACTTTTTATATTGAAAATATTTCGAGGGCGGAGCGGATGGCCCTACTTCTCAGGGTACAACCTCTTCCGGTTCTCTTTCCAGCTTCTCGTGCAACATGGTGAGTGTGTTTCAGCGGTGGTCGCGTGGCAAAACAGACAAAAAAGGGCATTTAAGTCATAAAAATGCACATAATGTTACGTATTTTGATGTTAAAATCATTTAAGAAAGACACAAAACGGGAAATAATGCCAAACTGTTAGTCTTTGTAATAAAAAAAATAGTTTGGGCCTAATGCTAACCGTAAGCAGGCTAACAGTGTGATGCATGCGTTCCTGGAGCTCGCGTTTCCCTAACAATGTCTCTGAAGTGTAGCGTGGCATGTAAACCGTAGTGTATTTTCGAGTTTCACTTGACAAAGTAAACGAATGCATATTCTAGTACCGAGAAATATAAACTATTTTATTGAAATTTGTGTAACAATGGCAGCCGACAGGAGAATCCGCGGTGAACACATTCAGATATAAAATTCAAATCAGTCTTACAAGATGTCCCTGTTAATAGGGAGTAGTCAGTCTACTTAAAACAAATGATTCAACCTCCGTTTTATGGGTGTTTATTATTGGCATGGTGAACTCGACTGCCGAAGTACAAGATTTAGCCCTCTTTATAACCTAATATTTCTCCTGCTTGTGTGTAGAAAAGGGACAGTTTTTAATTTGTTAATCTGTGAGAAACGTCTTTAAAAACGTCTCTTCAAAGTACAATGAATAAAGTATAATCTGAAGACAAACTCATTTGTTAACCTGCGATGTAGCGTTTAATAGAGTAGCTAACTGAATCCTCTTAGTTTAAATGAGTATTGTTTAATGTTTTCAATCTATTTAAACATAAATGTACAAGCAAAGGAAGCAGGAAAGTTGCAGAATCAATCTGAGCTCTTTGAATCTAATTAGCATTGTTGATTATCAAGTAGTAGACGATTATTGAAAAACCTCTTGCATGCATTAAAATAGCCAACACTTGCTGTCAGTGTCTTTTCTAACATTTTTGTATTTGTGACTTTTTCTTTCTCCAGACCAAGAAAAGAAGGAATAACGGTCGTGCGAAGAAGGGCCGCGGGCATGTGCAACCCATCCGTTGCACAAACTGTGCCCGTTGTGTCCCGAAGGACAAGGCCATCAAGAAGTTTGTCATCAGGAACATAGTGGAGGCTGCAGCTGTGAGGGATATCACAGAGGCTAGCGTCTTTGACCGTAAGCGTCTGCTTATGTCCTAAAAACTCGTCTGTTATTTTGGTCATTGCTTCTTTTTCCTGAACTCTTTTCTGTGTCCCCTTGCAGCCTATGTTCTCCCAAAGCTCTATGTGAAGCTGCACTACTGTGTCAGCTGTGCCATCCACAGTAAGGTGGTGAGGAATCGCTCCTGTGAGGCCAGGAAAGACCGTACTCCACCCCCCAGATTCAGGCCCCAGGTACTTTTCATCTATGTAACTGTAGTTGATAAAGTGTTGAATAAAAACGCTGCTAAGGACTGTTTAACTGTAAATGATGGTATAAAGAGAGCACAGGGAAGTAAGAACACAAGTTCATCACGGTTTATTTGTTGAACCTATTTATGAGAAATAACTTCCACATGAAAGATTGTGGTTTTCTCTAATGACTTTTTTCCCCCTTTTTTACAGGCTGGTGCACCAAGAGCTCCTCCAAAGCCAATGTAAAGCAGAATTTGAAGATGCTGTGCTCTTGATGAATAAATTAAAAAAATCTTTACAAAAACTTCAGATTGTCTTCTCGTCATTTGGTTATTATACTGAAACTGAATTGGAAAGAGAACTAAAGTGAAGAATCTGATTTGGAATAGTTTCTTGCAGTACAAAACTTACAGTAGTTAAATAACTATTATGCCTGTGCATCATGTGATTTTATACATTAAAAAGACTGGTTACTTGAAGCAATTGAACATTTTTGATTAAATATGATGGAAAAGTTGTTTTCAAAATAAATTTCAATCAAAAATACAACTTGATCTGAGCTAGTTTTCAGAGTTGGAGCAGACAGTTTATTCGGTTGTCCTTCAGACTACAACAGAAGGGTGGCTGAGGAGCAAACAGTGGCATTGACATGCATCAGGTTTAAAAACACTTGCACAAAATATTTATATATTTCAAAAAAATCTACATGAACACAGGCTTTTTTTTTTATTCCAAACAGGGGCTTTGATGCAGTACATAAGTCTAAACAAACAGAGTGCTGTGGATTTGCTAATTAATGGAATCTTTAAAAATGTTCAACATGGAAAAAAAGCTTCGGCTTCAGCTCTGTTGGAGGTTTTATACATTGTGTATCAAGTTTTATCTTTGGCTCCTAGCAGTCAGCATTACTTCGAACCTTGTGTTCGGCTGCATCAATGAGCAAGAGGTTTGAAACAATGAAGCTGGCTCTAGCCAGTGGTTTTAGTTAACGTGTTCATACTATACAACTTCAAATATGGCCAAAACTACATGGAGCTCTTGCAAGATGGCTTTAAAAGTGGGAAATTAACTTTCAACAGAAGTCAGATTTAACTGATGAGGAAATTACACAGACATTGGGCTAAAGGCACAACAGTAACGTCGACAACACACCAATGGTAGAAGAATTGCACCTTGGCCTTTGTGCAGGTAGACGGTCGCCAACAAAGAATACACAGAAATAGGATGAAAGATGTACACGCTTAGTCTAAGCAACTTTTGTCTCTCAAAACAGATTTGACAACTTTGGTGTTGAATCTTTAACATGTCAATTTAAATGTATTCTGGGTTACGATTTAGGAAACTACAGAAGTCTCTACACTTGTGTTAAGGCAGGATTAAAAGGTTGTAAAAGCAAAGTACGTAGGGACTGAAAAACAACATTAAAACCTTGACTGTACGCTTGTGTTTCTAAACTAGTGAGACAATCATTGCAGTTCAAAGTGTCATTGACTTTCCATCTCTCAAACCTTATACAGCAATGTGGACAGAAACCAACATCCTTTACAAATATGTTCAAATCAAATGTAGGTCCACTGAAGAACTTATAACAGTCGTAAACATGAAAAGTAAATGGGAGATTAACAGTTGAAACGTTTCTTTGAAAGTGAACTAAAAGTCTGGAAAAAACTGCAGGAAAAAAAGGACTTCTTCTTATACAAGGTTTGACTGACGAGAAAAAAAAAAGCAGCCTCCTCCTTCGTAAACTATTTTCAAATACAGATAAGATGCATTCTTTATTTTGTCATTCGTTGGGAAAAGTGCATGAAAGTAAGAAGTGATGGTTCTTTGGCTCTGAAATGAGGGAACCATGATTGGAGCCATTGTGATGTAAAAATCGTTTAAAAGCTAGTAACGTTTTATTCCGAGAACAGAAACAGTAGTTCAAAACTTTTGCCCATCTACCACACTAGTGAAATCAAAACCAGCCACTGAGGCTACGTATCTATGTAAAGCTGTTGTTTCTTTTCAGTCTGCGTCAGGAATCTGAAACATTTTTGGGGATTTAAAAATGTTCCAAATTATCTTCAGAAAATAAAATCTTTTGTCTCAGGTCGGCTGATGATTTATGTTCCTGCATTTCTCCAGCCTTTCTTGAGCTCCGACTGACATCCATGCACATTATATTGTGGCAATTTGAATGGATTACATTTGTAACATTTTGAGTTTATCAACACAATAAGTCACATCTTTATGGATCAGATTCTGTGAGAAAGACTGCAGGACAGTGCTAGGGATAATTATAATGAAGTATAAACAATGAACTAAATATGTTTGAATATTTCAATGGTCAGAATGAAGCGCTGATGGTGCTGTTAAAAAAAAAAAAAAAACAGAGCCCATTTTAAATTGTCGTCTGTCAAACCAGTGAAAGGCAACTCTCAAATATTATTTTTTTGATTAAAGTCTTAAGACTGTAGTAAACTGTCACTCTAAACTGCACGAGTTCATGTCATAAAAGCTTGTGCCAAGTGCCATGCACATGAAGTCAACCTGGCTTCAGTAATATGGGAGAAAATAATCATTGTACAAAGCTATAAGCCAGAATCTTTAGTTCAGAAACTTAAAAGCATCTGTGACTCATGGTCAATATAATCAGCCAAAATGATCCTTCAGATATGACTGTGCTAGTTGATGTCCTTCAACCTGGTCAACAAGGTGTGATCAGGGTGAACAAAGGCACAATACAACGAGATAGAACACCAATGTAACATTTGAGTATTGCATCAATAGATGACTGATAGTTCTCACTTCTATGTCGTTATGAAAGGGAAAACGTTTTAAGACTTGTAACGATCCTAGCTGCTTCAGTAATCTCTCAAACTGTGGCAGTGAATCTCGTACCCCTTCCCCTAGTGAATAAAAACCTTCCGTCAGTTTTTCTCACTTAGAGAGAAATGTGCAGAACAATGTATTCCATAAAATAGTTTAATATAATTTAAGTATTCTGGTAGGTATCAGTGCAACCAAAGCAGTCATAGAAAAGAAAAACAACAACACACATTTCATACACTGTCCAACATAGCATTCACACGAAGGCCTTCATTTTCCACCTTACCTATTCAACTTCACCTCCAAAAAACATCAGGGCGTCATTCTTCCTCTATTTCAAACACACACAAAAATGTCCAACTCAACCCTGTGAACAAGAAAAGTGCAGTTTTTAAATTTATCATTAACTTCGCAAACATCCAATCGACTTGGACCTGGTTTCTGAGTTTGGTCTGCACTTACCCTCACCTCAAGTTTTCTATGGTTCCCCCAAGTTTGAACCTACTGACACCGGCAACATCTGCCAGAGGACTGTTCCAAATAAATTTATTGTTAAGAGCAATGCAATAAGATTTCTTAAGAATCCAATGTAGGTGAACATGTGGACTTTATTTGATTACGTTTTCTATTTGTTTAAACCCTGTTAAAGTGCATACAAATCGAAAGCTTTCAGGTTCTTGACAAACATCAGATTTGTCAATTTGTGCATCAGGTTTGAATCCTGACTCAGAGCAAGGCACATGTGCAGATGAAAAAGTGCGTTGGTTCTTCATCTACTTTGGATTAAATTTGATTAAAGTGCATTTTAAATTGGTCCATGGTTCAAAGTGCATTGAAATTAGTAAGGACCATTTTAAAATCTAAGAAAAACACAAATAAACGTGCCATCAATGCTAACGTCATAACAGCCGGTTTGATAGATTCCTATCATTTTGTCTGCACCCTTGTCTCTTTCAACTATTGTGCAGACCAAACCCAGCAAGGTCCTCGTCTCAGTGTAAAATCAGCTCGATCTGAAGAAGATTGTCTTTTTCTTCAGTCGAGGATGTGCTCCCCACGGACAATGTGTGACGAAAATTCATAGCGGTCCTGGCTTCGGTGGCCGCAGATGTTGCACTCGAATGGCTGGCGGAACCCATGGCAGCCCATGTGGATGGTAAACATGACGTGGTCCAGGAAAAGCACGCGACAGTGTTCACAGCGGAAAGATCGCACAGCTCGACCCTCCCCGTCTACAACCCGAAACGCCTCTCTGGAGGTAGAGGAGGGTGCTGTGGGTGAGCTGGGGGTTGGTGCGAGGGTAGGAGTTGGGAGAGCTGAGTGACCCACATCCTCTCTTTTTACCTCCCTATCTTTGGCATGATTGGGGCTGTGTCTCTCCCGACTCCTGTTGTGTGCGTTGGGAGGAGGTGCTGAGTGATGGTTGTTAGAGTGAAGGAGATGGTCGCGGTTGTTGCTGTGTCGAGTTGGAGTCGGTGCAGTGCTGTTGCATGGCTCATCAGGCATGCTCTCTGTGTCAGTAGAGTCCTGGCAACCATTGCGAGGGGAAGGAGCATGACTCCGTGTTGCTGGGAGATCTTCATGACCCTCTGCAGCCTCCCTCCCTCCAACACCTACAGCTCCCAGCCTAGCTCCAGTACCTGTACAATCCAACCTTGGGCCCAGAGCGCCAGAGGGGTGGACTGAGCTGTGGACAGGCCTTAGTTCTGATAAACATGGTGGCTGAGTGGTGGGAAGGTGTAGAGTCCTTTGTATGTCTCCTCCGTTACCTTCTACACAAGCATATTCTCCTCCCAGACCAGTAAAGTGCTGAGCTTCAAGGTCCCCTGTGTGCATCTCCCTGTCTTTATCCAAACCAGCACTGAGCTCATAAGGTGCCTCTGCGAGGTTGAGGCGTATGAGCTTCTGTCCTGCATGAGGAAACATGGTCTTAATTAATGTACGACAAGCTTTGCAAAAATCTGTTATTTTATCCAGAAAAAAATACAATTATTACAAGCAGCTTGAGAAGGCAAGTGAACTTATTCTCATTCATTTAGATGAAAGTTAATTCCAAGTCAAGGTTTATGTATTCCCTTTCTGAATTCCAAAAGTCATTGAGATATATATATATAAAGTGTAAATATATATACCCCTGAAAAAACATTGAAGTGATGACATCCAGTGCCATCCTTTAAAAATAAAATCTAGTTTTGTGTGTGTAGGCTCTGGTTCATGTTTATCAGGATTGTCTATTTTCACTCCGTCATTGTTTAATTTTTTTGTCCTTTTGTCCTGATCCTGTATCGTTTGTTGTATAAATAACAACTCTACATGCGACTGTAACCGATACGGTCAAAACAAAAGGATAGAAAATCTTGTTTCCCTTCAACATTTGCGTCGGAGAATGGGCTAATCATAGTTGTCGGAACAGAAAAAAAGTCCTTATTACTTTAGTTCTCTTTCCAATTCAGTTTCCTCAAGCTGTCCACACTGAGTACAAATGCTCACCTACAAATTTTTGTGGTGTGGATCTCTTGCGTTTGGTGATACTGTTGGCAAGCCGATCAATAAATGCCATCTTGTCTGAGGAGGGTTGTAGGAGAGAGTCGGGTATAAACTCTAGCTCTCTCATCTCCTCTCCTGCACAGAATACAAACAAATTGTAATGTTATATTGGGGCGATTTCTCCTTATCGAGACAACAATTATCCTAAACAATTAAGTTGGAGGCTTGTTTTTCATTAGAGTGTACTGTAAACCAAGATTTGATAGAAAGGGCACCAAGCAGTGGTTGTCCGCCTAGCTTTGTTGAGGCAGTATATTGTTGTGATGTACATTCCCATCTGAATAAATATACTTAACTTCTGACAGGAATTCTGAATGAGCACCACAAACTGTACCTGGATTCTGTGCGCTGGATGGCTGCTGTGACTCCACACTCTGTAAATAGCTGTGGCAGCGCTCGCGGTGCTCCTCCAGGGTGCTCTGCTGCTTGTAACTACGACCACAATAACTGCACTTGTATGGTTTCCCTACAGTCGGCGAGGACACTGGGGAATTAAAGGAAAGATTGCATTATTACTGTCATTGTGCGCTATCATGAGACGAGAAAATAGATTCAATTTCTTGTCTGGGATCTATCGTACCTGCATGAGTGCGAAGGTGACCGGTTAGTGCATCTCGTCTTCGACAGGCATAGCTGCAGAAAGGACATTTAAAGGGCTTCTCACCTGAGTGCAGCTTGATGTGGCGGAGCAGGTTACCCTTTTGGGTGAAGGATGCTCCACACTGATTACACTGGAATGGTCGCTCACCTGGAAATAGATCCGATTCTGTTAAACCAACTTCATTTACCATATCTACGGCGTCCAACACATTGGGCATTGTGCAATATTCACTCTTCTGATTTCTCCTAGTGGCATGTACAGGTGGTTCAACAGAATTTGAGGAAATCGTCCATTTTCTAGGGTTGAAAATCTTTTATATAACGAGCAAATTATCCATGGATTAAGAAGTACTGAAATATGTCTGTATCAAACCTTGTTTTAAATATGTGTTTGTTTTTTTAAGTGAATGCATGTTTTCTCCTGGAACTAAACGGATCATTCACCTGTATGGCTGCGTTTGTGCACCATGAGGACATTAGGCCCAATGCAGATCATTCCACAGATGTCACACATGAGCTTTCCATTTGGCATTCTTGGGGCACCAGTGGGTATGGTATCCGGGTTGGGGGATTGGATTGGAAAGTCGCTATTGTCCCCAAGGGGCAATTTGCCGGGCTGCCTGTAACCTCCAACAGGGTCAGAACCATGCTCTGGACCTCCTTCCTCGACCAGCTCTCCTCTCTCATCTTCAGTACTGCGACCAAGGTCTTCATCACTGTACAGCTCCACTTTAATGGAGTTGGCTACAGAGGCAGGCATAATGAAAGCCTTGATTGAAATCATATATTTTTAACCAACATGTTGACAGATTGAGGAGAAATCACACTGTTGTGAAAACAGTCACAACTTAAAGGGACACTTCACCCATTTACATGAAGCTGTGTATCATTAGAAACATGGTAGTAGTGTTGAATGGTCGTGAAGCCAACCCTCATTTTGCCCTGAGACGAGAAAAATATGTTGCAAAAAGCGTCATATTGCATCACATGAAGAAAACTTCCAGGCAAAGAAAAACATATTTTTCTCGTCTCAGGGCAAAATGAGGGTTGGCTTCACGACCATTCAACACTACTACCATGTTTCTAATGATACACAGCTTCATGTAAATGGGTGAAGTATCCCTTTAATGGAAGAGAGTGGCTTCCTCAGTAAATACACTGCATATTGATATTTATTTGATTCATTTTGTGTTTGCTGTAAAGGGACCATGTACAATATTAAACATAAATGTTACCATTTGATGCACTGTGCCAGTGTTAAGTTAGAGCGTGTGCACCCGCAGTCCCTCGGCAGGTTAATAGCTGTATGAAGTAAATGGTCTTTAGCTTGTATAGTGCTTTTCCCCAGTCTTTCAGAGGCTGCTATGTAAATGTCTATCAGTACATACAAAACAGACATACAAGTAAAGATATCCTACGACACCGCAGAAGCAGTGATTTTTTACCCAAGGACACATTGGTCCTTTGGCTGCAGGAGCTGGGGATCAAAGCCCTCAACCTAATACTGAGATAGAGCCATCCCCGAGTGTTATTTGAGTATAACGTTGTTCTAAATATAATTGTAAAATATGAAACAACATTTAGACATTTCACAAAGCACAACACAGTGATATATTGATGTGATATGTGACCCATGATTTATTTGGACATAATTAATAATAATAATAATAATAATAATTTACACTTTATTAATCCCACGAGGGGAAATTCAGTTTTTACACTCTGTCTAACACACACATAGGCCGAGATACACACTCATGCACAAACAGGGTTCTAGTGACATGCATTAATGGAGAGGTCTCAGAGTGAGGGGGCTGCCCACAGCGAGCGCTCCAGAGCAGTTTTGGGGTTCGGTGCCTTGCTCAGGGGCACCTCGGCAGTGCTCAGGAAATGGACTGGCACCTCTCCAGTTACCAGACCAGTTTCCGGACTTGGTCCGTGCCGGGACTTGAACCGGCGACCCTCCGGTTCCCAACCCAAGTCCCTACAGACTGAGCTACTGCCGCCACAAACCACAACCAAAGATTTAAAGACATTTTTTTTTTTTTTTTGGAAGAGTAAGTAACACTTATATTCATACTGACCACTGAGGGAGCGAATAGGAGAACCCTCTTTGCTGTTTGGAGTGCTCACTGTTGGTCCTCCAAGGGCCCCAGAAAACTCCCTCTCCATTGAAGAGTCTCCACTTGCTGAAACCAGGGGGAAATAAAAGCATCTTTGTCATACTTATATATTTTGCATCCCTTTGTAGGAAGGTATAGAGAGAAAATAAACCATAATCCTACCTGATATGTAAGACTTGCCATTGCAGTCTTCAACGTCCATACTAGTCAATGTGAAATATGATATCAGGGGTTAGGATGATGCTAAACTGACTCCCTTATATTTATCTGTGTTAAGTCTTTAATTTGGCACCACAATCCCACAAAAAGACACATTGTGTTTAGAAAACTGCTTTATAAAACTAGTGTTTTATTATTATTATTATATTAAACCTTGGCAAAGAAAACATGTAGTTTTTACAGGTGGTGGACATTTGACACTATAATATGCAATTCACGGATATATGGGAGCAAAGTGGTTGTTAAAAGTACTGCACATTTCTGAGATTTTATTTGTTTGGCCATTATTTAAAGTAATGTAAGAAGGGATAGATGGGGAGGATTTATTTTTGCTTATATTCACTGCTTTCCAGAATTTTGATGGGTTTGAACAACAACTAGAAGTCATCTCCTAATAGGAGGTTTTTGCCTTTCTTCGTGAATGTGTGCATTTCTTTCTGAGTTGTCTGAATACAAGCTGGAGGGCTGCTGTGCCTGTCTGTCTTGCTGGAGCCCAGGCTTCTTGGCCAACTGACATCAGAAAAGACTAAAAAAAAAATCCAAGTTTACTTGTCTGTGAAATCAATACGCCTTTAAGTTATGTTATGTTTAAATACTCTGCATTGATGTTTAGGTAAAACACTAAACAATAGCAAAAACTAACTGAAAGCATTAGCTTATGTGGCGTGTATAATATAAGAAAAAGGGGAACTTTTTAAGAAGCTAACTTAACGCAAACTTTCAGTTGAACACTGGATTCGATGATAGGCTCAGTGTGGCCTCATAAAACAGAGATAAAGTAATTCAATATCAGACCTACCTGAAAACATAATCTGTACCCCAGAGCGCGTTTGGCCTTTACTCTACGGAGGCACATTAACACATAACTTAAGTTTACGGGTTGGCCTTTTGTGCGGCTAACATTAGCTTACTGCTTGTGATGGAAATTACCGTTAGCCAAGCTAGCTAGACTCAACATCGCAAGGTTACAACCCTTCACCATCGTCAACATCTTACACTGAAGCATGTAGCAGACTGACAGCTGAGTAATGTGGGCGAAGGAACAAGGTAGATAACGACGTTGTGATATAATGTGGCTAACTGGAGTTAAAATGGACATCCAAGTTTCAACAACGCTATGTTTGACGCTAGCATAACAAACCGAGGTTAGCCTCTACTGTCTTAGCTCGCTAGCGTCTCGGTGTTGTTTCCTAAACGGTTGCTATGGCACCCACCGCCTCCCAGATGCTACTGTTAGCTGGTTGGTTGTTAGCTAGCTAACTCTTCTTCCCTGAAGGGCTAGAGCTGACTTTAACAACCCGTCACAGCAGAGGTAGAAGGAAATTACGTTGATTTTAAGGATCCCCGGACAACAGTGTTATTCCCCCTACCTGCCAGGGCCGTTTCAGTGAGATTATTCAGTATTTTCATCGGCCTGTTTATGACGGCAGCATCTCCCGGCAGCGGTTACCCTCTGCTCCAGACCACTTCCGGTCGGATTCCTCCAAAGTAAGTAAGTAAGAATTTATTCATATAACACGTTTAAACAATAAGCAACAACGTGCTTCACAAATGCAAAAAAGTAAAAACAGGAAAATATTTAAAAATAAAAATTGCCTTTTAATCCCACGGTGCGACCATCCTCATATGAACCATCATGTTTCTGTAACAGGGCTAAGATTTCAAATCGGCATATAAACATACACCAGCTAAACTAAATAGCCTGATGTATATTATTTTATTCAGATGGTGCTATTCTAGTTGCAGATTGCTGTTTGTGCTTCCTAAACAGACACTCTTTGTTTTAGATTAAAAATAATATATCTCGTAAAGTACTCCAATTAAATATTATGACTCAAATTTGTTTTAAAAAAATCATATACCTACTACTAACTGTAAAAAGTGTCATTTCATAAATGTTTTCCATTATTATTATTTTTAAAAATACAAGTGAACAGTATCATACCAAACAAGTAACACGTTTTATTGAATAGTTTTTTTTAATACTAGAAATACAAAAAGGTAACATATTGACAGTTTAAACACATCTTTAATTGTTTAAAAGTCAAATATTTTAAATGAATAACTTTAGTTTTGTCTCAATAAAAGTCGACCATGCAGGGAATGTGGTTTTGCAATTGCAAGAAGCCTATAGGACAGTTTCCAATGCTGAGATTAATTAATAGGATCTCATGTAGTTTATTAAGATTTGACCGGTAATCTTATTAGCTGTAATTTATCATTATCTAGTTTGTTCCATGATGTTTGAACCTTTGATGAGATGCAGCCTATGAATGAAATGTTTTATTTCACCAACTTTTCTTTCTTAACATTTTTCAGTAAATAAATAGGGTTACTAGTGTCCTGTAAGAGAGAGAGTGTCAGAAGTTATGGCATATACTTTAATAGCGTAGTTATTAAAATTGGTCATTCACAAACTCTACATTTATCAAAAGATACTAGAAGATGATGTTGTTCTCTTTTTAATTTATTTATCTTCGAACGTTTATTTGTAATATAATAGAAGTGATTGTATTTATTTATGCTAACATTGATTAATGAAGTTGCCTATCTTTGTATGTGTCTGTTTTAATCTAATGGTAGTTTGTGTGAAGTTATATTAATCAGTGACGGCAGTTGACCTGCGTAAGTTGTCGGACAAGCAAAACATTGTAGGGATCCCTGAATCCAAAACTTTCAATATATGATTTGACCGACCACCTGTTTGCATTCCCAATCCATTTTACTGAAATCCTGTCAGACTATTGCTTTGCACTAAAACAATGAAAAGCCACATTTCATATACAGCACTGTAAATTGTTCCTTATGGCTTATTTTTAACTCTAAAAAGGGCTAGTTGCACGCACACCAAGGGGATGCACAAAAGAGTGACCCCTGCTGTACACATAGGCAGGATTGAATTCACGTCCATGTCCCCTCTGACGTATTCGCTTGTTTTACGACGGTGTGCTTACACAATGACAGTTTCCGTCACGTTGACTGGCACATCGTAGTCGTGTTGAACAGGCGGTTTTTTTTCGTTGCATGTTCACGCTGAAACGTCTATTTCATAAATTATAACTAACGATCGACATCGTTTACAATATAAGCAACAGAGAGAGAGATTTAGTGGGTTATAAACAAGCCGTACTTGTTGTACTTAAACTCTGAACTTCCAGCGCGAGGCCCAGCAGAGAGCTCGAGCGGCAGCTCTGAAAAGTTTGTTGTTGTCACGTGACGTGAGACGAATGTGGCGATAAAAGTTTTGTTTCGGTAGTAAAACTAGGTGGCTTTATATTCTTACCATAGCCAATTACATACCGTTTTCATCACAATGCCTCAACCAAAACATCGAAAGATTGCTGTTATGGGTTACAGGTCTGTAGGTGAGTAAAGCACGCGAGCTCGTGTACAGCTAATGCAGGTCAGCTAGCTGGCTAACATGCTAAAGTCCTGGCTTTGTTTTCCTCCCGTGTTTCCGACTGACACTATTAACGCGTGGTTACCTTTGTTCACGCGTCTTTGTGTTACACAAAGCAACTGATTACTAATCAACACTGAGAACAACTTTATCCCGTTGAATAGATGAAGCCATCTGCTACTATTTCTGACGTGTTCATGTGAATAAAGGTGTCTCAGTCGACGACATCCTGCTTTTGTGCCAGAGGACGAAATAAAAAAGCTGTACAGACTTATAATTTCGATTATCAAAGTAAATAAGCTTGCTGTCGTCATTTTCGCCTTTGAATTTCTAAAAGCTCTTTACACAACCAATGTACACATTTTCGACATTTTAAATGCAATGTAAAAATAAAGCGGGCATAACATTGTATGAATATATTTAAATATTTTACTTTGTTTGTTCCTACACTGGAGACAGCCAACGTTATACTTTTCACATTTGTTGATTTTTTTTAAAATATAATTGTGATAAGCACAGAAGTTATAGCTTCTTTAGCCTCTGAAATCTTTTTTTTTTTCAAGTGATACGATTCGTGAATTGTGAGACTATTGGTGATTTGTATTCATTTTTTTGTTTGTTTTTTGCATTGCACAGGAAAGTCATCTCTCACAATACAGTTTGTGGAAGGACAGTTTGTTGACTCCTATGATCCCACCATCGAAAACAGTATGTATCATTATTGTCTTTAAACAGACTTTGCTTTTGTTACAGCTGATAGATGTATGTAAAGGACTATATCTGCAACTGTTTTAAATACTTTCTCCATACCTCACACATTTGAATACATTGCTTTGAAAGTTCAAATCTCTTGTAACAATTCATTGACTGTGCTAGGTGTATATAGATCACTATCATTTAAACCTTGTGCAGTCAATTTACAGAAATGTTTTCTCAGTTCAGTACTTTAAAATCCTGGTTTTGAGTGATTTTAATTCAAATTGGTTGTCATATGATTCATGGAGCTTAAAAGAGATGTGTGACAATCTAAATCAATCACACACAACTGAACCAACTAGACTTCATTTCAAAGATCCGTCAAAATCATCTTTGATCTAATTTTTACCAATAGAAGGGACACAAGGCAATGGCAAGGGATGGCAATTTACTGTCATCTCTGTATTCGAATTACCTAATGAAAGAGTAGTCACAGATTATTATTTGTATGATTATTATTTTTATTATAAAAAAAATAATCTCGCATCACGACAGCAGCGTAGGCTATATGTACTTCGTGCTGTGTTGCTTAACACTCTCAAAGAGCAGCCTCGTACTTGTTTTTCTCCGTGATGGTTGCTTGTACTCCGGCTTGACAAATACCCTGAGCTCTCTGAAGCGCCTTCTATAAAACTTAATGGAAAGAGCGTTTTGGTTACTAGCAGGCTAACGACGTGTGCGAACAGGGCTAGCTAAGGACGTGACGTGAGACTGCCTGTTTCGGTCTCCGCTGTTTTCCAATTGTGTTTTAAGCATCAAACTATTATTTCTATAGTATGCAATTTTAACGCCACAAATCTTGCTCTAAACATTCATTTCATCGTTTTATCATCACTTTTCTTGACTGACATGTCACAGGTCTAGAAGACAGTTCTATTTGTAGTGCTTTTGCTTTCTGTCTAATTTTTTCCTTGAGAGTGGCCGCAGCTGCCTATTATTTTTGTTGACATCTGGCTTGTGTGTACTAAAGCTGAAGCCGTGGCCGGAGAAGTCATACGTTTGTATCCCGTTCATTAAAATAGAAAGCTGAGTCACAAGAATAAAGCTGTATGAGCCAAAAGCAGCGCTTGCACAGGTGCGCGAGTAATGAATTGCAACTTGAGTAATGGAGTCACTAAACGAGTGCTCGTAACCAACCCTATACCAGACTAGTGAATATACTCCAGACATTTTAAAAATGTTAATGAACAAGTCTTTTTAAATGACATTGTTAACAGTAATATGTCAAACATCTGAAATACCTGATGTGGACTGTGCAATTAAATATTTTACAAATCCATTTCTTACCAATATCAAGAAGCATGCACCTTTTAAAATGTTAAGGGTTAAAGACAGATCAAGCTATGGTTCTCCACTGAATTATTATCATTGCTGTTAAAGGAAAGAGACAAAGCCTGGGCTCCAGCAAGACAGACAGCAGCCCACTCGCTTGTATTCAGACAACTCAGAAATAAATGCACACATTCACTAAGAAAGGCAAATACCTCTTATCAGGAGATGACTTCTAGTTGTTGTTCAAATTCATCAACATTCTGGAAAGCAGTGAATATAAGAAAAAATAAATCCTCGCCATCTATCCCTTCTTACATTACTTTAAATAATGGCCAAACAAATAAAATCTCAGAAATTTGCAGTATTTTTAACAACCACTTTGCTGCTGCTGAGAGTTAGTTTGAAACGGTGTGCTCTGGAAATGTCAATAGCCTGCTGTTGGCTTATATTTCCACCTTTAACCAATTCCTTACATTGATTAAACAAGCCTTCTCCTCCTCTGTTGTAATGGAGGCTCTGCACTCTTTAGACATTAGGAAAGCAAATTGAGAAGATAATCTAAAACCATAATTTCTAAAACTCTGTGCCCCTCCAATCACTGAACCAAGTCTTTTTAATCTCTAAATTTCTACTGGAGTTGTTCCTCAGGTCTGGACATAAGCTCACATCGTCCCCCTGCATAAGGGTGGTGAGAAAAACGAATTTAACAATTACCAGCCGATTTCCAGACTGTCTAGCCTCTCTAAATCCTTAAGTCATTCGTCAACAATCAACTAATTTCAAGAAATTCAGTCTGAAGTCTTCATCAATCTGGTTTCAGAGAAAAACACAGCACCATATCAGCAACTACCTCAGTCACAAATAATATGTCTGCTATTGATCAAAGGAAACACTGTGCTACCCTCTTGGTTGATTTTACCAAAGCTTTCGACACTGTTGATCACAACATACTCCTGCAGAGGCCAAATGATGTTGGTTTTGACAACTCCTCATGGAAATGGTTTAAGAATTATCTGTCCAATAGATTGCAATGTCTGACTGTGCGATACAACAAAGTTGGTTGGCCTTCACTAACAGTCAGACGTGACTGGCATTTGGCATGTATTTATTTATAAAGCACTTACAGGTGATCTGCCAGCATACATCAATTCCCTTTTAACCTGGGCTGATGATCAGTATCTGACTAGATCAACTGACTGGCTGGTGTTAAGGATTAACACTAACATTGGTAAAAACACCTTTTACCTTTTGTGCCGCACATACACACAAACGCGTGTGTGTGCGTACGTGCGCGCGCGTGTGTGTCAATTTAAAAACATGAAAAACAAATGACTGTGCTCATGAGTCTCACTGTTATTAACTGTAGTTGTCTGCTTTGCTGCTTCTTATTCTGGTCTTATATTCAATGTATTAGTCTTTGTTCTTTAGTCTTTGTTTTTTTAAATTTGTATTCTCAATGATTCCTCGAGAATAAATAAATGTCAATGAATGCATTTGTCTCAATGTAAAGACATGTTGACTAAAACCAGTTGCCCCCTCTCCCCAGCCTTTAACAAACTGGTCAGTGTGAATGGTCAGGACTTTAATCTTCAGCTTGTTGATACAGCTGGACAAGTAAGTTCATCTTTCACCACATCAATCTGACACAGCCACTGCTTTGAAATGACAACAAATCAGATTTATTAGATCTTTAATTAAAATGTATGCATTGCTGGTATTGTCTGTGGTATGTCCTCTACGGTGTACTCCGTTGTGTATTGAATTACTTGCTTAGCTGTACTCTGAAGTTGTTTATACGGTGCATAATATTCACCATCACACTTTTACAATTTTTCCAAATAACTTGATGCCTCTCTCCTTCTCTAGGATGAGTACTCTATTTTTCCACAATCTCACACGATGGATATCCATGGTTACGTCCTTGTTTACTCTGTGACCTCTGCGAAAAGGTGATCAAATAGTTTAGATTTTTGTAATCTTTAAGCACTATGAAGAATACACAGTACACAGTCCCAAATCAATGTGTTTTCAAAAAAATAATATATAATATCAATGTGTGTATTATAATTTAAGTTAAAATGTTTTACCGTTCATAATAGAAAATGTCAAAGGGCTTAAGTCATTTTGAAAGTATTTTTAAAGGCTTTCATTTTTATGTGGTTTGATACAACTCCATGTTGTGCCTGGTTTCTCTTTGTTGTTACCAGTTAAACATTCAGGGACTTGCTCTGAATGATATTTATTTTTTAGAAAGTAAAAGCAATTTACCTGATCAGTTGTGCGTGTAAAATGTACTTTATTTGTGCGTTCTTTTCAGTTTTGAAGTTGTGAAGGCTCTACATGACAAGATGCTGGACATGGTTGGGAAGATTCAGTAAGTTTGACTGAATCTTTTGTCGTCATTGTTTCTAAAATTGTCCCTTTTTTGTTTTTCCATAAAACTTAGTTTTTCCACTTTTGTTCCTTCTCTTTTTGTTTAGAGTCCCAACTGTTCTTGTAGGGAACAAAAAAGATCTCCACATGGAAAGGTGATTAATATAATGAGAAGTTTTACAAGGACAAACTTTGTGTGTTCTTCCTGTGAGATAAGTAATAACACTGTGAATTCTGATTTGATGCTCTTTGAATCTATAACTCAACGCCAGGCAGTTTTGAAGGGGTAGCACTGTTTGTATTGGTTAAACATGATGACATTGTTTTTCTTTGTGAAATAAATCCAAAGAAAAACAGTTATCTTATAAACATATATTGCCTTTGTCTAGAGAACATGTTTGTTTATTTGGGGGGGGGGGGGGGGGGGGGGGGGGGGGGGGGGGGTGTTGTGACAGCGACAGCATAGTCATTTACTATGTTGTCTTGTATCATTATGTATCACTCTGGACATCATCATATGCCAGTTTGCATCACCTTAAGGGGCAAACTGGATTTAAGTATTTAAGTAGTATTTTAAGTATTGGCACAAAATAATCGCCCCAAAATGCTTTCCCCTCCTGCCTGATTGAGTTATATTTGCTTAAACAAGAGCCCAAGCTCTGAAGTTTATAAGTGAACATGCAGTATGCTTTTACAGTCTTTAGGAAAAAAAGTCTTAAACTTGAAGGCCAAAGAATTTTAGAGAAGCAGCAACAGTCAATGATATAGAGAATATTTGAAAGCCTAACCTTTGAAACTATCCACATACTTGTCTTTTAGGCTCTGCTTTTATTTTGAATTCCACTCAAACTAGATCTCTGTCACTGTTTATTATACAAAAAAAGAGTTCTGTGTAAACTGAGTGTTTTATTTCATAGAGTTATTAAGCCAGAGGAGGGAAAGAAACTTGCTGACACCATGGGTGCTGCGTTCATGGAGTCCTCCGCCAAGGAGAATGAGGTAATCAAAGAAATCTTTTGAAATACAATCTAATTGATGCAGTCCAAAGTTGTTGTTTTTTTTCTGACGCTCTGACGACAATACTCTGTGTCAATAAAGACTGCTGTGGAGGTTTTCAAGCGGATCATTTTGGAGATGGAGAAAGCTGATGGAAACGCCCCTCCAGAGGAGAAGAAGTGTGCTGTAATGTAGGAGTGTATCCAGGACATCAGTAAACTGTCACTGAAGACAAGAGGCACATCTTCACCGGCCAACAAATCACAACCTCACAAATACCAAGACATGGTAGTAGATTGATTTCTGCTCCACCATGATACCAGCTTGATTTCCATAGCAAGACAACTGCCAAGACAGTCTGCAAACTATCCCGGTGAATGTAAAGGTAGAAGTTTCCAAGAGCAAGATAAATCCGTTCAAGGCAAAGAAGCACAGTCAACCAACACCTCCTTTAGTACAGGAATGTTATTTATGACTTCTGAAAATCTTAATGTCAAGTTAAGCCAGAAAGAATCAAAGAAAAGAATAGAATTGAAAAGTATTTGATCCTTTTACATTTTTTTCCCAATAACTTAAAAATGGGTTCTGATGTCTGAGACATTATTGGCTTATGTCTCATCTCATCACTGACTAGTTTAGCTAATCTAAAGTGAGGACTTGTAACCTTTCAAGGATTATCTAGCAGGTCTCTTTTTTTGACAGTCACAGTACACATTGCTTTAAATGTGGTGCTAAAATGTCAGCATTTCTCACAAATAGTAGATTTTCCCAGGAATGAGGTTTCACACATTTAACCTCACTTGTTGTTTCACTGTTCCATTTATGAACTCATCTTCAGGTACTTTTCACCAATGAACTCTGGAACTTGTGTCTTCACAATGGAGGGATCTGTTTCTCTAAACTCACATTTAAAGCTCTTCTGTGAAGCGGATTAGATCTTTGTATCAACAGTGTAATTCTTGTAATTTACTGTAATGAAGACATATTATTGACATCCCACGGACATTTATTATAGATATAAATAGATCATTGATATTAACCAGTCATGGCCTTTTTATACAATATAAATAGAATCAAAGCTAGTTTATTATTGGTTATATACTGAGTGGTACAGGTGTGCTATCCCTTAAATATCCTTTCATAGAATATATGGTTTGATATGCAATATAATTATGAACATTGTTGATTGGCTATTTTTTCGAAAAGTTTTGAACACTGCACAAAACGTTAAGTGGCTGAAGGCTACAAAGTTAGCTCATGGGTAGAATTCTATGGATAATGCCAGTTTAATAAAAAAAAACTAAGCCAAGTTACTTTTTTATTGGATATGGGGTCTTGTATGATCACTGTCAGATGCTCAAGATCCTGAATGACTTCTTCCTCTTTGCTCTTGTAGCCTTACAGAGACGTGGCACACTGTGTGTTTGTCCTCATAATCCTGATGTTGTACCTGTAGTGGGTAATTGTACGTATTTTTTTTTTTTTTTTTTAAATCAAGTGCTTTGCTGAATAGGTAGTTTTTTCGGGTGATTGCTGATGGTTAAAGAGAAGCTGGTGATGCTGTGTCTTGTGCCTTAGAGATCTTCAGACACCCCCCCCCCCAATCTTCTTCTTATTAAGGTGCTCTTCAAGGCCCTCCCCTTCTTTTCACTTGATACTTGCAGGTGCTGTTGTACACCTGAACACCATTGTACCCTTTTGGGGTTAATGTTAATCCAGAAATCTTGCTGTAAACAGTTTTGTATATAAATAAATCTGTTACTCATTTGATGTGTTGACTTTTGTTTCATTATTGAGGTAGCAAAAAGCAGACCAGAGGCTTATACATTAGGCTGTATTACTACACAGTCAACAGGTGGTACAACGGCGGATGGACAACATGACACTCATCTGTCACCATGATGGATTTCTAAAGTTTTATTAATACATTTTTTGTCAGTGTTACTTCGACAGTGATGTGACTAAATTAATTACACATTAGTCAGTGAACACCGGCGTTTCGTTTTTATAGGGCCAACTTTTATTGAGTTATAATGATGCGTGCTTTTGCTCAAACGAAAGCTTTCAAATAGTAATGTTTGAGTTGAATTTATTAGATAGTAAACACTATTTAAATTTACCACCGTGTGGAGCTCTTCTTTAACTTGTTTAGTGAAACAACGACTCTTGGCTTTTAATCCACTGTACTTCATTAACCACTTCAACCTGGTTGGTTGGTTTTGATGTGGCAATTTTATAACTTCACATGCACACTTTAAACACTCGTATCGGTGTATTATAGGCCGTTCAGATTTCTTGCTGTGCGTTTGAGATTATGGTGCGATAACTAGATGTATTACGGTAACCGTCGTACTGCTGAGTTGTTCCGGAAGACCTTCAAGAGCCTCGATCCTACACACTGATAATTACAGACAGGCGACAAGACGAATGGAATATGGAGTGTGTGAGTTACCAAGTCATTTTCACATTGTTTACATCTTCAACTTTTCGAGCTAAATTTCGTCTCGTACAACTTGAAGACTTTCCGAAGAATGCTAATGAAGGCTAGCTAACTATAAGGACAAGCTCGTTTTTAAGGAAAACAAATTCATCATATGAAGAAGGATTCAAAACCAGATACCGGTGTACAATCATTCCTCATTAAAAACCATTTGCTCCACCACGTCGCTGTATGATAATAGATATAATAGATTTAAAAGCTGTAATGGAAAGTCACCTCTTCTAAACGTCAACAACAAAACATGACGCTAGCTAGTTAGCTTTGCTAGTGTAATAACTAAAGTGTAGCGTTTTTTCACAAATTAGTGCCAACCCAGTAATAAATAATACATATTTGATTAAAGCTAGTCGAAACTAACATGTCAATTCATATAACCGTATATATCCTGTGCGGTTGACATACGAGAGCATTTGTTCTTAGCCGGTTTAATATTTATCAAATTAAGACGCACACTGAAGTCAGGATCCAGGGTCTGCTGGGGCCCCCACGACTAGTGTTTACTATTATACACAAGACTGATAACTCCTCATGAAACACATGTTGGTTCTGCTGTAATGGCAATGTAGGCCTAACGTCTGTTAAACCATGTTTGGACAGTTATCTAGACAAACAGAATCTTAATGACCTTCATTTATTCCTTTTCTTTTATTTCAGATCCCAGTACCTGTCGATGATCTAGAGTGCAAAAAGGACGCATTGATAGAGGGTACGTGGCTTGTTTTAATGTTGTAACACAGACATAAGAGAAAATGAAAGTGAAATTTAACAGCACAGAAAGTGCGATTAAAAGCTCGCCTCTCTCTCTCTCTCTCTCTCTCTCCTTCCTTTAGACCCAGAGCACAATGTGTACACCAGGTTCATGAAGTCCCACCGCTGTTATGACCTGGTACCTACAAGCTCCAAGTTGGTTGTGTTTGATACATCCCTACAGGTGAAAAATGAATGATGAATCTAAAAAGTGTAATGTATTTCTAATTGTATATTTCACATTAAAAACAATCTGTAAATGATTTCTCAGGTCAAGAAGGCTTTTTTTGCTCTTGTTTCTAATGGGGTCAGAGCAGCACCTCTATGGGACAGTAAGAAACAGTGCTTTGTTGGTAAGAAGGATTCTAGTTGAAACACATTGAGTTGGTCGAACTTTGATTTCATTACCTGCTGACTTGATGCCTATCTGCGTCTTCACAGGTATGCTAACCATCACAGACTTTATAAACATCCTTCATCGTTACTACAAATCTCCCTTGGTAAGATGGTCTTTGTAGTCCTTTACGAGATCATCTTGGATTGTTCCTCAGTGCCCTTTAAAGGTCCCTGCTCTTTTTCTCTATGTACTAGGTTCAGATTTATGAGTTGGAAGAGCACAAAATAGAAACATGGAGAGGTAAGCATCTGTAAAGTCAATGCTACTGTATCGTACTTAAAAACTTTTATAAACAATTTTTTATTATAATTTTTTTTTATAGAGTTATATCTACAAGACTCTTTCAAGCCCTTGGTTAGCATATCTCCTAATGCAAGGTGAGTGTGTGATCTTATTCATGCTTGGTTGTAAATATCATTTTGGTTGTTGGTTTCAAATATCTGTTTCCTGAATACATGGTTGTTGCATGCGGGGGTGTACAGCTTGGGGGCATCTGTTAGCCTTAACAGTTTGTCTTTCTAAAGCAATGTCATTGAGGAGGCAAACAATGGTTTGCTTACACTGTGTGTACTAATGTTTCTGGTGTAATACAAACTCCTCCAACCCTTGTTATTTTAACCCATATCTATGTACATGGAGGCACAACCCTGGAAAGAGGATAGTGGCAGTAATATAGGCAGTTTCTGTACAATGTGTGATTGATTGAAATGCCTGAATCAAAAATACAATTGCAAACCTTTAGATGTTTCTACACTGTTCTAAGAGAGAGAGAGAGAATTAAAAGGTTGATTGGTGATCTGAAGTTTTTTTCTTTTCTTTAGACCCTATTCACTGTGTAACCACTGTACAAAGTTTACGCTTGCATTATTTCGTCTTTTGCCAAGATATCTGCGGCTTAACTGTTTTTTTTTTTTTTAGGTACACTCGCTTAGCTTCATATTATCTTACAGGGTTAAGGTAACAACTTCTTGCATGTGAAAAACCTTGATCCTTTGTTCCTCTGTTCACAGCTTGTATGATGCAGTATCATCACTGCTGAAGAATAAGATCCACAGACTGCCTGTAATCGACCCACTGACTGGAAACACACTTTACATCCTCACACACAAGCGGATTCTCAAGTTCCTGAAGCTTTTTGTAAGTCCTCTCTCCTCGTTCCTACTTCTAATAAGTGAAATACTTCAATAATCTGTTGCCCCCTTTTCAATGTTTGAGTTTAATACGAAGCCACCAGTTGTGTAGTAAAGTGTAGGAGCTATTAGCTACTCCCAAGAAAACAGCATACGATAAAACTTTCTTTTACAGAAACATCCATTTCCCATACAGTGTGGATTAAAAATGGATAATCTCTCGTTACTGTATTCAGATATCAGAGATGCCGAAACCCTCGTTCTTGAGTCAAACCTTGGAGGAGCTGAACATTGGGACATTCCAGAAGATAGCAGTGGTCCGCACGGACACGCCGCTTTACACTGCGCTCGGTATTTTTGTTGAGCAGCGAGTATCCGCGCTCCCTGTTGTGGATGACAAAGGTATGACAGTTAGAGGATGTGTCGTCCTCGTTCATTTCATGTTGATGACCAGACGCACGTTGACTATTTGTGTGTTAATATCGTCCTCTCTTCTGCAGGGCGAGTGGTGGATATTTACTCCAAATTTGATGTCATTGTAAGTTACAATGTCTACTAACCTTATTTACAACTTTTATCACCGCAAGCAATGTGTCTTCTAATTACTCACTTTTCATTATCAATTAATTTACATCAATTTTTAAGTTCAGAAAATAATAGGTACAGTGCTTATAATGCATTCTGTTTAAATTGACTCTCAGTCTGTACCCCTTCAATTATTTTGTCTACTCTTAAATATGAGGGAAAAAAAGCTCAACATCTTCCTAATTGGAATCCTAAGCCTTATTATTGAAGTCCTTAAAAAGCTATGACATAGTAAGTGATAATATAGATTTAACAGAAAGTTTGAATCTGAACCTCTATCCTTTGCTGCATGTCTTCCCCACTCTCTCTCCTCCTACCATCTCCGTCTCTCTTCAGCTGTCCTGTCCCATAAAGGCAAAAATGGTCCAAAAAGAGCTTTAAAAAAATATAAAAAATCTATAATTTTGTGCAATGTTCGATATCGACATATTTAACCTGAAGCCTTGTGTTTAATCCCAGAATCTGGCAGCAGAGAAGACATACAACAACCTGGATTTGACAGTGACCAAAGCCTTGCAGCACCGCTCGCAGTACTTTGAAGGAGTACTCACTTGCCACAGATACGAGACTCTGGAGGCGATCATCAACAGACTGGTGGAGGCTGAGGTGAGAGTTCATAATGCGATACCAAGAAGGCGTCTCTTGTTTGACCTGACTGGATTTTCAGTATTTCCTGTCAGTGTTTAATAAACTAAACTTCATTGGTCCCGGGTGTCACTCAGGTGCACAGGCTGGTGGTGGTGGACGAACAGGAAGTAGTGAAGGGAATTGTCTCCCTTTCCGATATTCTCCAGGCACTAGTGCTCACTGACGGAGAGCAAGGTAAGTGAAGCTGTGTAACTGTCAAAGATGTTTCAAGTTTTTATATAGGCATACAGGCCATTGGATTTAAAGTATTGTTTCTGTCCTTAAATTGTCCTAAATATATTCATGGTAAACTAGAAGTCAGAATTTGATTCTTTTGCCCACAGGCTCAGCTTGAAGAAGTTACTAAAAACAAGGAAAGGCTGCACACGCTTGAGAGGAGTCAGATCAAAGGTGGAAGAGAATTAAGGTCTGAGAAGAGAAATAATGTCCTCACCGTCTCCTCCCGGCTTCCCTTCATTAACATTATTGTTCGCCCCTCATCAGCAAAAACATGTTTTAGCAACACAGCAATATAAACCTGGAGAAGCACAAGACAAGAAGCTCCTGTATGTTGAGCCAAATTCTGAGCCAAAAAGGAGAAGAGAGAGATCACCTGAAAGCACAAGAGGAGCTGAAGCCTCTCATCTCTCTGGCCGCTATGGCTTCTTGTGCTGAGCTGAGTTGTGAAGAACCACAAATATATCCAGAATAAGAATTAAATATTCAATTACTAGCTACAGAAAAAAAACTAATTCACCTGTTCTGCCTTTTGTTGGCTATTATAAGTCTAAAACTGGATGTTCATTCAGTGTACAACAAGAGTCATTAAAGAAATAGTAACTTTGTCAGATCATCAGATTTAGATGTTAGGCCATTTGCCTGAGCCTTATTCTATGTACATTTACATGTATGATGTTTTCAGGCGTGACTTATTTTATTTACTGTTAAATTATAACTTTTAATAGGCTCACTTTGTCATTCATTTTGAACTCCCTGTTCTGATTTGTAACACGTTTAGTTACTGAAGTATTTGTCTATTTGCGTCATACATAAAGTGCATCATCACAAAAACAGCAACGTGACACGTTTGGGTGAACATCATCGTTTAAACACAACACCTGGAAGACACGGGAGAAAGTCCATAGTCTTTACTAATCAGTTACATGTTAAACACTTCATGGATAGCACATTAAAGAGGAAAGGTCAAAGTCCAACAAAACATGTCAGTGAGCGGGTTCAGACTCGGGAATTTATTTCAAGAATTTGAACCCTGTTTCACAGATCTGAAGATACGGAGCTGTCAAGTCAGACAGTTTAATCAATCGACTCCAGTCAGTCTGTGAAGAAATTGAGGCTTCAGGGTTGAATTAGTTGTGTCAAAGAAGAAAACGACTTGAAGCTCCTGATACGACCAGAATTGTAAAATGTAGTGCAGCATTTTAAATATGCTGTTCAATGTGAATGTTAATAGTCCTGCATTCTGTGAGTGAACAGGCTCTGGGTAATTAAGGGTTTTATGTTCTGTGTTGTGAAGAGGAAAACAATAATTGTTTAATAGATTTGACTTTAGAGACAAAACTTTTCTTCCGGTTACCGACACCCACACGGGCAACCTTCCCACCCCTTTGAAAAGTGACTGGTCACTTTAAAATCAAGGGTCAGTTTAAAAAGATTGGTTGTTCATTGTTTGATTTATGTCTTTTTGGTGTAATCTGTTGACGTCAGTTACGGTCAGTTTAATGCAACCGTTTGCATTAATGAGCATTTCCTTTTTCTTTAAGAAAAACCAGGAACATGTCACATTTCCCGTTTAGCTATATATGAATTGAACATGTCCAACTCTATGTAAATGCACAGTTTTTGTACTAATCTGAGACTATAATGTAAAGGATGAGCAATAAAGACTGACAAAGTTCCTTTTAAATGTCTGCATCTTGCTTATTAAGATAGGTTCACAGCTGTCTGCTATCAAAATCAGAAAGAAGGTCTTCGTCATTTATCAAGATCATTACAAGGGATCAGTTTCAAAGAGTCATGTGACTTGCTTTAAAGTGGCTTCAACACAATTTAGTCTTTGCTCGTCCAAGTGTGGAACTGTCCAAAACAGATGGTAAAAAACCACCACACAACATAGGAAAAACAATTGCTTTTATTATATCATGATTGAAGTCCTGAAGGGGTTTATACATGGATGCAGTTGTGTCTGAGACTGTTGTGGTCACCACCTTTAATACAATAACCTCTTTTCTTTTTTACTTAGTGCAAGGCATTAAAAAACTTCAATAAACAATGAAGTTTGTGTTTGTTAATCAGGAACAGTAAAAAAAATAAAAATAAAATCATACCCCTTTAGTGTGAGATTATTGTTGACACTAAATATCCTGTTCAAAAGAAGTGCCCACCACTGTTTCCAGAGAAAAGACGACAATGTAAGTGCAGTCCGTTGGCTCTGACACTCATCCTATAAGACTTAATACAGTGCAGTTAACATTTCATTTATAAATACAAGTATTTGTCAAACACATTTTTGGGACAACATTGAGACATTTCAGTAGTATTCAGTTTCAACATTCTTTCACCCAAATCAAAAGATTCTTTTTACAGTTTAAGGTATACTGAAACCTATTGGCATGATTTGCAAAAAATTTCATTTTCAACAGTGTGATCTTAAACACCAGAGGCCATGGTAACCAGAGATGACTCTGTGAACAATTTGGTTTTAGTGCTGTGAGGTCAGTAGTAGTGCACACTGTGGGCTTTCAGGCTTCCACAGGGACTCACAGCATACAATTATAAATAATGTGGGAAAGACTCGACACAAACAGTACCTGTTGATTTTGCATACAGCTGAAGACAAAAGTGCACCTTTTACCTGATAAATGCAGACAGTGATTTTTGACAATGTTAGCTTGAAGGAAACAACCCACATATGAGTTACACATTTAGGAGGTAATATATGTTGGACATGAGGAGCTGGGAGATGGAAACATCCATTAAAGTCAGAAATTAATCTGCAGTAATATAAGAGCTGTAGGAGAAGGTCAACATAAGAAGACTCTGACACCAACGGTAACCGCCAGAGGTCAGAAAGTTCATTGGTACATAATTGTGTCTACAAACAGCAAGGCAGAAGTCTTGCATTTTGTTAACCAACAACCAAAATTCCAGTATAAAAGACTCAACTATCTAAAACATGACCGAAGCATCAACATGAAGTAACATTTCACCGTCTTATTTACACAACTATTTCCTTAAAAAGCTAGTGTATGTGCAGTAGCTGTACTTGGCCAGGGAGAATGCACCCTGAGGGGAAAAGAACATTTAAGATCGATTTAACAGATTAAAAAAAAAAAGAAAAGTAAACACGAGAGCAAACCATCATTTAGATTCCTGGAGTTAGTGTTTTTTTTTTCTTTAGAAAAGTTCAAAAATGAAACTTTTTTTTTTGCTCATACTTCAGGTACAGTATAAATGGCGCTGGCTGTAGCGAAGGAAAAAACGTTTTGTGTACCAGCTTATCTGAGGGACTGGAGCAACATTCGCTCTAATGGCAGGATTTAGTCTGTGGGCTGATCAAGAGACAGTGGCTGCATCCAAATAACATCTTCAAACTACAAATATCTTTGGGGCTCCTAATTTGATGCCAGCTGTCAAGAAGGACACTAAGTATCAAGTTGCTGTATAACACTTTGCTTTTAACACTGTCCTTGTTTAATAAATCCTTGATGTTCATTTTCACTCTAGACAGTTCTATACTGAAACTAAAATAAAAAGGGGTGGGGCGGGATCAGTTAGCATAGGAAAACCTGAGGTGTACAACAACTCATTGGATGAGCTCCAGGCAGTTCGTCCAAAGGCTTAATCATGTTTAATACTCCAGGTTCTTTGAAGCCTCAAACAGTGTGTTGGAAGTCAATATGCTGTTTTTACACAAACTCCCTAAACTGCTTTGTACATGCTCACGTAGTTATCAGCAGACAACGAAAGCACAGTCGTAGTAGACACACTATACATGTCTGCGCGCTGCAGGTTACACCGAGAAACCTGCACAAGAACCCCAGAAACATCCATATGTTAATAACAATATCTAATCATTTCTAAGGATAACAAAATAGGTTAGAATTACTCCAAAATCTCCCAGCTTGCCTCCTTTTAAACACTAAAAAGAGCAAAAATATTGTTTTTTCCACGACTAAGCGACAGTGATCAATTGGACTTGGACGTAATATAACGACTGATTTTCAAAATCTAAAGAAGTTAATTACATATTCTGCTATTGCATACAAGTACATGGGAAATCCAGTTTTTTTTTGTTAGTGTTGGAGTGTAGAGAAGGACAAAAAGGTTCAGGTAGGGCAGCATTAGCTGAGACAAGACAGGGAAGGTGTTCTTGGTAGTTTGGCTGGGTAAGCGAGGTAGGGTTTGTCAGAAATCAAGTGGCTTCAAAACTGGCAGGAGTGTCTATGAAGTAATATTTTACAAAGTGCGACGTTCCACCATAATCTCTGACTTTGTGCGTTCCTTGTAGAAGGCCCGGCTCCTCTCTCACAGTCAGAAGTCGGGTCTCGATCAGTGCACTTTCTAAGAACTCAGCTCAGACTTTTATGTCCTCTTGAACACTGAGCTGGGACAGAGTCTTTTTGATGCGCAGGGCTGTCAAGCGGGCAGCACCATTAGCATACCAACACTCTCTCATGATTTTGCCCATAATCCGCAAAGCCTAGAAAAGGAGAGGACACAAGCAGATACGGATTAAGTCTTGTTATAATAAGTTTACAAAAGCCTTTTCTTTTAGAAGACCTGGTTTCAGGACAGGCTTGGTTTTGCATTTAATTACAAAAGTTACACATGCAAAAAAAAAAAAAAACACCTCAGAAATAACCAGGACCATTCCATCAGTGGTTTGATATTTAGCATATTTGGTGGACGTTTTCAACAGGTCTGGTGATATTGACCCATACAAGTACAGTTTGAGGATCTTAAGGATGACCTCAAGCAGTGCTGGGTTTTTGTTGCAAATAAGACTTATTTAATTCTTAAAAACATCACATCATAAAACAAGTTTTTTTCTTTTCTGAATGAACGGTGAATGAAATGGACAGTTGGTAACATAAACTTATCAGTGCTTTCTGCTGGACAAACTATCTGATGGAGACCTAGTGCATTTCTTTCCAACATCAGTCAACACATGCTCTGATCTGTCTATTATCATACTGCTGTTACTGCCAATACTACACATTTCTACCATGATTACTGACACTGTAGCTATGAGTCTTATTCATTGAGGTTTGTCTCTATTTATCTCCTTCTATCCCACTTTCCAAATCCAACAGTGTCTCTGTTATGAATGTGCCCTCTATAAATACAAACAGCTTGATACCTTTAAGTCCAGGTCAAGCTAAAACCAGCTAATATTTTTGGTTCTAGTTTTAATGAACAGCAATTTAGCCAGCACTACTGAGCGAAAGTGCACTGGTGATAAACATTGTGTCACGGCACAGGTAAGCTTCACAGCTGTGAATGGAAAGACTGTTGAAAATGTTGCCTTTTTTGATTTTCTTGTCAATGAAAAAAGTAATAGTTTTAGCTTTTACAGACACTTTTTTTTAGGGCAGCAGTAGCTCAGTCCGTAGGGACTTGGATTGGGAACCGGAGGGTCGCCGGCTTGAGTCCCCCCCCCCTCCCCCCACCAGCTCCACAGTGCCTGATTTCCGTCACTCTTGAGCGCTCATGTTTGTCCATGAGTATATTTAAGTCTATGCGTGTGTTGCATGTTCACCAGAGTGTAAACACCTTATTTCCCCTCAGGGATCAATACAGTAAAATAAAATAAAAATGTTTTAGTTTAGTTTTGGACAAATCAGTACATTATTTTGTAAGTGCAATGTTGTGACCATAGAATTAAAAAAACGTTCCTCAAAATCCACAACAGATCCAATGTTGCCTGTAAACTAGAATGAAGCTTTCGTGTTAAAATTGTTGAAATGAATCTTTTTCCTACATCGTAGCTCTGCCACCAGTTTGGGATGTTGGGTCGTAGTTTTTGGTCACACACCACCTTTCTCATCTCCTCTATGGATGGGTCAGAGGGCACCAGGTCGTAGTAGGGCAGCTGGTACTCTTCGTGGATACCTGAGAACACGAGATAATGTAGAGGTCAGATTAGTGCTGCTGGGTTCTCAGCTATAAATACTGAAAAGACAAAAGAACAACAGACACAGGTTGAATATTCAGAGTGAACAAATGACCCTGACCTCCAGTATTACAGCGGCGTGCAATCTCCCAGTAGACCAGCCCCAGAGCATAGATATCAGCACATTTAAAGGAGTCAAAGTGTCTCATGTTGATGGTCTCATCTAGAACCTCCGGAGCCATGTACCTGTTCGACGTTACAACAATCAGAGTTTGTAAATATTTGGAATTACAAGGTGTTCTGGGTATCAGTAAGTGAGAGATTAATCTAACAGCAGGTGTGTGATTGACACAGACCTCTTGGTGCCCACCCTTTGATTGGGTGCGATGTCGATAGTGTCTGAGGCAGAGTCATGTCGGACGGCCAATCCCAGGTCAGCAATGGCACAGGTGCAGTTCTTCTTCACGAGGATGTTCTTAGACTTCAAGTCTCTGTGAGCGATGCCCGGCTTTCCTAACAAAACACAAATGTGCAGGATAAATACTTAAAGCAAAGGTCCCCTCTCTTTATACTGCACCTCCCTTCAGTACACTTCCTGGTGTCCCCCTTCCCCCTTGATTGCATGAAAGATGGCACTCTCTGTCACTCACGTTTGGATGGTCACATGGGATGGCAGTTCAGCAATGGTAAGGTGTTTTTTCATTACTGTTTTAGTTATCTAGTCCACTTTAATTTATCTAAAGTACTTAATTATTTCCTTTAGAAAGTAACTCTAAGTTGAACTTGTTTATTTTTCTAATATTTTACTTTTAAGTACCGTAAATTCCGTACTATTGAGCGCACCTGGATATAAGCCGCACCGGCTAAAAATAAGTAAATAAATGTATTTGTACATATATAAGCCGCACTTGATTATAAGCCGCAGGTGTCCACGCTATAACAGGAGCTATTTACACAGACGTAGGCTACCGGTAACATCCGCAAATACTGTAGCGTCCGTACGGACGTTAAAGGACGACGAGAGCGTTCAAATAATAACTTTTACTTAACCCGATCACTGTCGGCCGTGACCACGCCGTTTACAGCAGAGAGCAACACACGTAACTTGCCGTAACAATCCAACTCTCTCCCCCAGCGTTCTCTCATACAGCCACTCAACACGTTCTCGCTGGTGCATTCACTGACTCTCCACATAATCGGAATTATGAACACATTATCAACTACTGACTTTACAACATGAACCGTTACAATACGAAGCCTAGCCGACGGTGTCTGTAACACGGCTGATGAAAAGGATGACCGTAATATATTTCACAAGAATAAGTCCATCCATTCACTGCCTCAGAATGACTTCATTACTCACTTGCTCAGTCTCTGTTGTCGCTGTCAGTGTCATCTTAACGTGCAGCAGCTCTGTTAGCTTCTTTGACAGCCAGGTCGATCGCCTTTAACTTGAAAGCTGCATCATATGTATTTCTCCGTGTGTTTTCCATGATGAGGGTGCGTGCATGAAGCGCAAAATGACTGATATTAAGATCCGACGTGACGAAGTCAAATGTTTTTGCGGCAGAAGCTCATTGTCCCCCATAAAAAATCCATGCATTAGCCGCACCGGAGTAGAAGCCGCAGTGCTCGAAGTGTGAGAAAAAAGTAGCGGCTTATAGTCCGGAATTTACGGTAAACTCTTTCAGCACCATGGTCAAACATTCCATGTGTGCGTTTTCTGTGGCTATTATTACCTCCAAAGCTGACCAAATAAACCTGTTGAAATGATGCAGTCTCATTGTCATGGAAAACGGCATTCTGACCGATGCTCATGGTGACACCCCCTCTCCTTAGAAACCTTCGACACTTTATTTATTTCTGTCTTCTGAAATTCTTTTTTAGCACGCCATTTTTCTGTGTAATGAAAATCTGGAAATTCCTCAAAGAAATGTAATTTCCTTCGTTTTAGGCTTGACTAATTAAAAAAAAAAGAAAACTCCTCCACAACTGAAACAAAAACAACTGTACAAGATGTTCAAATGAAAATGAATTAATAGTTTTAAGGATTTGGACAGTAGTGGTAATATGAAGATGTCGCTGTGAGCGCATTGTTGCCAAAGACCTTCTAAACAAAAGCATGAATTTGTACTGCTAATATTGCATTTAAACTTATTCCGCCTGATTCTTCAAAACCAAACGCCAACAAAAAAAATATGAATTAAAAATGTTTGATAATGAAATACTACTAAATGATGAACATTATAGAAGAAGCCAGGAAAACAAGTTTATATACAAATAGTCATTTATAGAGGCACTACCTTGTGTTCCAAGAATCTCCATATGAAGATGTGCGAGGCCGCTGGCAGCTGACAGTGCCAGTTTGATCATTCCTTCAGTAGTGACTGAGTAGCGGTTCAAGTAGTCAAACAGGGAGCCATACTCATGATAGTCAGACACCAACCACAACTGGGTCCATGTGCCGTTGTCTGTTCAAGAGACAAAAATACAGAGATGACATTGATAGGCCTAAAGAATATAGAATCAATGCATGACAAATTACACATTCAGTCTTTGTTTTTTGTTTTTCGGTCCATTCTTTGAAAGGGAAGCATGTGAAGCATGTGTTTGCACCTTTGTTGTCGGCAGCAATAAAGCCAAGAATGTTTTCATGGCGGAGCATAATGGTCTGATAGATTTCTGCCTCCCTAAACCAGGAGCGCTCCTCTCTGGATGAGAAAATCTTCACTGCAACATCACCCCCTCTCCATCGTCCTCGCCACACCTCCCCAAAACGCCCTTTACCGATGATTTCCTGAAGGACAATCGTCCTGGCAACAGTCCGCTGCACAAACAGAGGCAGACCTAGAGAGAACAGAAAGGAACAAAAAAAATTCAGCCGCAGCCAGCAGAAGTGTAAAAAGAGAAATGCTTGTTTGCCTGCGGGTCCATTATCACAGTCATTATGAACTGACCAGAGCCTGACCCTGACGTGGACAGATCGTATATGAGGTCCTGCAGGGTACTGTCTTTGGCCAGGTAGAGGTGGTCACAGGAGGGGTCCTCCACCTCCAGCCTCTGCCTGTGACTGTAGGCCCTCTGGTGGTACTGATACAGGAACACAATCAGCAGCAGCAGCAGACAGAGCAGGAACAATGGTCCTGCGATCACAGCCACCAGTTCCACCAGCCCCCACGTACCGCCTGGACCGTAACCTCCCCCAAGTCCCGACTGAGTTGTGACTGCAAAGAAATCAACACAATTTAAATGCAACAGCTACAAACTGACTCCATGCCCTGATATAAACTACCTTGAGGGATGACAGCTTGAAGTGAAATGCTAAAGGTCAATCAAATAATCCAAATTCAAACCTGGCATTAAATTCTATTGACTACAGCAACATCACAAGCAGTGTTCACTTCTCCTTAATGAAAGACTTTTTTGTGATGCACAAGATAAGCGTCACACTTTACTGCAAAAGGTCAGCTTATTTCCTCTCTTGAATGCTTTCTTTTTCAGCAGTGCTTTTCCTTTGCGATTTCCTTATGGAGTTTTAGGTCTTACATGGACTGCCCTTTATTATTAAGTTATCACTAGAGACCCTCCAACCACCTTAATCTCTAGTAAAATTCCTCTTAAAGGTCATTTGTAGCCATACTGAAATACATACAGATTAAAATTACAAATTCAAACCATTTAAAACTTCCAAAGATCTGTTACCAGGCAACAACTTCCTCCTCAACTTAGAAAAAAAAATTCTTATAATTTTAGATTTATTAGGTAATTTATATCATAAGTCCCTACAGCTCGTGCAAGCATTACAGATTGTGGTACCAAAATAACTTCTGGACAACAAAACTGTCATACTGTGGAATGGAAATAAATTGTGGGGAAGAGGGACGACTTGGTATTAAAATTTAAATGTACAGTTTACACTGTCAGTTTAAAGCTTCATATAAACGTGTGGTTTCTGTTCGTGGTGGTGATACTGATGACAACTTGCTGTGAAAATGGTATCCTAGCTAACATTCTTTCCTCTAAAAATATTTTGCTCTACGGTACAAAACACCACAGGAAACTTCTCAGGAACCATGAGTCACCAAAGTGTGGAGAAAAAAAACATGTTACTGGCGCTGAGATGCTTCAGATACCATTACAAAAGCCCCCACTCATGCCCACCAATTAAACACAGAAAAATGTAATTTCCTAGGATAGGTCCTGTACAAGATACTCAAGGTAAAGCAAAGTCATCAGAAAGATTTACATCCGTGTTTACAGCTATATAAACTTAGTTTTGGAGATATAAAAATTCCATGTAACTGGTTCTGTAAAGGCTAGATCCCACACCTGAGGGTACTTGTAGGTCTATGCTGTTGCAGTAGTCAGTGTAGCAGCAGTGGATGTTGAGCAGACCCTCTGCACCGAGGCAGTAGAACGGCTGTCCGGGAGGCACAAGTTTGTCCCGTGTGATGCAGATGCGTATGTGCTGCTCTTCGCCATCGATGAAAGAAGTTGAGGCCATGCAGGCTCCATCAGTCTCACAATGGGAACCAGTCTTCTCACACTGGGGAGTGGTGCAGTTACACCAAAGAGCTGAAGAGACAGAAACACGAATTTTATGAATTTATCATAAAAAAAAAAAAGAACCACAACAATCATGCAAATTAGTACCAACTTTCATAATGTCCTCATAATCCACATATAAGATAGGTAATAGAGCTGGAGTCTGTGATTACATTTTTTTTTAAAGAAATTGTATTCAATTTGTCTGCAAAATAATTAATTCGGCTTGTGGGTGTCCTTTGTGTTGCAACCAGATTCAAAAACAAAATTTTGCAAAATTTCTGATGCCCAAAATAAAAAGTAAGGAAAGACAGAAGCCGAAAACACAAAAAAACGGTAGGGAGAAGAGGAATTGTAAGAGGTCAGCTGAGGTGGGGTATGTTCACCTGGTCTGGCCTTAAAGAGAACCAGTGGAGAGACTATGTAAAAGTATGCAGGAGAATAGATGAAATGAGAAGCTGTTATTCAAGAGATGAATATATCCTGTTATCCTGTAAGACAAACATGCTGTGACATTCCAGTAACTCCGACAAACACACCAGTGGATTCTCTATTCAAAACGCCCTTGCCAAAGTGCAGGATGTGTAAAAAAAAAGAAAGAAAAAAAGCTGACACAAATGCAGATCATGGACTTTGCTCTCATCTGAGTCAAACACGGAAATTCAGTAAATGCATTTCAACATTTTTTCTATTTTTTTTTTTTTTTTTTGAATTCGTCTTACACAATGCCCAACACCTAATTGGCAGATGCTAGTAGTCATATACGGAAGGCAAAACATCCAGGGCAGAAAAAAGGAAGAAAAATGCTGACTGGACTTCAAATGAGACATTTCAGATTTTCCATGCCTGTGATGCACAACTACAATTTAGACTTAGACTGAACTTTATTTCAGTCTAAATACTGTATTTCAGTCCATATACTGTATATTTACAGTATATGGGGACAATTGTTTTCAAATAGAAATCTTACAACCATGCACGTAAACAGCCAACGTACAGACAAGTCATGTTAACACATCAAAAAGTGGTTTTTTTTGTGAGACTCAGAGAAAAAAAAGTGATTTGTTTGATGTTCGTAACAGTGGACATCACCAATGAAGTTCTGCTGCTGATTCATCAGGGCCAGAACACCAACTCTGGAGTGAGGACACTCTTGTTATGCAGGAGGGTCCTCGCTTTCTTTCGTTGTTTCTAATGACTTGCATTATGGGGGTCTTGAATATTCCCCAAAATTCACCTGAAGATAACATTTTGTGCTAAAAGACATTTTGGTGATTTTGTGGATGCCACTTGTGAAATGACTCAAAAGAACCCCCTTAAAATGTTCAAAAAGGCTCCCCAGGATTACTTTACCTTACATATGAAGTTAGGTATGAGAGATAACTAGCCCTTCCTACCAGGTTGCTTATATCACCCAGAAAGCGGATTTGGAAAAAAATCCTTGGACTTATGTTGTACTATCTTGTTAAGCTTAAAGGCCTGCATCAAAAGCTGTAGCCATGGCATTTTTTATTGTTCACCACAAAATAGGAGGTAGTTTTTTCAGACATTAAAAACCCTTAAACAGCCATGAAAATAATAGTGACTGAAGGAGAAGATTGATATGGATTGTGTTGGTGGGCGTGGCTACATGACTAAGTAATGCACTTTACAAATGACATAAATTCCGAACGCAGACCCTAGGATTTTAAAAATTGCAAATGGAAAGCAAATGGACCATACCAAGACCTACACAAAAGCTTGGATCCATATTGCAAATCCAACAGGAAGTCAGTCAGGAAGAAAATGTTGGTTTAAAAAAGGGGAAAAAAAGGTTTTATCCAGGGCTCCACTGGGATGAATTCCCTCTAAGTGGTTAGTCCAATTCACGTCAAAACTGTTGTAGCGCAATAAACATCGAAAAAAAAAAAAAAAACTCAAAAGGTGTGGCTGGCATGGCTTATCAAAATGTGATGTCTTGCCTTAAAATAGAAAGTTCCTGTTGCTCAAACGTAGAGGGTCCAAATCACAGACACATATATTATGTCTATGGTCCAAACTGCCTCAAACGGTACTTGATAGGGTTGAAACCAGTTTTGAACATATCTCTTTACAAACATTAAATATTTCTTATAGCGCCACCTATTGGTAAGTCCAGTAAGAAATGTTTTAGTCCGTTAACATTTCATTTACCGATGTGCCGTCACTGCATGTTCTGACTTGACAGTTCACAGCTATCTGACAGTTCTGTCTGATAAGACTTTATCAGAGTCAGCTTTATTGACCAAGTATGTTTAACACAAGGAATTTAAGTTCTTTAGACTGTGCTCTCTTTGCAGAAATGTAAACTTAAATAATAACAATTAACTAAAAATATAAACTGGTAATTAAAGACTAATATGTACAATACTAAATAAGATAATAGTGCAGTGGTGAGTAGTGCAAAAGGATGAAGTAGACATGAGGTAGTTATCTTTTGCAGTATTTATATAGTAGAGTGTGTGTAGATGGTCATTGAAATTAAATAATATTTGTACATTCTCAGTGACAGAGTAGTTCCAGGGTTATTTCACAGCAGCAGGTCTGACACTCTGTGACTGTTTAGTGTTCATCAGAGTGACAGCCTGGGGGAAGAAACTGTTCTTATGACAGGTTGTTTTGGCTTAAAGTGATCTGTAACGCCTGTCGGAGGCGAGGAGAACACTTTTGCAGAACACTTTTTACACAACATAGGTGAAGAAGAGGCATGTTGTAAAAAATGTCTAACATCAACTATCAACTTCATGCTCCATAATTTTATAGACAGCAGCGATGAGTAACTTTCTTACACTACATTGCACTCTGTGACAGTAAAAAGGCAGTGTAACCTAAATGTGTTTCAAGCACTATTTAAGAGGGTGAACACCAAAATGATAAAATCAGTACTCACTTTTCTTAACACAACTTCATCCCAGTACTAGATTGATCCATTCAATCATTACAGCAAAACAACTTGGGTTTCTTTTCAGCTGTGCTAAGTATCTATCTACTTCTTCACCAAAAATGTAGTATCTCTTGGTTTAAAGATTATTTGTAAAGCTCTTTCCACAACTGTTACGATACAATGATTATGTCAGTAAACAATAAGCCTCTTTAATAATTATTGTAGAAACAAAAAAGGCTATAAAAAACTAGTTTACATTGAGTTTTCAGAAATTCTGGATGTTGAATAAAGATACTATAAGCTACTAACTCACAGTCCTGCTTAGCCTGTAGTAAATTAAAAAGGACATATTATACCCCTTTTCCACCTTTTTCAAACAGTCCCCTGTGCTCTAAATGAAAAATCTGTGTTGTGCTTTGGACCAAATATAACATGAATGAAGCACTAGAGGAGGTTTGTGACCCTGTAGAAACCAGCTTTGTTGATGGCAGCCTCCACTCACAGCTGATTGACAGGAGATCAGATGCACTTAGCTTTGTTTTGGTGTGTGTCTTTTTAAATGAGATGAGACCCCCGAGTTTTCCCGGTCAACATCACTCCTCTATAGAGACAATAAATATGGCAGAGCAGCATATAAACGTTTTGCTCTAGGCTGGAGGTGGAGTCCATGGGAGGAGACACCAGGGGAGGGGAGGGGATTTTCTTACTAGAATCCAATTTATGAAGTCACAAGCTGAGAAAATTTTAAACGTAGCATTTTTCTCTGTGTGGTAAGTCTTATGCAGACCACAAACAAAGGACTGGATGGATTTATTTTCAATTTTGTGGACCAATAGACACTCAAGTTACCCAAATAAATGTTCAAAACACTGTAAAAGTGGATTTTTCATAATATCTCCCCTTTAATATAAACCCACTGTCCATCAAGTCATGGTTTAACACATTTAATATCTGTGTATTGAATACCTTGGCAGCACCATTGTTAGAAGTTCAGTTATCATTTTCTGTAGATATCAGATTACTAGTACCTCCCTAAAAGTAATCTGAGGACATCCATCCTTATTACATCGACATTTGAGCCCTATATAATTCAGACACATACAGTCATATCCTTAATGGCATCATTGTTTGACGCTTCATCTCCAGGTCCTGTCGAATGTTTATAAAATGGTGTTTTGTATAGAAGTGACTTTAAAGCAGTACAGACCATCCGATCTCCCAAAGCTATGTTCTGTTTACAGCAGATCTATCACTCAGCTGACAGCCAATGCTACCCATACAAACCTTTTATGTTCAGTTTCAGACTCGACAGGACTAGAGTAAGATATTGTTTATTGTTACATTTACACAGCATTTTATTAAAGCTGTCCCGGTGTTTCCACAGATGAAGGATGACCTGGTTTCCTCTCCACGGCTTTATTGACTGTCTGGTTCGGCTAGACTGAAGCTAACGCAGCTAGCAGCTAGCTGCACATTACGTCGATGAAGGCAGCAGCAGCAGCGTTGTGCTGAAGGACAAAACAAACAGTAAGCTACTCACCCTCGCAGGTTTTGTACAGGACGCTTTGAACAACCACAACGGCTAACGAAATCCGTAGGTTAGCCATGATCAATATACTCCAGTCTCATCGCATTGACACGTTTGCTTAGCTTAACGTTAGGCTAAGTGTGGCCAGCAGAGAGGTTGACAGCTAACCAGGCTGTCAGTGTATTAAGTAACATGCTCCACCAGCAGGCAGCACACACACACACACACACACACACACACACACACACACACACACACACACACACACACACACACACACACACACACACACACACACACACCTGTCTGTCAATCCATCCATCCATGAAGTTCAAGGATGGAGATGATCATTTTGGGAAGACATGATATACCATGATATGAGCATCATGAAAATATGATTGAACATTTTTTGTTATGTTAATTTCTTTCTCATCTCCTTACACATTTGGTGAGGGCTACTTTAGCTATTTATATTTGATATACTGGCCAACATTAATATTAATTTTTGTTTGTGAACTTACTTAACAAACCACTCTGAAGTTATTAAATCAATAATATTCAAAACAAACATTATCAGAATCAGAAACACTTTATGAAGAATTAAAGCTATATTCTGATGTGGAGTGAGCTAAAATGCTTTCCCCCGTGAAGTGCTGCTTCCTTCATTGTAGAGAGCACATCAATCTAAAAGACTACACTATTTGATCCTCAGCAACAACTGTAGATGCATAGTCCTACTTCTCCTACTGTCCCTCTACTGCTGCACTTATTCTGACAAACCCTCTCCAACTCGGACTAACTCTTGCTTTTACTCGACACAACCCTCAATGCCTCAGTTCATTTATCCCATCACTACTTGTCACTGGTCATTCTAAGCTAACATTAACACATGCCTCTCAAATTGTCAAAAACTTTAGTCATCAATGTAGAATCTGAGTCCCCAAAAGCCAAACATGCAGTAAACTATTCTAATATAGGTGTTCTGTTAGCCTTTTTTTCATTCTGTTAGCATGTAGCTGCAGCATTTATTGGGAGTATAAGTATGTAGTGACTGTGTAGCATTAGCGTTACTCTTGGTGTTTTGTGTCATAAATGTCTTCAGAGCTTGTGATGTAGCAGAGCATGTTGCTTAGCTTTAGCATTAGCCTTTTTGTTGTTTTATGTAATGAAACTGAGGTAACATAGCACTAGGATGTAGCATAGCATTAGTGACAACTAAGTATAATTTTTATATATATTTTCAGTATACCCTATCAACCTTTGGTATGACAGTTATCTGTGCATTTTCTTTTGTCTTGTAGTTTTCACTCCTTATTCGATCTGGTGAATAAATCAAAGAACAACTAACTACCTTTACTTTAAGCCATCCTGTCTTCCTACATAATCCCAATTACTTCACTTCAGTTTGGGATGTATATATCCATTACCAGTAGGCGAGATGTTATGTTTTCCTTCGCCTCGTCCTTTTAATGCTAAATTACCGGGTTAACGAGTTTTAGTCCTCTGGCCATTCGGCTGTATTAATTTTAACATAAATATAACTAAAACTGCCCAGTAGTAATATTTTTTATTTAAATCTAAGTCTCACTCATAAATGAACTTTGTTACTACATTACCATATATTTAAATAAGTGCAGTGTTCGCAGCTTTTGAATGGATACAGTTTGCATGCCATGGCTGCAAAGATATAAGCAGATTTTTTTTTTTTTTAAATAGCTAAAAAACAAACAAATATAAAACCTTAACTTTGAACGCTTGTAGAAGAAATAATTGATTTAAACTTTAAGTGTCCTTAATTTATTTGCAGTTTCATGAATTCCATGCACTCATAGAGTTAATAAAAGCAGGAGATATATGAAGATGTTATTGGCAATATCAGAAAATGGCAAATAAACATCTGTTCCATGTTTGCTAAATTCTCTTCAATATTTACAATTAATTAATTCATTATTTTTTTTACAAAAGCAATTATTACAACAGATTGAACACAACACTGAATTTAACATTGTCTTCACATCTTGCATGTATCATTGTTATCACATTGTGCATTGACTGGAGCCTGAACTTGATGTGGACAGATCCTATATGAGGTCTTGCAGGGTACTGTCTTAGGCCAGGTATACTTTGTGTGTCTCTATTTACATCTTATGTATGTCATTTATACAGTATATGCCTTCATGGGTTTTATTTCAGTGATGAGGTAGATTCTGTAATTGTTTGAGCACATGTCAAACTGAGATGTCTATATCTTTTATTATAATCATCATCATAAAACTAATTTTAACTGCCTTTTTCAAAATTCTTTTAAATATACAATATATTGATTAAAAAAATAGCTTTTTTTTCTATTGTTACTCAAAATATGCGATATAATCTCAACCCTGAAACATTACGCTTCAAATTCTTCTCGTTTATGTTCGTGTGCTGTTCAGTTTTCTCAAGAAAAAATGTTTCCCTTTCTAACTGATTTTTCCTAAAGGATATAAGTGCAACAATGGCTGAATATTTCCAAGATCATTTTTACAGAGCAAATGGGTAATACAGCGAAATAGCCCTTTTAATTTTTGACCTTCTTCTTGTCTTTTTCCGCTTTCTCCTTTTTCTCCTTCTTCTCCTTCTTTTCCTTCTCCATCTTTTCTTGCTCAGCCTTCTTCTTCTCTTTCTTTTTTTCTTCCTTGATCTCCTTGTACTTCCACATGGGTGGTTCCAGGAAGCCTTTTTCCATTTTTTTCTTCTTCTTTTGTTTCTTTGGCGTTGCCTCTGTAGGCCTGCTGATGTTGATGTTGGGGATACATCCAGAAGGGAACACGCTGTTTCGTCTCGCCATACTGCGGGGAATGAACGTAGAAGCGACTTTCGTGGAAGCCAAAGAAATGATGCTGGCTCGCCTGTCAGGGTCAGCACAGCATGTTGCAGTGATGGACTCTGCAGATTGAATTGTGGGTATGATATGTGATACTGAACCATTACTGTGGCACACTGAGTTCTCTTCTAACTCCTTTTCTGGGTGTTTCTTCACCAGCTCTGGGACAGCCAGGCGCCTCTTCCCCACCTCAGGAGGGCTTGTAGGACAGAGGGGACGGCATCCAGTTGAAATCAAGGGACTGTGAACACTGGTGGTGATGCGCACCATGTGGTCCAGGCACCCGTTATCCTCAGGGTCACGAGGTAATCTGAATCCAAATGTGTTCTTTAACCGCTGAGTAATTTTTTCCCTGGCACTTTTCTCTGCTGTGGCCTTGGCTACCCGATCATTGAGCTCAGGCCACTCAGGGATGAAATTCTCACAGAACTGCTCAGCTTTGGGCCGCATTTTAAGGCGACGGAGACGATGCAGAGTCTCATAGCGACCAGTTTTTAGTGCCCAGTCCCGAGCACATTTTCCTTTTGTGGTGTCCACTGCATGTGTATCGGCCCCTGGGGAAAAAAGATATGAAAAGAATGAAGCATTTTGAAACAAATAGCCTTATTTATTCTCCTTTTTTTTTTTTTTTTTAAATCTATATTCAGATCTTGGGAGCTCTCATTTCCTATGTTGCCAGATAAAATGTGGATGGGAGTTGTGTCTTTAATGACCTTAAAGATAAATTCATTCCAGTTTATAGGTGAAGAACCCTCTATCTATGTCAACTTTAGTGTTCCAACATGCTATAACCCTGAAAATAAAAGGTAGATCTCAGGTAAATCTTTACACTGAGGTGTTTTCTGCTATGAAATGTTAAATCTTCCCCAAAAAGTAGTAGACTCTGATCCAGTGTTATTTAGGGTAGACAAATTCACTTTACGTGGTGATAAAAGCACAAGTATTGCCAAAACATTAAGAATGGTTATAGCCAGGATGTCATGGTTTGGTTTTTGTTCTGCATTTAATCCTGTTTTAGTTTTCATTATTTCCCTTGTGTTCTGTGTATCTATGTTCCTAGTGTGGTTTACTTTAGTCCTTAGTGTGTTTCCCTGTATCCTTGTGTCCTCCTATGTTGCCTGTTAGTTTATTTCCTGCCTTGTGTTTTAAGTCTAGTCTTTAGTGTTTCCTGTTTTATTTTGTAGATCTGGTTTTGGTGGTGGTGTCAGTGTCTGGTTTTGTACTTGTCCTCAGTGTTCTGGTCTTGTGTTCTTTGTTCCTTGTGTTTCCCGCCTTTGTGATTACCCTGATGTTCCTCACCTGTCTCGTTTGTCTCACCTGTGTCTGATTACCCCTTGTCTATTTAGTCTCTGTGTCTGCCTCAGTTTCTTGTTGGTTCATTGTATTGTCATTGTCTCGTGGTCTGTCGTCCTGGAATGTGTTTCATCTCCCTGCTCCCTGTGTTTTCTCCGTCGTGGTTTTTTGGATTTTGGTTTTTCTAAGTAAGTTTTTGTTTTGCTTTTTGTTAAATAAATCTTTAGTTATTCTGCATTTGGGTCCTCCTCTCCTGTTTCCTGCCTGCACGATCGTGACACAGGATCTGCAAACTTGTGATTTAAACCTGTGCTTTTACAACTATAGTAAAGGCAAAATGTCCCCAATGTATTTCATGAAGAGTGTCTTTGTGAGTAGATTCTGTTTGGTCAGATAGCTGCTATAAGGGCTTTATAATAAAACTAGTTTGAACAAACATTATATGCCAAATTTTATTGATTAATAAAATAAACAGTGGGCTGTCAATGAAAAAAATAAATAGTTGTAGCCTGACTGCAGTGTCACACAACAAATTATGACTGAGAGTAAGAAAACATTTGAAGTCTACAAATAGCTGTTTGCTAATCTACAGCCAGCCCTCCAAGACTAGTAAATCAGAGATTAGACAACTGGACGGCGTGTTAAGATGTGATAAAGTCCTCAGAATGATCCCTTGAACTGATCTGGCGTCTTCGTAACAGTCGCTCACCAACAAAGATAGCTGTCGTCAAATATGGATAAACCGTGTGCTCAGCTATTCTCGCCACTAGAGCTGTAACTACTCTTTACGAGCAGGGGCTCTGGTTAATGAGCTAATGTCAGTGTGTGGAAGAAAAGGCCTAATAATATAGAACAGTAACTCCTTTGTGAGGGCAACAGTGTGAGACGTGAGGATAAAGAAGCTACAGAGATGGGGTTTGCAAATTATATTCACCAATCGGATCTATTTTTTATGTCCACAGGAATGTGGTTTTTTTTGTGCGTTTAAAAATTGTTTTTTTTTTTTATAGGGGTTCAGTTGTATTTCTCCTATTTTTTGCCAGACACAATAATATGCAGTATCACATGGCTTCTTTAGACAACAACTTTGAAGCAATAGATAACTTATATTGATCTTGTGTCAAATAAACAATTTCAATTAAGCATGCACAAATCATACAATGTATATGCTGTAGGTTAAACTAAAAGAATCTTTCCAAATTTTAGTGGCGATACGCCACAAATTAAGAAAAACTGTCAATCTTGTTCTTGAGAGGTTTTATCTGTGACCCTGCTTTCATACGTACCAGCCATAACAAGGGCAGCCACCACGTCATTACGGCCTGTCATTGCAGCTTTGATGAGGGCTGTGAAACCTCTGCAGTCTCTTATTTCAGTGTCTATACCAGAGTAGTAGTTTAGGAGATACATAACTGTGTTTACATGACCTGGAGGGAAAAACAAAACAGAATTTAGAGACGATCATCTTTTTTTTTTTTCTTTTTTCTTTTTTTTAACATTTGTAAACTAGTAGCTCTGACTTACCTGCCTGTGATGCAATTATCAGAGCAGTGTTTCCTTCATTGTCCTGATGATTTACGTCAAGGAAGGGACAGCTATGGAGCCCATACACAATATCCACGTAACCTTTGCAACAAGCCAACATCAAGCCGTTCTGTTGATGAAGGGTCAACAGTGAGGATAAGTAACATTGGGAATGTTCTGACACCAACACACTTGAAGTTGTGCTGTTGTCGTGAATATGAGCACATCTCTGGTTATCCTCTTAATCAATACTTTATGAATGAGACTCTCACCCAGCTATTGATGTCCAGTTCCATGGCTTCTTCTTTTGTGACCCCTCTCTCCAGCACTTTGCGCAGAGAGACGGGATCATTGCGAGCGCATGCTTGATACAGAGTTGTTGCGACTGACCCGTTTGTGAACTCCGACTTGTAGTCAGGTAGCACCGAGTCGTCTGAGAGAATGCTGTCTGAATCGGACTCACTCCCTGACAGTGACAGGTCGTCTTCATCAGGGCCTGAGCCAAGGTTTGGGTCATGAGCTGCGGTTGCCATCTTCCAACTTGAGAACAGATGAGATGATACTGTGTTCTACATCTACAAGACAATCAAAATAGAAACAACTGAAGTTAGATAAAAAAATGATTATCATCACTAGCAACAAAGTCGTAATCAGCTCTAGAGATTGAACACTAAGAATGAATCTCTACTACCTGGAAAACTCTTTTTGATTAAACACATTGCGAACTCAATATCATCTTCTCATTTTATGCGCCTCGTCATGCTGTAGATATCGAACTTCAGATGTGGCTATTTGAAAGGCCAAAAGTTTGTCATGTTGACCTGGGGTAACATGACTTTGTCTGTCAGGGATTATGAGTGTTTTATCTGAGTGTCATAGAGGGGGTGTGGCTGTTTGGGCTCAGTGTGCCTTTACTGTTGAGTAACTGGATCAGTCCTTGAAAGCCCCGCTGAACATACAGCATGAGCTAAATGTGGAACAATCCACCCCAGAATAAACTCAGCTGCACGTGGGCCTGCTAAGCTCATGTTTTGGCCCTCGTACTGCTGTCTAAAGCAAATATGACGAAACTAATAACTACTAATATTTCACTGAGTCGTATAGTAGCATGTATGTAATCACATGACCATTTAACAGGTATTTAGGTGAAACACACGTTCCCTTTTATGAGATCTTTATACAAGAAGGCACCTCTTACATTAAGAAATGAACACGCGTCCAATCATAAATGTTCATTCTGATGAAACCGAAATATAGAAGTGGATATTCTCAGAAGAAGTGCAGTGTTCACCATCGTTCATTATTATACTGTAAACTTTACGTTGACTTCAATCAAATTCACTTATACAGATATATAAACACAGTGGAAATTAACTTACCAATAAGGGCATCAAATTAGCTGTAAATGTAGATGTATCCACGTGTTGGAATGTTCATGTCCGACCTCAGTGACTTCTTCTTGTTGACTTCTGACTTCCTCCAACACTTCTTCTGTGTTTTATCAGAGCAGCTGACAAGTCACCCATTTCCATGCCTCATAATGTAGTGATGACATAAAATGGAGAGGAGGAGTCTTCACCGAGTCTTCTAAGAGACTCAGTGTGTTCAGCTCCTGTTCTCAGCTCATCCCACTTACAACAGCTTCATAAAGAGGATTACATCCTTCTACAGGCCCTTTCACCCGACAGGACAACAGGAGTTTAGTCCACGCTACCTTCTCATTATATCACTTTTAAGTGGCTGGTCGTATGCTACTTTTCTTTTTGTTTCTTAAATCACATTTGTGATGTATTTTTTCTGCTTGTTTAATCATTTTTGCAACTGTTACAGTAACATGTGAAAAATCGATCAGATCACAAACAGGAAATCTTGAAGAAAAAAAAAGCACTTAGGAAGGCTAACACGGACCTGTCATCTTACAACTACACCTGGTCTTCTGTCAGATATGAATATATATATGCCAAATATTTTCTTTGTAAACCATGAATAAGTCATTAATCCAATTGTAAATGTCAAATAGTTAACCTTAAGCTGCTTACGCCAGAGGAATCTAATTAATTGTTAAGACTGACAAACGATTGAATCCCATCAGATGTGACCAAAGTGCATTGAACAGATGGGATGGATTCCAGACTCCAAAGTTTAACCTGCAACATAACCCATTTTATAGAAAAGCAGCAGCACAGGCTGATTCAGATATTTGTACTGATCAAAGAACATTCACATGTTTTTCAAGTATTAGAAGAACGTCAAAACCAACAAAATACAAATACAAAAGGATATGTGGCAGTTGTAAGGTGGGGTTTCTGTATCTGAGTTGAATGAAGGAAGAGGACATTGTCAAACTGACTTGAGATTCATCTTAGAGTTATTTAGCCATGGTCAAATAAAATGAGTACATCACATGCTTGATGACCAGAACCTTGCAGTTACTGGCATGCTGCTCAGAATCTCACATGCTGGTGAACCAGGACTCTGCAGACACTGGCCAAAGTATTCTTCTTCACAGTGTTCCTTATATTCTGACATAAAGAGCCCATAAATACTTCACTCTGTATAAGGCATGAAGAACTCATCTCCTTGACCCAAAAGTCAAACATCTACGTTAAGCAAAATCTCTCAGACAACAACAGACACTTGGCACTGGATGAAAAATAACTCTGCTGCTACTGTAATAAGATCTCTTACACATGTATGTAGTACATCTTCACAAACCTTAAAGAATTACTCTCACATGGTTGACACAAGTAAAAGCTATATCCACAAATTTATCAAGATGAATGAATCCATAAAAATATGTACAATCAGCAGTATAAACTGGTTTACTCAATAGTCATAGCAAAGTTTTCATGGCCTTTCTGGGGCTGTTTTGAGAGTTTTCAACTTCTGTTTCTCTGTCTGAATTTAGCCTATGGGACCTGTGGGATGTGACCGGACTTGTCCAGACAGATTGACCCCTCAGCTTATCCAAAAAGAGCCTGAGGTAAAGTTCCACAGCAATTAGACAGCTGTCCCCACTGCCCAGAGGAGAAAAAACTGGTGCAAAGCATAGGTTGCCCAAACTTCCCCTAGACATCAGTCAAAGACTCACGCAGGACCAGCAGTGGATGCTATTTTAAACGGAGAAACATGAGAGTGAATTTTTAGGATATCAGGTGATGAAAAAGTATCACCAAATTTGGACAAACTCAAGTGGAAGAGATTCAAAATGAAGGCGTTGACCAAAGTGCATGGGAGGACTGAACAACTTCTGGGATGCAGGGTTGAGAAAGTGAGTGTCTCAGTCCATGAAGCCAACAATTTGAGAAATAACTAAAGTCAATGCTGAAAACATGCATGGATCAATTCTGAACATCTGCTAACACGTACACATGTCTCGGAGTAGTGTGAATTAGAAAAGAGTAAAGTGTTTAACAACTTTAATGAGGAGTATATGAGAGTATTGGATGACTGCTTCAACTCCTGTTTACATTTGTTTGTGTCTGATAAGCTTAACCTTGCTATAGTGAAGTTCTTCTCTTGTTGAGGTTTAATAATATTGTCAATTTATATATATATATATATATGTATTATATATTATAAAAAATACAATATTTGTATTCCATAATATCTGTTTAAAAGTGCCAGTGCTCATTCTATTTTCTGATTATCATGTCAAATAGAATAAAAGATCTAATTCATTATTACTGTGAGTTTAAGCATCTGAATGGAAAGAAGATGTATACTTGTGTTTATTGAGCTTGTGTTTTGACAAAAAAGGTGTGGCTGTTTACATGGGTTTGCGTTTTACACAGCTATGTTCACAGTCTGGCTTTAAACTTCGCACTCCATCAAGCTTGATAAACAGCCAAACCAGTCTATCATGAGGGTTTTCAGTTTGCTTTCACCTGTTTACCCTGCAGTCAACATAAAAACAAACCCTTGAAAAACTAGGATTCAAAGTTGTCCTATACACTCCAGTCATCAGTCAAGTCCTCTCAGAGAAATTCCTCAGATAAGATAAGACACCGCTTAAGCTAAATCATGAAACACGGGACATGATGGAAACCTGTCCATTGTGCCAATGGGTGGTAATACACAAGAGGTTTACCTTGATGTTTTGAGTACCTTTGAATCAGGGTTTTTTTCAGCCTTTCAACACTAAAAGAGGGGAGACAGATCATCCAAGCAAACATAGTCAAGTCAAATCAAGTTTATATAGCACATTTACAACGGCTTCAGCAGACCAAAGTGCTTTACAGGCACACAAACAGATCCTGTTTGTGTGTCCAGCCCAGCACAGTTTAGCAGATGGCTGTTCCGTCATGAGCCCGGGTCTGCTGAAGATTTCTGCCTGTTAAAAGGAAGTTTTTTCTTGCCACGCTGTGACGGATTAAGCTGGGCTCTTGTAATATAGCCATAAGTAAGGTCCTTTACCTGCTTTTGTAAACGTAACGATGAGCATGGTCTTGTTACCTGCTCTTTCGTTAATGTTAACAGACAAACAGTAAGGTCCTTTACCTGCTTTTGTAAAGTGTCTCGAGATAACACCTGTTATGAATTGACGCTATATAAATAAAGATTGATTGATTGATTGATTGAGATCCTGTACTTAGACTGAAAATAGTCAGGGACTCAAATTGTCAAAAGGGTAAGAAACAACCATTCTTATAAGTAAAGTAAGTCATGGACTTTTACCCACATAGAAAAGAGTCAGGGACTCATAAGAATCATGAACCATGGGACACATCATCAGTAGTGTACCTTTGAGTCCCAGGGTGTTTCGGCCTTATAACACTAGACACCCTCATCAAAGGTGGCCAGCTACAGAGTGATCAAACCTACGCTTGTGTCCCATGCCCAATCATGAGAATTGAATCTGAAATAAGAAAGAAAGAGGAGTTCTGAGAGAGAGAGTTGGAATAGAGTGGGTAAGAGGTGTACTTGAGCCAGTTACAGACGATCACCCATTTCCATGCCTCATAATCACACATAGACACTTACATTTAAATGACTGGACTCGTTTGATCCATGTTTGTTTTTTTTTTTAAAAAGGCAGACAAGTGTTTTTGTTTTCTTCTTTGAACATGTTTGAAATGTATCTTTTGTCATTTCACACTCTCTTCAATGTCTGTTTCACTTGTAAGATTTCAGATCCAGGTCAGGAGAAACTGCTGACAGATGAACACAATAAAGACGAGCAGACACAGCTCGTGTGTGCCAGGAAGTCCAGTGTGGCTGTAGGATGCAAAGGTAACACAGCATGTTGCTCTCCTTCACTCTTAACGTCAGTGAATTCAGAGAAATCCAGTTTTTATCTGAAGAGCGTCCATCACATCACTGAGTAACGTGTTTGTCTGCGACAAAAAACATATAGTGTCAACGTAATATGTCACAACACTGATTAAAACATACTCTTCCTTATCCTGATGTTTAAGTGTTGGCTAATAAGTTGGTTGCTCGCTTGCATACACATGCATGTACATATAATAATCCATCATTGCAGAGCAATCAGTGCTTTTGAGCTCACAGGGATCATCATGTCAGAGTTTTTAAAAGCTTAACTCCAGGGAAAGAGAGGGAGAGCATTGTGATATTTTTATAACTGTAATCTGTCCTCTCTGGATTGAGATTCCAGCGTTGTGTTTGTCAAACTGTGACGTGAGTGTGTGCTTATCTATCTGTGTGTCTGTGTGTGTGTGCGGTGTAATGTAGGTGAGTCACGTTCAAACAGCAGCCCTTTTCCTTTTTTTTTGACATCTTCTTCTTCTTCACAGAATTCATCATGTTAGGGTCCGTAAGAGTTTACGCATAAATCTCCTTGAATCACAGTACTGGCTGACACGAGCCTGGACAGCTGTGCTTAGAAGATCATCTAGTCATGAATGCTTAATCTTAGCTTTGAGATTAAATCGGCCTGCCTTCATCCTGCCAGCTCAGTTTGCTGTATGTGTGTGTGTTTGTGTGTGTGTGTGTGTGTGTGTGTGTGTGTGTGTGTGTGTGTGTGTGTGTTTGTGTGTGTGTGTGTGTGTGTGTGTGTGTGTGTGTGTGTGTGTGTGTATGTGTCTGTGTGTTTTATATTTCCAAGTTGTCTATTCCACAGCAGAGGAAATTCTTTAGAAGTTGTTATGACAAAGGAACCCAGGCAGCTGCAAAACTGATCAGAGAAAAGGTGACGTGACAGATGAGCTTTGTTTGAAAAGGCCGTTAAAACCAGTCAAACAACTACATCCCCACAGACCCCATCTCTTAAAATGCCATCATAAATTTACATCATGTCGGTCCCTGTAGTTCCTTTTTACATTTATGAAAGCTGTAGCAGGACTGTTTTGATGATAAAAAAGAATGCATAATTAAGGGTGTGCTGGCTTTAAGTGACATGTAGGTGCTGCTAGTTGTCTGCTAGGTCTCACCTCAGCTAATTTCAGCTGCTGACGTATCCTTGGTTTTCAGTGGTGTTGAGACTAAGGAGAAATGAATGGCTTTACTAGATAATTTACATGACTTGCTCTAAAGAGCAATTGATAATTACTAAAATATTTTATATTAAGTTTAAATGAATATGATTTGATGTGTACGTAAGCTCTCAGCACCTGCACCATAATTAGCTTATTAGCTTGTCCCTGAGTTTGAGGACAGTTTATGGGATTTAGAATTGTTGTTGGTTTCCCCAAAGAGAACAATTAAAAGAAGATGGGATTGATTTGACGTTTTCCAAATAGTTTTTTTCCACCTCTTGCTAGCTTGCTAGCATTGAGTTTTATATGCTCTATTAATAAAAATACAGAAGTTAGCTACTATCAATCTATCTGATCAATTGCTAAAAATAAGAGCCTTGTGAAAAGACTTTAACACCTTGATAAACATTTGCAAATGAGTACACTGAAAACGGTGCCTTCAATCTGCATACCTTCTAATTTACAGCAGGGGGCACTGCAATGATTGCAAAAAAAGAGTTCTGATTGAAACCAAGTGAGAAAATTGACCTGATTTCTCAGTCAATGTTTTTCCTCACTAAACATTATCCAAATACATTATGGTCTCAATCACTAGTTTCATTATTCATCATTTTTACGTCCTTCTCCAATTTGAGTAAAAAGAGAGTAAAGCAAGGGATGTGTTGGGGCGGTGCTACCTGTGATTGACAGGCCAATCCCAAAACTATTAACCAGCACAGCAGTGCTTCTCAAATGTAATGTCCGAATATGGTCACATCTGGCTCCGGAAAAAAATAAGAAGGTGACCGTCATCATGTCAAACTCAAGCTCCTAACAGTCAATATGCACACTTACTTCATTCAGTCTATGCTTGCACCTATCCATCTGTCTGCTTTAGACCTATTTAATCAATACAGTAGTTATGTGTAGTCACAGCGTACACAGTTGGCACATAGGTAAACGAGGTAAATGAGTAAACGCGTAAGGGGAAAAAGGAGAAGCAGACGTACCAGTGAATGAGGCAGTTTGTTGAGAGCGTCAATAGCTGAGAAAACAAAGCTCATACATTTTCTTGTTATGTGTTTGCACATGTGCAGCTGCTTGGGAATTGCTTCTGGTACTGTAGTTCATAAACTCACTCAGTTACATTTTACTTAAATATTTCACGTTTTTGATTATCTTGGTGTATGTATGTGGAGAAGAAGGACAAACGAAAGTCCGTCGGAGAGATCCGTCTTTGTTTAAACAAGACGTAAAGCAGTTCAGACACTATATTTTGGAACACTATTGCTTATAGCTACAATCCAAACATGCTCATTTTTAACAGGTAAATAGTTGACTTTTATCCCATAATATTTGTTTCATTCATTAATTTTATTTTGTTAATTTTTAATTGTTGGTATGTATCATAGAGGGGCTTATAGGACTATAGAAAAAGATAACATTTTAATCAATCAGTGGCTGGTTGGTGGAAACGCTTACCAACAGCTGAAAACGACGTAAACGACGATGCAACTTTCCCATCTCTCTCTCTCTTAATAAATAAATAAATAAGCTGTCCCAGAGAGCACCCCAGGCCTGGAGCACTGAGGTTGCATTTGCAGTGTTAATCTACTTGCAGTTGTTTTCTGAATATATGTACTGTATTTATGTGTTTGACTCGTTTAATGTATGTATTTGCAGCACTTTTGATGTTAATGAATTTGTTTCTTCTCTTTGCTTTTGTATGTGAAACGTCTTTCTCAATGTACTGTACATCGTGTCTGCTGTTGCAGAGCCTTTGCACCTAATAACCGCCGTAAATGAGCCCTACTATTCAATACATTTTCATTATCAAAAATGATGTTCAATGAAAAAAATGTCACCTGCAACAATTCACCCACAGAAGATAAAAACTACAAATTCAATCTCCATTTAAAACTTGTCTGGACAGAACGCTCAAAAAACCCAAATGTCTACTTCATGTTGATGCTTATGAAATACAGAGAGGATTACCTCAGTTATATATTCTCTGGGAGCCATGAGTATCAGTATTAAAATTGCGTGCTCCCATAGACATAAAGGCAGCACTGCGAAGAGAAACTGATGAGGGAGTTATAACGCGAGAGAGGGTAAAGGAAGCAGGAGGTGAGGGAAGAGAAATGATTGGAGGGAGGGAAACAGATGCTAGCACAGCAGTGCAGTCTGAAAGCTCCCACCCCCTTCATCGTCACAGCCCCTCCCATTGCCTGCCTCTCTGTTGCTCCCTCACTCACTTTTGGTCACTCTCATAATCTTTGCCCACTATCTGACCACACAGAGAGGCAGCAGAGTGAAGCAGAGCACAATCTCTCTGTATTTCCTGCTATTATTCTTCAAATCATGGGATAGGAGCAGCTTTCCTTTTTTTCGTCTCTGGAGTTTCTATTCAGATTTGGAAATGACTGTGGATCCCCTTTTGGAGTTACAACAGGATTAGTTCATGTGCTTCTGTGCATGTCTGTCAAGCATGATGCTTCTTTCTGTTAGTCTTCAGTCTGGCTGCAGGAGTGGATCATTATGAGAGGGGGTCACCACCAGCGAGGATGTGGTTGTCCACACCTGTTCAGGAAACTGCTCAGTAAATGTGGCTGCTGCTTTGTCCGAGTTAGAGGTATGTAACTCTGTTCAGCTGGGCATTCACTACAGTTCTTCCCTTATATGTTGACTTTTTACAGACAATAAAGCTTTCTTTATCCATTCAAATGACAGTGTTCTTATCTATGCTTGTTCAAGTGAGAGGGCAGCATCTTCACATATCCTATTGATTATGCAGTTTGGATAAATCGATCCTCTTTTGCAAAAACTTCTGTCTGCAAGACTAATAGCACATTCTCATTTGAAATTTCCTGGGTAAGTCAGAAGATGTGAGACTACACCTACTCAGGGCATCAAACAAGTTACCCGTGGATGTTTAAGCATTGGAGACAATTTTGAAAAATTACAGAGGAGATACCTTATATCATCGGTGGTAGTGATGACAGTCCAGGACTAAAATGTTTGCTGCTGTTTTTGTTTGCATTTTTGCACTGTGAGCACCTATATTTTTTTTACCATTCATGTCTTAATCAAGAGACTATTTTGCATATATCTCAGTCTGTGGACATTTTGTGGCTTCCTGCATTGGTGTGCAGGTATCTCCTCTGCAATATTCCATGGGCACAGGCTCATAGAGGCGTCCTAATGTTTACCCTGGCAAGTCAAATTTGCATTCATTTATTGCTTGGTAAATTGTTGTATAAGACAAAGGTGAACATACAGAAATAAATAAAAAAAATAATGATAATAATAAATAACAGAAGAAAAAAACAGACAGAAAATGAATAATAATTACAAACAGTGGAAAGTATAATTCAGAAGAAAATAAAAAATAATAACATTTGGACAATAAGCTATTTTAACTTACGTGTCCACAAAGGAGTGGGAAGAAGTTAAACTTATTGAATCCCACCCCCTCTCCATCTATTAAGCTATCATGTAATATAATATGGGCCAACACCTTACCAGGAATAAAGGCTTACTAAACTACACCTAGTCAACAGCTCTTTTGTCCTTGCTGTGATTGGTTAATCTTTGAGAGCTCTAACTTTTGCTTTATATATGTAGTTTTTTTGCTTGCCAAATGGAAAAAGAGCTAGCGCTGATTAGATATGTATGTCTGACTCATAAGCTGTGAAAAAAACAGACTTAACCACCTTAATGCCATACATTTTGGGGTAGACTTTTTTTGAAGCTTTGGGTTTCGTCATTGCGGATGTCGTTCTCTTGTTTTCTAGAGCGAGAAGTGGTAATCTTTAATAAGAGTTTGGAGCTGAAAAGGATGGCAAACTATCAACGTTTTATATTGTATGCGTGACAACTAATTCATGAGCTGGCTTTTTTTTATCGGTCATAGCCACCAAATGAGATGTTATCTCAGGGAAGTTAAGAGAAGAGTCGGAGATGGGACCACTCTGCTCAGTCGCACAGATTTTGAGTCAGAGTGGCGGATCAGCAGCTTGAACAGAAAAACTGAAAATACTCAACTCATTACACTGAACTACATACAAACATTTCAATCATGTCTCACAGAAGGACAGACATGATTGAAATGTAAAGAAATAGATTAAAACAAAAGTTAAGATATTCAAAAAGTAAAGGTTGTCATAAGGACTGCTATCATCTCTTTAGGGAAGAACAGCAACTAAAACCAATATATGTGTATGAAAAAACAGAATTTCTCTGAATGGAAAGCACAGCTGCAAATTATTTCCAAAATATTGATAATATAATGTATTCAAAATAAACTGGAGCACAGAAGTCCTGAAAGTTTTGTTACCACAAAAAACAATGAATTGCTTCATGTATGAATGGTGCACTTCATACATGAAACTTACATTGCCATGCCTTATGTTCGAACCCCTAGAAAGTCAAATTATTTTCTCCAAAAGGCACCAACATGACAAAACTGCAGAGTTAATGTTTCAGTTAATGTCTTTATAGCAGACAGCTAGTAGTCCACACCTAGCTCAGCCCCTGTGCAGTTTTTAAGGATGGAAATGTACCTCAAGATTAATTTGTACCCGGCTGCCAGGAATTGTAGTGTTTGGCACTTCTGTGTAGGCTTATCTTTTAATGCCAGAGGTTATCCCGTGGTCTCATTGAAATACCTAAGGAGGGAGCAATAATTACTTTATTTGATGATGAATAATTTATACCACTTGCCACAATAGCATCACCGGTAAGTATAACACATTTATCTCTCTGTCCTTGCATAGTGCGAGACCATTTTCTGGTTTTTTATTCATACCACTGCTGTTTAGTGAAGAAGTATTTAAGAGGCAGCATGTAAAAACTGATTTTCTTAATCTCTGTCCCTGCAATACTGTGTGTCCAAGCTTGAAAGGCAGCTGTATACACACACACACACACACACACACACACACACACACACACACACACTGCATAAGCATAAACACAAACACATCCCATTACTGCCCCGACCCTCAAATCCTCTGTTGTTCCACTTGCTCAGGGAGTGATTACTGAATAGCTGTTTTTGGAGCTGCACTGCTCTGCAGACTCTGCTAAAAAACAAATCTAAAGGACGAATCTTTGTTGTGTTGAGATGCCTTGTTGAGTGTTGAGATGCCTTGCTCTCTTAATTTAGTTCGATAATCTTAGAGAAACGTCATTGACATTTTCTCTTTTCTAAACCTGCCAGTGTGATGGGATGTGTGAGCTATTTTCTTCCTTCCTGAAAACTCTTGTTCCTGTTTGTGAGTGGCAACACAAAGGGCACAAGTTATTTACCTTTTTGGACGTTCAGTGTCCCCAGAGCTTAAAGTTATGAATTGACGCTTGGTTCATGTTTGTTTTGGTGTGCAAACTCTAATCAGGAAGCTGAGGTTTATTTGTTTGTTCATTTTTTAATTCAGAGCTGACGTCATAATGATGATGGTTGCAGGATTGTATCCACAAACTAAACTGTAACTGTAAACTGGACTGCATGACAGTCTAGTATTGAAACATTGACAATAAATGCGTGTTTTCAAGTTAGACTAACTAAGCACAACATTTGAAGTATACTTAAGAGCACCCACTTAAGTGCTATAATCACTTCCAGGATCCAATGACTACCTGTTTGTGAAAGTGTTTTAATCATCAGAACACATCAGAAATATATAATTATCATAGTTTGAAACTACTGTGAGCATCTTTCACTTTTGTTCTGTGATATGCAAATGTATACATTGTCGCCAACCCTCGTCTGGACAAAAACCAGAGAAAATGTATTTAAATTAAAGCAAATTTAGCTCTGAATCTGTTTGATTCGTGAAACACAACGTTTGGCAAAATATTTACTTCTTGAGGGGATAATATGTAACTGTTGCACTCACAGCTAGTGGATAACATCAACATTTTCAACTTTTATTCCGACTTCTCGGGCTGTTTCTCCGTCTTCGTAAATATATAGACATATTGGTGCTGCTTTTTATTTATTTTTTACTTGGGGATTTGTTACCAACTAACGTCAGTGAAAAGAACTGTGAAATTGGTGTTAGGTAAAAGAAAGTAATAGTCTGAAGAAAACTTAGTAATTTGTCTTGGTGTAATTATAAAGTCCAAGTAGATCATGTTGTGAAGGGATAACAGTCATCATCCGTTTATAGTGATTCTTTTTGATCACAGTTGACCAGTAAATACAAACGATCTTATAATAACCAAAACTAAGATGACGCCAACCACAGGGATGAAACATTCATGGATATCTGAACACAAAGGCAACATCAGTGATGTAATGTTTGTTCAAATGCCCGGTGTCTCGGAGTTTGAGATTAAGTACTTACTGAACTGTTTTGTTATGCAGCACTGGCAACTGGCCAGTGGCTATCAGGTAGCTTTAGCAGCACAGAGCCTAACACAGTTATAAAACAATGAATATGTATAAGATGGAGTGCTGATGTGGTTGGAGGCAATGTTGTTATTATAAGGCAGTGCAGGCTAATGACCTATAGATGTTTGCATCTTCTGGATTTGAATAATTGCAGAGGTGTCTGTGTTGAGGTGTGAGGTTGGTGAAAAGGGGGATCAGCCGATCAAATCCTGGTTTAACCTTGAGCTCCACTCTGCATTTTTACACGTTACCAACCGCTTGACAAAGAGCTTTTAATGCAAATGTTTCTATCATGTTTTAATCATATTAATCTGTCAGAGGAACTGTGCACCATCAAGGTTAGGAGAGAGCAGATGCAGATGACATAAAAGGGACTGTTCTGGCAATTTTCCCACAGGAAGTGAAGCAGACTGCCTGGATGATTTAATCAATCAGCATGCACAGAATTACAAGCACCAACAGTATTAATATCCCATAATACAGACTAATAAATGTCAGGCATGTGACGGTTATATTTTAGACGCATTTAGACTTGTTGAGGTGTCATCATATTGTTTGAAGCCATTGATGACCATGACCATTTATGGGGTTTAACAGGCTATGGTTTAATTAACTTTCTCCAAGCCAGCTGTTCTTCAAAGACGAAGGAGAGAGGGAGAAAGGGAGCTGGATAAGCATTTGTTTACTTCTTACTTCTTCTTATGTAATATAAGTTCACTTTTAAAACACAAAAACAAGAAAAATGAGAAATATATCTTCTTACTGTATGCTTGGATTCATTTTCATCAATTATTATACATTTTAAATGTGGCTTTTCTACATTGTTGTGTTTATGAGGTTTTGGATGTAATGTATTTTGCTAAACTTACTGTACAGCACTTTGGTCCACCTTGGCTGTTATAAATGTGCTATATAAATAAAGTTGACTTGACTTGACTTGACATGTCTAAATGTTTAAGTTTAACTGTTTATTTTAAAAGTTAGTACAACTGCCCACTGTGATACAGAGGTGTACACAATATCTCTCACTAAAATTATATTGACTGTTTAAAGACCGCTACCTGGTTTTACTCATTAGAAGGACTTTCACTTCACTGTTAAGAAACCGAAAATGTTAAAAAAAACAATGAGGATTTTTTTTTTTTTAACAATATAGAAGTCATAGCCAATATTACAAAAATGAATATGACTGATACAAAGACCCTCCTTGAAAACACTTCTTTTGGAGGGACTGACCCTTTGACAAAGTTTTTGCCACCTGGGTAGATGTTTGGTCTAAGCCAACAAGGATGCAGGGATTATTCATCATTCTGAGAAATTGTAATGTGAGGAAGCATTCACAGCATGCATGCGAGCAGGAACTGCTGACACTCTCTGCAGGTCAGGACGGGGGTCCAGCTGTTACACTGTGGGAAAATGACACATTACATAAGTGTCTCAAACAAACATGAAGCTGTGTCTCTGAGCCGAGCTGCTGTTTTGGACGTCACAAATACTCATTAAGCACCATTAAGCGTCACTTTGTAGAATATGTTGATATACGTACACAACAAACCTGCAGCAAGGTACACTTGGAATATTTTGACAGATGGTGAGGTGGTGTTTGTTGTCCTGTAAGAGCTGACCTTGACGGATGAAAAAAAGGAGAGCAGATGGCTGTCTCTTCTCATCACGATCACAAACAGTGTCTGTGTGTGTGTGTGTGTGTGTGTGTGTGTGTGTGTGAGTGTGTGTGTGAGCATCTGCAGTCAATTGTAGCAGCTGAATGTGTTGATCTTGCATTGGTCTTATAATGGTAACATATTTGTTAATTGAATCTTAAAACTATTTCTGTGAACAATTCGGTATCTGTCAACAAACAAATGAAATCACTGCCATGATCATCTTTGTTTTTTTGATTAATTGTGATTTTCAGATTTACTGTAGGGAAGATTTCACTGCTCCCCATGAGATAAAAAGAGAAGTAAAATGGTCGAGGGAAAACAAAAGTATCTACTTATTTAGTGTGACTATAGTGTACTATCCTGGCAGTATCAGGCAGCTTTGGTACATGGCTGAACCAGATTTCCACTGGCTTCTTTAAAGCTTGTTATTATGATTACAGCTTACATAAATGTGCTGACAGGGGATAGTGGCTTTTGGAGAGAGTCCAAACCGACAAAAAGGGGCTCCTGACAGATTGTACTTTGCTATGATCAGCAGAAAAAAGTGAAATCTTAATGTTAGGGTGCTTGGTTAAAACAGTGCGGTTGAGGATTAGACTCCACAGTCAAGAGACCTAGAGTTGAAAATCAAATCCAGCTCTGGTGTTATGTGGTGTCAGCCCGAGTACTGGTTCAGGCCCAGGTGCAGAAACATGGGAGAGCATTAGGTGGCATCGGTTTCTATCCTCTGAATCCATCAAATTGTAGCAACACCAAACTAAACTGTTGTTACACATTTAGCAAAATGAACTAAATCTGAGTTACTAATTATTGACTCACATATACAAATTATTTAAAATCCAACTGATGCTTCATTCAAATTCTATTATATTTGACAAGGGGATTTTGCACATCTATTAGACAGTTACCAGCTGCTTATAAAAGGGTTCAAAGCGTGAATACAGTACTTTTAGTACACACTACAGAGCCTTTTGCTTTTCTAATGCTGATTTGTTAAACTGTTAATATGGCAAAAATGAAAAAGCACATCTGTCAATGTTTTGAACAGGCTGAGAGCTTAGGGATGATCCTTTTGGTTGAAATACATTTTCTTTATGTACAACAATTATGTGCACGCTGCAGTACGTAATTTCCAATTGAATATATGAGTCCGTCCTCATGAGAACAGATCTCTTTTGACGTTTATAATGATTTAGGATCGGTATGTACTTTACTAAAGTTACAGTTAAGGCTCAAGACAGGAAATTGCACAACATTTTTGTGCAGAAATCTGTCTGCATTATCTGACCTGAGAGGACGTAACCCCACAATTAGCTTCTGTATGTTAACCCAATCCTTTTTCCCCTCTGTCTCTCCTGCTCTCTTTCTTACTGTCTCTCTGCAGCCGAGTCGTACTCTGTGGCGTGCAGTGACGGCAGCATTCCTCCATCAGTGGGCTCTGTGCCCCACCAGGCCTCAGGCAGCTCCAGCCCCTGCTCACACTCCCCAACTGGAGGATCACGGCACCCTGTCAGCGCACTCAAGAAATGGCTCACCAATCCTGTCCGCAAGCTGAGCTTCGATGCAAGAGAAGGAATGGGAAAAGTGGAGAAGCAGATGTGCAGGTCAGACGGGAGGCAGCAACCATCGCTCCTTTCCCACAGTGAAGCTCAGCTGAGGCCTCTGGAGCCACGCCACAGCTACACCATCGTTCCCTGTGGAGACACAGTGAGACTCAAAGACAGACTTATGCAGTGCCCTTAATTTATCCCCCCTGCATTTAAAAATCACATCATAGTGAGCTTCTTCTTTTTGATATTATGTGTTTCTTGAACAGGTGTGGAGAAACAGGATGTGTTGTCCAGAAGCTCTCCAACTGCCCTGTCAGAGCCTCTTACCTAACCCCCCGCAAGAAACAGACATGCAGAGTGAGGTAACGTCGATTCTGTTGTATTCTATTATGTTCCATTCTGTTCCATTCTATTCTATTCTATTATGTTCTATTCTGTTCCATTCTATTCTATTATGTTCCATTCTGTTCCATTCTATTCTATTCTATTCTATTCTATTCTATTATGTTCTATTCTGTTCCATTCTATTCTATTCTGTTCTGTTCTGTTCTATTCTATTCTTTTCAGTGCCAGAGTGATACTCATTTTAAAGCCTGGAGTTTATTTTTTCTCTGACCAGTCCACTTAAGTTCATAACCTTTAACTGGAGATATACAAGTTTAGCCTCTCTGGTATATAAGTCTTAAAAAGTGTGATTTTCTTTGCAACTTATAGGACACATAGTTATGACTAACCATGTGATAAAAAAAAGAAAAAGAAATCTTGTTTTAAAGTTTTATAAGTCTTCCTTCCTTACAAATGTCTTATTAATAATATTTGAGTCAAGTCAGTTTAGTTTATATAACACTAAATCATTAACATTTGTCTTTTCACAACTGGTCTAGACTGCACTCTGTACAGTATAGTATTAGCACTGACTGATTTGTGCTCACTTTGGAGTTATGGACTCATGGCCTGTGTTTGGTAGTGCTTACGTTGTAACATACTTTATGCAAAGAACTTATTCGTACCATATGCACTACATTTGGCTATATAATACAACCTTATCTATTGACTTTATTCCTAAACATCTGCCTATTCTATTCACCTTGACTCACACCACCATGAGTGGGACAGTTCAGTTAAATGTGTGATAAATGCTTAATATAATATAATTGTAGATTACAACAGACTATTTGTTTAGTGAAAGAAATAATCATTTTAAAACAATCCCCCCCCTTTTTTTATTACTATTGATTTCTTCTCCTGAGTAATCTGTGTAATGAGCGGGATAATTGGAGTGTGCAGGCTGTTGTTGCTAAATGGAACTCTGACAGCGTGAGCAAAGCAGAGGGTTTGTTTTTTTCTTACATTAAGTTGAGACTTTTGTGTTCTGATATGTTGAGTTACAAAAGCAGCAACCATGGGTGAAGCCAGTGATGAAAAGCAAAAAAAACATTATTCCTCGAGTGTCCGCTTGAGGCTGGATGTCCCATTCACACCCTCAATATTAAAATGTCAGTTTTGAAATTAACACATTTACAGCCTGGTATAAAAAACAATTATTGTCTCAAAATTTCAGATCTTTATTGGCTAATGAATTTGCGAATTTTATGAATGATATGAGATATGCATAATTTGGGGCGTGTCGTATCTGATTGCAAGCAATCAAGTTGAGGCTGTTTGTCAGGAGGCTACAGCTCCAGTTCTTTGTAATGTCAACATTTCCAATGTGGTCTTTCAGTCCACACAGTCACTTAAGAAATAGATAACTGAACCAAAGATTCTACAAACACTTTTACAAATATTGTTATTGATCAAATTCTTTGATATCTGCTCTTGGTAATGAAGGGTTCACCATTTATATTTCACCAATTAAATGGCCCATTTTCACATGTTGCAGATCTTTTTGGGTGCATTCACAGCGCGAATTAATGCAAACACTCACAAAGTTTTTTCGATAAATGTACTCTGTTTTTTTAACTGCCAGACAGAGCAAGATGTCTTTTTTATCTCGTTTCAAAAAGTAAAAATGTTAATGAACTGAAGCTTTTACCTTCTTCTTTGTGTTTTCAGAGCCAAAAATCGAGTACCCTTAATCTCCATGGAGAAGACAGCTGCAAAGTGACTGAGGACTCGGCCAGCCAGTCGTCTGCCACAGTGTACAGCGAGGAGGAGATAAACATTGCCTTAGAGAAGAGCATGTAGGTTTTTTCATACACAAGAGAAGTGTGAGATTTTGTCAAATGCAAATGTTTGCTTTCTTGCAGAGTGATGGCAGACTCATTATTGTACGTTATACTATATACAGGCAGAATTTTAGCTTAGCTTAGCTTAGCATAAACCCCTGAAGTAAGGGGAAACAGCTCGCTATGTATTATTATTGGTTCACTCACCACTAGGCTACCTCCTCTCTTTTGATCTCTCGCTCACTCTGTCTCTGTTTTCCTCTCTCTACAGATATGTGCTGACAGAGCTGGTAGAGACAGAGAGGTTGTATGTGGAAGATCTTGGACTCATAGTGCAGGTGTGTCTCTGTGTTTTATTTATTAAACAATTAAATTTAAAGGAGACAAACTCTCAGATTCCTGTCATTAGTATTCTGCTACTTTCACAACGAAAATATATTTTTGACCCTCCTACTGCAAGTGCTGACTTGTTTGTGTGTGTGTGTGTGTATGTGTGTGTGTGTGTGTGTGTGCGTACGTTTGCGTGTGGTTATAGGGCTACATGGCCACCATGGCCAATCAGGGGGTTCCGGAGGACATGAAAGGAAAGGACAGGATTGTCTTTGGAAATATCCACCAGATTTATGACTGGCACAAGGAGTGAGTCAAAGCAGATCCTCTGTTTCTGAATTGAAACAGTCTCTGACAGTGTACAGTATTTTATTGAGCACTTTGTGTTTCATGATTGTTCAGCTTTTATCAATTCCTATGCGCTTGTGTTTCCTTCCTGTGTGTGTGTGTGTGTGTGTGTGTGTGTGTGTGTGTGTGTTTCTGGCTGCGTGACTGTTGCCTCCTGAACATCTCTGCTTCGTGTCACACAGTTATTTCCTGGGAGAGCTGGAGAAGTGTGTGGACAATCCAGACAGTCTGGCCCAGCTCTTCATCAAACACGTGAGTGCACAGATCAGTGAGTAACAAAGTTCTGATGAGAAGTTTCTTTTTTAAGGGTCTCTCTGTGGGTGTTTTAAAGTTCAGCTAAGGTTTGCAGCCATCACACAAATTAGAGCTCTGGCTGTGCGTAAAAGCGTTGGCCCCCTGCCATCCAGATGTGTCCTCACTTTCCTTCAGGTGCAGCTGAAGAATAAAGACTCATGTCATCACACGGGCTCGACTAAAAGGCTCTCAAAGATGTTTGAAAGATGCTGTACAGAGACCACAGTGTGTTTGAAAATGAGCTTGAATCACAGACCTTAGAGCTCTATAAAAAGTGTCCTCTAACTTGAGGTCTTTTATAAGTAAATGTAGTTATTTTACTCAATGTTTTTAATATCAGGGAACATTACGAAAAAAAAAAGAAAAGATAAGAATTCAGTACTTTTAATTGACACTTTACAAACCAGATTTAGTGTCTGGACTTGTTACAACAGATGCTTTTATTTTACTTTTGGAGAATCTTTCTGATTTATTACAGCTCTTATCAACACAGCTTCTCTATCTGCTTCCCTCCGTGTTGCCTAATTAAGAAACAGCAAATCAAACCATTCTTTTTTGCTCTGCTTTCTCAGCCACTGGAACTATTTAATGAGGCAAAATCCCTGCCCACAATATAACTAAACTCCCCCCGCCCCCAAACAAGCCCCTGAGAGTAATGGAAACAACCTGAGACCGAGTATCAAAAGAGCTCAAAAGCTTAATTCTTGCTCTTTCCAGTCCTTATGACACCAATATTTGTCATTGTTGTCACATGAGTCATTTTTCTTTCTCATCTGTCCTTGTATTTCCAGGAACGACGTCTTCACATGTATGTTGTTTACTGCCAGAATAAGCCCAAATCAGAGCACATTGTCTCTGAGTATATTGAGACCTTCTTTGAGGTTAGTAAACGTTTACACTACAGTCAGATTTAAGGAGCTCCGGAAACACTTTTTCCTGACAACACATATTCACTGCTTTTCTCCTCCTTCCAGGATCTCAGACAGCAGCTAGGTCACCGGCTGCAGCTCAATGATCTGCTCATCAAACCTGTTCAGAGAATAATGAAGTATCAGCTACTGCTAAAGGTTTGCTCTTTAACACTCCTCTACATGCCAGGCAGTGAGACAAGCCTTTATCAGTATGTCTTTCCTTACATCCTTACACCCGATCATATCTCAGGAACTCATGGGTTCAATATTTTCAAGTTTTGCTCAAAATTCACTTAATTCATTAAAATGATTAGAAGTGTGTTACAATAGGTTAAGGTAGTCAAAGGTCTACTTCACTGTGACATCATGTCCTGGAAATATGATTTCCTGACTAACTTAACTGTGAGATTATTGTGATAGTGACATTTCCCCTGAGGGGAATATTTTAAAACTAGGCACAAACATTCAGTTTCAGGTCAAGGATGAACTGATGAGGTTTTAGTGGGAAAAGATAAAGATCTCTTTAGCCTCATAATTGTTCTTGTTATACTGAAAATCCCAGCAATGTCTCATTGTCCTCTGTCATCAATTACCAAACAGATATGATATGCACTGTGAAGGAAACAAAGGAGAGAGAGAGGGGTTTCCCTGTTATCATATCATATCTCTCCTTTAAATAATATAATGTCTGCGGACTTATTCCATTTTGATTTGAGAAATCATTTCCTTTAAAAAATTCATTATCTATGTCATCAGCTCCGGCCACAATATTGCTGATGTATATTAATTACAAATGTAATCTTTTTTGGAGTCAAACTACTGCAGGCTCTCCTTTCCTAATGTCACTAAATCTCATAATAAAACGTTCAACTGCAGGACTTCCTGAAGCACTACAGCAAAGCAGGGCGGGATGTGGAGGAGCTGCAGGTAAGAGGTCATTAAAACAACAACATGCATTCAACATACATTTACACTCACCGGTTTAGCTACAACTAATGAAGTCTTCTACAAAAGTCCTTAAAAAAAAAATCTTCATACGAATATTGTATTTCTTAGTATCTATTGATATTACTATCTGCTGGATATGCTGGATATGTGTTTCTCATATTTTTCAACCACATTTACGTAAGTGCAGGCTGCATAACAGATTCACCTCTCTGTACAGTCAAACCTACATTTAAGTTCAGCCTTTCAAAAGAAAAAAAAATGCAGCTGAATCGCAAAACAGTTTTTCATGAAGGGAGGATTTATTGCTGCATAGTTTTGTTTGACAGCTTTTGTTTTAACCACGTGGATCGAATCAGTTGGTAAATGAATGCATAAAGCACTATTTGTCACTCATCACTGATTCTCTTCCATTAATTTTCTTCCATCAGAGGGCGGTGGAGGTGACGTGCTTTGTGCCAAAACGCTGTAATGATATGATGAATGTGGGCAGACTGCAGGGTTTTGAGGTAAGACACAAAGTCTAATCCTACATATTATTGCCATAGGAACATATTACGGCATCCAGGATGTCTTGAGTTCTGCAACAAATTTGCTCTTTGTTGAAGGGGAAAATCACAGCTCAGGGGAAGCTGCTCCAGCAGGATACTTTCTCTGTCAGCGAGCAGGAAAACGGTCTAATTTCCAGGCCGAGGGAGAGGCGGGTCTTCCTGTTTGAGCAGCTGGTCATCTTCAGTGAGCCAATAGATAAGAAAAAGGGTTTCTCTTTTCCAGGGTACACTTTTAAAAACAGCATCAAGGTGAGGGTTATGGACTTGGTTATAAAACATCTGTAAAATACCTGTGTTGATATCATTTCTTCATGTTGAACAAGTCTCCTGCTTACTTTAGGTCAGCTGCTTGGGCGTGGAGGATCATTCTAAGGAAGATCCATGCTGTCTGGCCCTGACCTCGCGAGGGACTAATGGCACCGTGACACGTTTCATCATGCAGGCATCATCTCCAGATATACAAGAAGCCTGGCTCGATGACGTGGTCCAGATGTTAGAGACGCAAAGGAACTTCCTAAATGGTACTAGGGCATAGTGTTTCCTCTGTGACTGCACATTTTAGGATTTCTTTTTCTTCTGTACCTTCGAGTCATGTGGCACTTCTTACTGTCCACTGCAGCCCTCCAGTCTCCGATAGAGTACCAACGAAAGGAGAGCAAGTCAAGCAGCCTGGGCAGGAGCATAAAGTCAGTGTCAGCATCAGGCCTCAGACCTCACTCCTCAGCATCCATGGAACGACGTCAACAGCCCTGCAGGCTGACCTACAACACCTCGCTGCCCTCTCTGTATCCAACACATCACAGCCTCGCCATGAAGGAAGGACGAGGGAATGGGACAGCGAACGACTTGGCCTGCAGCTTGCATAGCATGCAGGTACATCAGTCTCATTTGATACAAAATGGAAACTTAAATGATGTTCCGAAATAGAAGTTTTTTCAATCAAAATTGAATGTACAGCTGTACTTCAGTGTCGTTACTATACAGTGACATCACTGTTGCATGAAGTTACAGGTTTAAAACAGAAATTTAAAACAAAATAAAACCAAACAGGAGATGACATTTGTGCTGTAAGATTTTTTAAATCTCAAAAGTCTCTTAGAACTCCTGTTTGTTTTTAGCAATATTGGCAATAATATGCAGTACATGTGCGATTAGTATATTCAGTTATCATTTAGTCCTCTACTTAAAACAAGTTAATTTAATGTACTATGGACGAGATGAAAGTAGTTGTTTGCAAAATGAGTAAAATATGATCAAATAGAAACTGAGTTGACCTGAGAAAACACTTCTGTGTCATCTATGCAGGTTTGTATTGTATGAGGCCAACTATACAGCTGAGTGATTATTAAACCCAATACATTTTTTTTCAGTTAAGTGGAGTTGTTATCTCTGTCAGCCACCTGAGGCCACTTGTTGTCCTGATCACTGATGATGAGCGAAAATAGCTCTTTGTGTGCCTTTCTTTAATATCCTGTTCTCGTCTCTGTGTGGATTTACAAACCTGATGGACCTCATCAGTAGCTGCTATTAGTCAGTCATCAAGTGTATGTACCCACTGTCCTGCTTTTTTATCTCATAGTCTCAGACTTCCACTTACAGGAGGAAATGGTTTATTCAGTCTTATTAGATGTTGTTATCTGGCCCGATTCCCAAAGTTACTCCCGTCCTCTTAATCTTCCCCTTAATGTATTTTTTATTTTTTTTTGAAAAAGCTGTTTTAATCCTTCTTTCTAGGTGAGGAACTCAAGACATGTTTCCGGTGTTGCCAAAATGATAATTTCGATGACAATTATCTGTAAGCGAGAAGAATTTACCAGACTTTAGATAATAAACATGACATATCAAAGTTGCAGCTCAATTTTTTGGCAGCCAAAAGACCCCCTTTTATATCTCTTTTAAAGCCACATTGTCAACTCAATCAGTTAGTGTCTTCAGTGTGTTGTTTATATTTTATGCCCCATAATAACCTCTTTGTTGAGTAAATCAAGTATTATTCATATGACCCAAATCAAAATTGTCTAAAAATAACTTTATATATAAGTCTTGATTGTATTCTTTATAATATTATGGAGACTACGAATGTGTAAGCACTCAACACTAGTTTGTTTAAAGGACATTTATCAGGCAGAATTCTTGTGCAGCACCTTTTGGTGAACTACACAGGATCTGTCACCTCTCCTATCTGTTGAGTTTCAAACAACAGTAGGCTGGAAAAAACTCTAAAACCTTCGACATGTCTTGCAAAACACCAAAGTGCAGTTAAAAGCTTTAGATGTTAGAAATAGTTCTGTAGAGACCAACTTTTTTGAATAGATAAATATAGATTTAATTGTTAAAACATTTGAGCAAAAAGTGGTTGTGTTTCAGATTTGTGGAAGTACCATTTCATTTCAGTTTACCCCCCCACCCCCTAACATTTGTCATTCGTATGGAGAATCTATTAAATGGATTTGTATTTCAAAGAAATATAATTTATGTAACACTAAAAAATCAATCTGCTTCATTTTTTCTTCTCAGGGTTTGACAGCAGGTTTCCAGGCAACCAAATTAAATGAGGATAGACTTCATTCAGCAAATTGTCCAGCAAACCTGGATCAGCTGATGAGGGGCAAGCATCAATGACCTGCAAAGATAAATGAACTCTGAATAAGGAGTGACCTAGTGCATAATGAATTTATCTTAACATGCAGTCAGTGGTGGTCTGTCAGCATCTTTGTTTCACTCTGGCACTGAGATCACAGAGGTCTAACTGTGTCTGTCTATACTGTATGCATTGTTCTAATTTTTCCCTTGAATACTGTTATGACATAAGCTTTCCTGGATTTGATACTTTTTAAGTGTAACTAAATGTATTTGTGTGAATACACTGCAAATACATTCTTCTACAGATGGTGACAACACACAGGATTAAATGTTTTGAAATATGGTTTTGAAGCACCACAGATACTGTGCTCCATATTGTATATGCATACCTTTCTTATTTTTTTCCATTGAAGTTCCTTGATAAATATTTTTGTAATGCATACCATTTTCACAAGAGACTAGTTTACTCCTCTGAGACCTGAGGACTCTGTCCTCAAATAACTACATCCCTGGGTGACTGTAGAGTCCAGCTTCACTGTGGGATCCGAGCCCATACTGTACGAGCTTTGTATGTTTGTGTGTTCCCAGCAGATAAGTAAATTGATGTGTGTTCCCTCCAGTGGGCTATTTTAACCCCACCATTGTTAAAGTGTTATCTGAAAGAAACACATTGAAAAACTACCACAAATGGAGCAGAAAGAGGAAAAAGATAAAACAGAGGTTTATCTATCACTGTTTTCTGCAATGTAAATAATCTCATACTGGATTGAATCTATACAACTTTTTAACGCGTGTCTTGATACCCACATTTTGATGAAATAAAAATGCTGTCAAGATCTGTCATTTCTTTTTCAAAACGTACTCTGAATGTTGTATGTTTCTGTCTGTTTTAATACTGGAACCTCTGGGCACAAACAGGGTAACTATTCCCCAGCAGTTCATTCAGGAAAGCAAGACTAAACTGCTGACTGACTAAAATCAGAGGCTAAAACATTGTATATTGATTTCAAATGCTGTCTCTTGGTTTGCTGATGTATGAGCAATTGCTGTTAATTCATGGCCAATTTTTTACATAAAAATACTGTTTTGATCTTAAACAGTTAAGAACTGCAGTTAGCAATGCATTGTGGGATGCTCATCTTGAACAGGACAAAGGCCCTGAACAGTTTAATGACGTTTTAAATGTCAGTATTTTTTAAAAAGTGGGTGTTGCTGGAGAGCACATTCAGGTAGGCTGTGTGTCTTTGTTTCAGTCTTTTTCTCGGTTAGTTTTCTTTATTAAACTACCCAAAGCCATCAACTCCTGAATGGAGAATCTTAGTTTTTAGAGAAGGACACACAATATGGAGGACATGTGCTACACAATGAGACCTGAGATGAGATCAATATGCATTGGATTTTTAATCTACAAATTAGACTGAAGGTCTAATTGAAATCTTACTTTATTTTTTAACATCTATATTGCAGTAAGAAGATGTTTCCTCAGTACTAGCTTGTCTTGGTATTGATGAAAACATGTAATTTATGAAGGAGGCTTAAATATAATAAAGATTTGGATAGCAATAGTGAATGCTTTGAAGCATTCACACTAATTAGTGTAAAAATATTACTTCTGGGCAGTTTTAGTTGTATTTAGGTTAAAATTAATACAGCCGAATGTTCAGAGGAACAAATACTCATTAACCCGGTAACTTTTTGCACAAAGAGGTTGAGGCAGAGGGAGGGAAACATACAAACCTGGCCTCACAACACTTTAACATCTTGTGAAGTGTAGTGTAGAAAAGAACCCAAAGTAACATGTCAGGGTTTGCTCTGTTTGATATGGTTTGATTCCTGTTCTGTTTAATGTGGTGTGGTTATGCTCACTGGGGGAGAGGTGCCACCTGCTGGTCATATAGCGAATGACATCCTGTAGTAATGAGCGGTGTGCATCAGTCGATAACAGATGCAGAGGAATGACTTCTGAAGTTGGTTGTGCGTGAATTGAAAAAGTGAGTACTTACCTGAAGTTTGAAATACTGATAGTGTCTGTTTTTTGATGCTGAGGTAAAGTTAATAATTCTAATTATTATTAGTCGACGTTACGGCACCGACAAGCTTGCTAACAGTGTTTTAGCTAAATTTAAGCCACAGTGAATAAAGGTCATATCGAGTTCATTACATTTTTAGGCTAACGTAGTGCTAATACATGTCCATGTTTAATACTAGTGTTAATTTAGTTTTACCTCTGGCTTCAAAATAAAGCCATCATAATATGTTAGCCTTTGATTGCCTTTCTGTGTGTCAAAGACACATGCAATCTGACTTTATTTTCTGCATTTACATATTATGCCCTATTACATTAATGGATAGTATTTTGTATGTTGTATGTGATTTGTGTTCATTGTAGTATATTCTACTATTCCTTTTTCTTATAGAAAACCGCACACCAAGACTCAATTTCAGTTTTACTGCATGGCTGCTGACATGCCTGTATTTGTGCAACTTTAAGGAAAGTAAACACTCAAACCAATCTACGCACTCTGTTTCTTCATGTTCTGGAAGCTGAGGCTGCAATGATGATGTACTGCGAATATAATCCTGAGCTACCAGGGCAAAAGCTCTTAGGGTTGGGTCCCAGTTCTCGAGCACTGCAGAGGAGCCCTCAAGCAAGCGACTGAACCCTAAAACTGCTCTGGTGCACTCCCTGCATAGCAAAGCAGCCCCACTCTAATGTCTCTCCACCAATTGACTGGTCCTGTTTGTGCATGCGTGAGAAGCATGTCCCTAAAATAAGGTATGGGTAAGGAGAAACTTTTAACTTGCGCTTCCCGACGGGATATTTTGGCATCAGTAATCTCCAGACTTTGTTGAATATTTGCAGGATTAAACAACAAAAAAATACATTTGAATTATTATACCCAAAGCTGTAACAATACTAAAATATTCAACTCAAGTAAAAGTATTGTTACTTAAATATGAGTATATGCTTTTATTTACCCCAAACTTCACACCTGTTAGGTGTTGTGGAGCATTCTGGGAGTATCAGCAAGGCATGCTGGGAGTAAGATTCTTTTGTAATGGTTCGCCAAAGGGACACAGGCCTGAATTTAGTCTGGCATTCTGGCTGGACCCAATAATATTTTGATCTGCATCTGGAATTGAACCAGCATCCCTTCAAGTACCTACAGACTGAGCTATTACTGATATATTTTTTTTTTCTTTTTTTTAAAAACATGGTGTGTATTCAGTGATCTCGTGTGACTTTTTTTCTTTTTGGTAGAATTTGCTCAGTATTTGTTTGACATAAATCAGAAAAATAATGGCTAAGAAAGTGAATAAATATGAAAGATTAAATTAACTTTAATGACTCAGGTGACTAGTGAAAGACACAAAACATTTTCCATGAATGTAAAAAGCAAGATCTGGTGTCATTGCCCAACATCTGGTGAAATACTGATTTAAAGCTGCACTTTAACCGTTGCTGTAACAAACTGTCTTACAGCTGTATAAGTGCCTTGAAGATCAATGATAGACGTTGATTCTATCTGTCAGTCTTCTCCCCTGTCCTTCAACACACTGCCTGTATTTGTTGGGAATAAAAGAGAGATGTTTGCACATACATTTTAATTTGTCAACAGTTTAAATAAATAAATAAATAAAATGCTTTGATTGGATGACTTACACAGGTGTGTTTGGGTGGAGCAGGCAAATAGGTGTTCAGTGAAATACAGCAGATATCAATGTGTTTTCTTCCTTAAAAAAAGAGTTTTCAGCTCAGCTATTGATCCGTCAACTGTTACAAACCTTAACATAAGACAGATTTTTGAACACACAACTACACAAAAGCATTTTCTATTCGGGTTACTGATTAAGTTCGGTTGTGAATACTGTCACCAAAGCTGATGCTGCATATTAATGAACAAAATAAAACGAACATAGGAATACATAAAATCCATGACAGAAACATCACACAAAAAAGCTTTAAAATCTCCGTCTTCAGAATTAAGAAAAACCTGAAAGTAAATCAGTGGCACCTTCTGCTAATGACAAAAAACAAGAGGGATACAAGGGTGCCATCTAAAGGCCATGATATTAAAGAACAGCATCATCACTTCAGGCATGAGTGTATCAGTCTTTGACATACACATACTCTTCAAACATACTCTTGTACTTTGTTCCACTGGATGCCACTTAGTTTGTCCTCCATGCTCCGACTTAAACTTTATTCCAAGGTGTCAATGTATCATCATTATTTCATTTCACAGCTCATTGCATGTATTTCTCTCTTTTCTTCTTCACGATGAGGAAAATAAACGTGCACTTTGGTTCATTCAACTTCTCTTACAGGCAGCAAGCTTTCATCTTTTCCCATCAGCCACGCAGGACAAAAATGCCTCTCTTCTTTAGATGTTTGCTAAAGAAAAAAGGGAAAGCGACAAATGGCGTAGAACAAAAAACATACACATTTCAAACACGACCAAAATTTCAAATGACTCTGAGGACTCTGGGTAAAAAAAAAAAAAAAGGAGGAGGAAAAACCAGCAAACAAGCAGGTTCAGACACTCCAAAGCCTGCAGCCAAACCTTTGGCAGAAAGAGTGAGAGTACCACTGGTGAAAAAAGTTCTGAATGCGTTCTTCATGTGGCATTGTTGAAAAGGATATCCGTGTTCTGTGTGCACAGGATTGTCACTTTTAGGTAAGTGTCCCTTTTGTCCTTGCTAAGGCCGAGTTCTCATCAGCGGACGCTCGATGCCACTATTGCTTTTCCAAGCTTGTTCTTGTTGGATAGTGCAAATTGAAGGTGGACACATGTACCTCTTCTCACATCATTGAAGTGAATCAGACCATAAAGATGCTACCATGTTTCCCCAAAGCTCAACAACTCAATGATGTAAAGCCAGATAACGTTTGATAGAGAAAAAGCAAAATGACTTCAAAACCTTGAATTCATTAGGAATAAGTTGGGATTTAACTGGGTCTGTGTAAACAAGAGGAAACGCTTCCTCTCTCCAAAGGAGCCTGACTTTTTAAGTTGACTTTTGGACTGCGTCGCTCCCTGCAGACCTCTTCACTGACTGAATGAACGTGCCAGACATCCAGTAAAGCCGGAAATATCTTGCGTAAGTTTAAGGAAAAGGTTTTATTCAAGGGTTTAGTTTGAAATCCTATCTGACAGGACGCAATGGAGAATAACTCTTTGGCAACTCAGGAGGAGCAGAGGATCCCTCAGGATAAAAGGGAGGGGAACTAATTATGAGTCAAACACTGGAATCGGTTCTTAAAGAACAAGAGGCCGTTTTTAGTGTGTGTGGCATCAGAGGAGGCAGGTGGGTAACGGAACTTAGCGTAAGTCTTGTCGCTCTCTGATTGGCTGACCCAAGGAAGTTTGATCTTGGTTGCATGATTGACGATTACATCATCACAGGAGCCAACATGGAGAGATCCCAGGCCATCAATGAAAAACTCTGAAAAATAGAATCAAAAACAACCTCTTAAAACTCTATTTAATACCTTAAAAAACTTAGTTGCTTTTGAAGGTTCAAAGGCAGAACGTACAGTACGTCATTTATAAGAATTTAAAGTCAGACATAAGATATAATCGACAAAAATGCATTTGACTGATGCAACCATAAACCGGATTCAAACCGAATTCAGCAACCTTTCAACTAGGAGTAGAAGGGTAACTAAGGCAATTCATTTTCATTCAATAATGTAATAATGTTTTTTTTGCACGTGAATTTAGTTCAATTTCAGTGCAACACTGATGCTGGGATACTTGAATTTGATACCAGCTCAAAAACTAAAACAAGATTTAAATCTCTAGTAAATCAGTTTTATCAGATCACTTCTCTAATGTTTTCATTGTTTCAGACAGTGTAGGTAAAGTGACAATCCTTTAGATGATCAACAATTCATTATTCATTGTTTTTTCATTATTATTTAAAAATAATTAATTATTTCCCCTTTGACTCATGATGAGAACATTTTAAGTGTGTGAATTTCATATTTGTGTATGAGGTAGTAATGAGGAAGAGGTCGTTTCGGTATTTGTTTAAAATGACAGCAATAAATGCCAGAACACAATTGTATATAACTTATAACTAACATAACTATATAACTAATAATGTTTACAGCATTGCATACTGTCTATTTAACATCAATATCATTCAATCTGAGCCATACTTACCTAGGTGAGCCACCCTTGCGAGGCGGGGGTCAAAGCCAACCTGCTGCACTTTGTCAGTGCGAGCCAGGAAGAAGTTGATGACCCCGTCAGTCACAACACAGTTTGGAAAGCCTTGAATGACATGATGAAACCCTCTCCTCATGTGTAAACAGTCTCCATCCTCCTCCCCAGGCTCAATAGAGATAGTCTGTCTGTAGGTGGCTGTGTAACCTGTGGCCTCACGTACTGCACCACCCACCTAAAAGCACATACAGTACGTACACACAAAACACAAATACTGATGTGACTGATATCTCAACATACAGCTGACCACTATCACCATCAAACAGTACATTTCTCACCAAGTCGAGAGTTGTTCTCTCTAACACATCCACCAGTTTCTCCAGCTTGGTGTTGGCTGTGAAGATGAAGTCATCATCCACCCAAAGTACATACTTTGTGGTCACCTGAGAGACAGCCAGGTTTCGTCCAGCAAACCAACCCTGAGACACACAACAAAGTGTTGAACACTGCAGAAAAATTAACAGTGACAACAAAGATGTGAAAGAAATAACGTTTTTTTCCTTCTTCCCTACCTTTCCAAAAGGCATGATGTAGTGTTCAATGTAAGGCCCAGAGATGGCTTGGGGATTTTCACTGTCATCTGCGATGACTATGGTGATGGTAGGATAGTAGTTTCTCACGCTGTTGATTAGATCTTGTAGCTTATTATACCGCAAGAAGGTCTTTGTAGCTATGGTAACAAGAGCGCTGACATTGTACTCTGTAGGGAAGGAAGATCAAACAACAAATTTAAAAAAAAAATGCATTTATTTGTTATAGAGTTGATGTGTAGCCGTTGTCATTTACCTCCTTTGGATCCTGTGTTATACAATTTAGGTGTAACACCGTGACGGATCTTGATAGTGAAGACAGCTTGATGACCTTCTGTATTAAACCGCACTATAAGACAAAATAAATAAGACTTTTAATTCATTTATAGATAGGATCTTTTTATTGGTCCCAAGGTCTCTTGTCTTGATTGTTTGCTTGTTTGTTTGTTGGATGGCTTATTGTTTTTTAGTCATAAATTACAAATCACTGAGTAAAATCTTAACTACAACAGAAAAATACGTCATTGCTTCTGTGCAAAATTTCTGGTAAGAAAAATACTGCTTCAAGTATTTGGTCCATGTATAGCTACATCCAGCAGCCAGGTGGCTTTGCTTAACATCATGACCATACAGATGGAAACCTCCAGCCTACTCTGACTAACGTTTACAGAATTGTTCTTCAAGGCTTACATTTACCACATTGTGACTTGGGTTCAATCCATAGAAAAACGTTAATAATTACAGGGCCAGAATGATGCCTGACAACTGTGCAAAATAGAGAGGAACAAGAATTCTTATGAAAATATAATTATTCAATACACTTTGATTTCTATCAACTACTGAACATATCAAGACATTTAACAAGTTTAACTTCAGGGGTGGTCAGTGGAATTTGGTTTCCTCAGGACAGATGTTTCCTCTTTCTCCCTGGTTACTGTGTTTACTTACTGTAGTTAACCAGCTGATGGCTGCATCTTCAGGTTGACAATACAGAAATGATCATTGTGGAGATCTACCTTTTCTAACTTGATGCCAGAAAGAGAACAAGAATGTTCCCAGTACTGAAAATCAGATGCATGCACTGTCCCTGATTACTTGAATCAATATAAAATGTCCTGAAAAGAGATTTGGTGCAAAGTACATTTTTTAAGGCCTTACCTGTGTCTGCAGTGCTTGGGTGGAACAGGGTGTTTGTATATGTGACAAACTGAAGCTGTCGGTTCAGGTTCTGCAGGACGATGCTGGACAGAGTCATGTGCATCTCACCATCACCTTTAATTTTCACCCCGTCAACCTCTGCAGCTATATTTAATGTTCCCAGCGTGGCAGTGATGTTTATCTACAGATGGATTGACAGAAAGCAGATGGAATCAATGACAGCAGATAACTAGAGTTAGGCAAGGTGATTAAAGACAAACTAAAATACTTACAGAGTAGAGGTCTCTGGGAAGGTCATGCAAGGCCAAACCTGAAAGAACATGCCAACAAATAACAATCTTAGATAACACAGCAACTCAGATGCAGTCAACCTCCTGTCGGCAAAAATAAAAACAAAAAGCTGCCTTTTTAAGGTGTGAGTACAAACTTATTATTAAAACAGTCAGCATGTTTCAACATTATGCAGAACTTTGCAGGTCCTTTTTTCATTTAAAATGTGCCTAATAGGGAAATCGGAAAATCAAACTTCAAGGTTAAGTTTGATTACTAATGAGCTTTTTTTAGTTGGACATGCTTTTATAAAATCATCTACTTGGATATTCCATGCTAGAATGTCGACCACTTTCAACTGTCCCACTCTGTCTGAGGTCTTACCTGGGATGATGATTGTTTTCAGGGGTCGTACCTCCACCCCCTGAGTTGGATACTGTAAGGGATTGTTAGCGTCTGCAATGACGAGAACATCTGCAGTTGTCTGTGACCTGAAATAGAAGATGTCACATCAGTAAAATGCTGACTTAAGCTAATAAAAACAATCATTCAGGAACATGGATTGGAAGAGGGTAGACAAGAAGGCTCCACTTTGAATTCAGGAGAATTGCTCTGCTTTTTGGAAACAGTTCAGCAGCCAAATTCATCAGGAGCTAATAATAGCACTGACATTGTCACTGCATGAGTATTCCAGGTATCTTTTAAACAACACTGCTGGTGTGTTCTGGAATATTTCCGGCTGACAAAAAGAAAGGGACATAAAGGACTTCTTAGAAATGATCCAGATACAACTGGAATTCACACCTGATAAATAAAGCAGGAATAAAGATAGGAATAGAGTACCTTTTCTGGAAACTTTTGTATTCTTTGGCCCGTCTCCTCTTCATCTCCTCCAGCTCAGAGGCCTCAAAGGCAGTGTGTAGCGGGTGCGCTGACACCCTCGGGAATAAAAGTTGGGCGAAGGGCAGGTTAACTCCTCCACTCTCACCCTCACATACACACCCATTACGGGCCAGCAAGCTGCAAAGATCAGAGGTATGTGTGTGTGTGAGGAAATTAGGTGTAGGCTTAACTCTGGTTACAGAAAACTATCTCTTTTCACCCACCTCGTCACACTGTCCCTCACATGAAAGGGGATGTGGTCTAATCGGTGGTCAAGGTCTGGAAGCCTCTCCTCCAGGTGTCTTTCTGCTGTCAGCCCTGGACGCTGCCACACATCCACTGTGGGGTATGCCCGAGTGGGCCACGAATGCAGCAGGGCCAGTACCAGCACCACAGACGCCAAAATGGCGAGCAACACTGTCTTTCTTAGGGAACGCATCCTTAAACCTGGCACAGACATGGGGGAGTGTTAAGACTTTGGTAGTTGCTGTAGTTTTTTCCTTCTTTCCACCCCTACAATACCATGATAGCAATATATTTGATCTGTAATATATTCCATATTCCTTTTTTTCTTTGTAAAACGTAGGCAGTGTCATAGGGCAGGGAGTGCTGTTGTTCTGAATATCAGCATTGTTGTGATTTGATCGTGTTTGTTAATGTAGATATGTAGAAGAACAGCATAATCTTCAGTGGGATATAGCTTTCATACAAAAAGTTTACCCATAGCAAATATTTTAAAAAAGTATTTATAATTTGTTTTATAAATCCCATACTCCATTTCACCAACCTGACAAGAACTTGACGGTTGCAAAACAACACATTCATATTGTCCCACAAACTTGTTACTTTGTGTTTTCACATTTTTTACAGACCAGCTACTTTGTACAATTTTACAAAGTGCAATTTTTTATAGGTTTCATGTTTAAACACTGAAAATACACATCTGTAACAGTTGCTTTAGATGTTTTTTCAATCTAGACCATCAGCTGTAATGTTATTTAAAAGCAGTGCAGTGAATTGTATAGTTAAGGTCTAAATGCTGTTGTACTCTGTCTCTACACATGGAATGCCTTTCGTCCAATCAGATTACTTCATCAGAACTCGATGTTGTAAAGACATTGTGTAAACATTTTGAAGTTAATCTTAAGCTTAAATCTAACTCTATGAAAAATTAGTGGTATGAAATGTTCTGTGTGATGTCTCACTGCCACAGTTCAGAACATTAACACTTTCAGGGCAAATAGAGAGAATGTTTGGGTTTTTTTGTTTGTTTTTTTCAAAACGAGAAGAAGCATGAACATATCTGCAAGATAAACCTAAATTTAGACTGGCGAAGAACTTCCGTTAGCTTTGGCTGAGCTTTATAATTTTGTTTTTGACAGACTTACAAAATCTGTCCTATAAACTATCAAGACTCCAGAGCTGGGAGGGAAGCTCTGGTAGTAAAAGCATTCATTAAAGTAAGAGCTGAGGTGTCGATGCTATGATGCATATTCATCATGCTCTTCATTTTGAGTCATAAAACATTCTGAATGACTCAAGCAATCAGCATCATGGCTTCTGAGTATTTTGTCTGCACAGTGCTCAGCTGCTTAACTGTGCTTACTCTGGAACTTGCACTACATTTACAGTAACATATTAAAAACAGCTGTCTCACACATGCAGAGGCAGAGTAAAAGTAATGGAAATTTATTTTCTTCTCTCAATCTGTCATTCGATCTTCTCTCTTTGTCACAGCAACATCCACTGAATGCATGTTTCCAGTAGGCCTACATAATGAACTCATTCTCCAACATTCCAGGAATGGTGAGCAAAAGTCTGTTTTTGCTCTGAATGAATGTGTGTGTGTGTGTGTGTGTGTGTGTGTGTGTGTGTGTGTGTGTGTGTGTATGACTACAGCTGACACTTTGGACTCGAATCTTTCTCAGAAAAATGCTTGTTCCTTCTTTGAAGTAAACATACCGACTTTTTTTTTTCTTGCTTGCCTTATTCTTTGAGATTGCTGCAACTATGAAGTTCTCTGCAAAAAGAGCAGACATGAATCTTCTAACGTATGTTCAGCCACAATAGTTTCATAAAATGTAATGCCTGAATAATGCCTGAGATTATGGAATAAAACTGCTGTTTGTTTTGCTGTGACATGAAGAATATGACTCGGCTATTCAGATGGCTCTTATTGATGCATTGTGCACATGGATAGAGCACTTCTCTAGCCTTCAGACTACTTTAAGCACTTTCTGCTCCACATGTCACATACTTCCATAACACAACATAAGCACATATGTGGCCGTAAGTATTAACTAATCCCATTTGTGCACATTTACACGCTATTGACATTGCAGCTTCAATTTAGGGTTCAGTGTCTTGTTGGCAGGACCTACTGTATGAAATTCTCTGAAATTGTTGTTTGCTCATATATAACTGCAACCAGCTTAAAATGGATGAGAAAGTGTAATGAACTTATGTCAGCCCTACATGTATAATAAACTTTACAAAATATACTCAACTGTCTCTATCCAGTCAGTGCAAGGGCATTTTCTGAAGACACCTCCATCTCCAGAAACTGTGTAGATATTCACAGAAATTAGTGAGGGCCTTCCCCATCTGGAAACAAGAAATAGAAAACGTTGTAGAAATAAATTGAATCAAGCTATAATCATTAAGAATATTCTAAAGAACTGCAAAGCCCCTAACATATAAAGACACCATCACAAATCAAAATGATGCTTCAGGAGCAGCTTCCATGATCTCAAATCCCCTTTAGGAAATCCTCCAGAGTTGGGGGCAGACACATTCAACATTATGCAGTACATTGGACCAAAATCAATAGGAGAGAGGGACGTATGGGATCAGCACTAAGCAGCCAATCAGCTGAGCTGTTTTGAACCAGTGCTCTTTAACATCTCATAGGAAATGACTTTTTTGAGTGCTCCTTTTAAAAGCACTCATCAGTGATGAAGGATAAACAGCCCGATTCATATCTGAGAAAGAGCGCTGTCACATCTTGCACATTAAAGTCTCAAAAAGAAGAACTTATCAATCCTTTTTTACTGTATAACCAGACATTATGGTTCACTTTCTTTTGTCAGTCACTGAAAAACAAATGGCATAAACACAAAACATTCACACATGTACAGAGAGTTACTGCATTTTGAGGTTTCTAACATTTTTTTGTAGATAGCGGTAAAATAATACACCAGTTCATAGTATGTCCATACCCCATCCTTAACAATAGTTCTGAGATGCTGTTCAGCCCTGCTACAAGTCAACTGTGCAGAAAATTACAAACAAGAAGAATATAGCAATGCTTAGTATTCTTAGCTTTAAAGTAATAATAAAATTGATTATATGTAAGAGTAAGTGTGATCTTGTTAAGTTTAAATAAACCCCACAGAAGTGGCATAGGCATGTTCTCATATCTATTCAAAGTTGTGCGTTTAGAATAGAATAGAATGCCTTTATTGTCATTATACAAATTGTACAACAAGATTACTTGGCTTCACCTTAAAGTGCACACAGCTAAAAAATGAAGTATGATGCTTAGAATGATAATTAACTGTATAAATGATGTTAAGCATGATGTGATATTTTTTAGATTTGGAAGAAATGCTCATGGACCAATCAAAATTAAACTCCACTAGAAGCTCAGCTGTTTTCGTTTACCTACAAAAAGGCCAATGAGGAGATATGGAGAGCTATGCACGGTCCTTTATGGCCACATCAGCTCAATGGATCCCTCCCAAAGTGCGCTTTAAAGATATGTTGCCTTTCAGATTAAATCACAGCATTTTGGCTCTGCATCAGCGACTCCTCCTTGCCGCCCATGAGCCTCAAACAAACATAAGGATAATATCAAAGTAATGCATTAATCTGTCCAGATTTTCAGACCAGCAGGTACATGTCTGACTGCAGATATGACACGATCTCTCAGACAGGCCTATTAGCCTGCCTTGTCGTGAATAAGATTCCACAAAGCTTGATTTGTCATTCGGTAACATTCCTTAATTGCTGAAACACGTCTCATCACATCCAAAGATCATTACATTAAGATAAGCCTCTTTTAACAACAGTCCATTGGCTCCTTTTCCATGTCCCTCTCTTTGCCTTCTCGTTCTTTTATCCAGTAGGCTACCCCGGTGAATGTTCACCCAGAGAAAGAAAACAACGAGGAAAAAAAGAAGAGGCAGGCGATACAGGCCTATTGTTAGTACATCAAAATCACATGAAGGAGCTCACCTCAGTTTCAAAGACGCCCTGTGTAAGACGCTTCACGTCCCGTCTGCATGGAGGTCGTCGACTCTTAATGCCTCCGGTCTTCAGTGGCTTTGCAAATGGACTTAGATGTGGAGAAACGGAGCAGCGAGGAGACGAGTAAAACGACCGCACATCGCAGCACTGCAGGCTGTGGACCGACGCTCTCCTTGCAGCAGGAGCACAGCGGAGAGCGCACCGCACCTATAAACGCAACGCACATCCGTCAGTCAGCGGAGCGGCAGCCTGATCACAAATCTCAATGCGACAAATAACACAGTTCATGTAGGCTGGAGCATGATTACTGAATATTCATATCCAACAACTAGAAGTATTCATAAACATTCTCAACAAGAATGCATGCGTGTGTGTGTGTGTGTGTGTGTGTGTGTGTGTGTGTGCGTGCGCGCGTACGTGTGTGGGTGTGGGAGTGTGTGTGAGGGTGCGCAGACGGAGGGGAGACTGCATGCACACGACTGCATGTCTGGGGACATGTGTGGGAATGAATGAGTGCATGTTTGATGGGAAAGTGTTTTGGTCACTTTCACTGTGTTTCAATACTGATTATAGGCCTACTATGTATAGTTTTTATACACAATTATCCATAAATATCAAACTGTTGAAGTTCAAAATTAATGAACAGTCATATGTAGTTTCACAGCAGTTAAAAAAACAATTATAATCACACTTATAATGTGATTTTGAGCAAACAAACAAAAAAAAGCTAAATTGGCCAATTTGAGTCACGCCTCGCCAACTGGACTAGGCATCTTTAGTCTTTTCACGATGTGTGGGCTTGTTGTGTGGAAAGGTACACGCATAAAGCTGACATGCTGCTTGCCTTATCATAATTTGTGATGTAGGTATAATTACCGCCCATTCGCTCTGTGACGATTTACGAAACCAACATACCCCAAAACTAGAGGAGAAAATAGCCAATGACAAAGATGCTGTTCCCGTTTCGACCAATCAGCTGCTACCATGTCAGACGGTCTGTGTTGTGTTGCTGTCAGACACAAATGGGACAATCTGAAGGCAGATTCAATCATGGCTGCTTGCTTGGTACGGTGGCTAAAAAGATTGTGCGTGTTGTTGTTGACATGTCCCCTTTGTGTCCCGGCCTTTCTAAATTTAGAAGAGCTGAATGAGATGAAGTATGGTATTCAGATTCTTCCCGATCCCGTCATCTTAGGCCAGGTGAGTGAGGGTGCTCGGGGAAGCTAAGTGTTAGCATGCTAACTAGAAAGTAAGCCTTTTTGTAACATAATTATGACTCGAGCAAAGGTACGCCGGCATCTTAGCTATATGGCAAATGTGCTTTAAAATGCAAAATTGGTTTTAAAGTCACATAATGAGGGGTTGATGTCCAGTGCGTAGCAGTCACTGTTGACAGCTGTCACACTACTAAACTCAACTTCACTACCTGCATCTTTTTTTTTGTATTGTTGATGACGAGCAAACACACTTTTATTTATAAAACCAGCCGGTCATTTAGCTTCAAACATTATAACACTGTGCTCATTTCTAAAAGATGCTGTAGTGTTTGTGACTGTGTCTTTCTTTTAGACCAAGACAGAGGAGGTTATGATGGTTTCCAATAAGTTCAAGCAGATGTATGAGTGTCGACTTCCAGCCATGGCTGTCCGCTTTCATCAGGACCCTGCATCTGAGCCTGAATCCCCAGGTTACAACGGGCCTGAGATCCCAGATCTACTTAGTCCAATGCACAGTAACCAGTGTCTGGTGAAGGTTAGTTCTCAACAACCTATCGGAGTGAAGAGTTCATCATACTGTACACCTGTTGGTGTATGTACACAGATTTTTGTTTGTTTAGTTTGAGTTTGTGTTGCTTTGGAAAAAAATGTGCTGTGATTCATTTCAAAATGACTACCAACTATTTGCTGTTGTCCCAAGTTCAACAGAATGGGGAAGTGAAAGTTTGAGAGTCATTGCATTATTTCAAGTTAGGAAACCTTTAACAAGTTCACGGTATCACTTTGATACCGAACAAGTTGAGTGTAACAAGAAAACCCCCTCAAAGCCATTCCAAGACTGCGCTGACCTCTTATCACAAACAAATGCTGATAATGGTCACTCACCTTGTGTCCGTTGTACAGCTCTCCACAACGTTCAAGCAAATATATAAGAGGTGTCTAATATTTAAAAATGACATGTTCCCTTTGACCTTCGTGTAAGTGCCAACACATACTATACTGGTATGTTGTAAGTACTTTGTACTCTTAGAGGCCGTTCATGTTGTACACATGGGGCTGTGATCCAAAGGGGAACTGATCATTTCATACAGAAAAGTGCAAAAAAACCCAAAAAAAAACAGTTCCTTTCAGTTTTGTTTATTTATTTTTTTTGTTTGTTGCATAACTGCACAAAAAAAACATGAAAATAAGGAAACGTAGATTGTTTGCAAATGTCATACAGTTAACATAGTAATGAAAGGGCCTCATGCTTAAGGCACAATACTAGTAAGGCGATATAGTCCTATAACCAAGCAGTAGAGTTTCCTCTAAAGATATGGTCAAATGTAAGTTTATAAATGAGATCACACATGGTCCGATGTGATGTCCCTGTACGTAATTTGTGGTAATTTGAACTGGTTCATGTTAGATTCATGTGACAGAGGTCTGATTTGCAAACAAAAACCACAAATAAAGAAGGCAACATACTGTGTGACTGGAAAGAGCATCACTGGCTTTCTCTATGACAGTCTAAACATCATTACAACAAGATTTCCTTTGTGAATAAAATGCATTTAACCTTCATGGGAAAAGGCCCCGTGTAAATGTGGCTGTGGTTTATGGCCTTAAGGTCTTACTGAACTATATTTGATGTGAGATTAGCTGCATTAAGATCAGTTTACTTTAATAATGTCTGAAGGGAAGTAAAGGTAAAGGAACCCAGAGCAGCCTATATATTTGTTTCTGCTGTGAGATAGTGGCAAAGATGATCCAAATACTGGTGTTTAATAATCAGACATAGGTGAAAGTCAGTGGTTCAAAATTTCTGCCTAGTATCATCCAGATGAGGTACAGAAAAACATTTGTTTTAGTTTGTTTTATTTGTACTGTAAGTGTCACATTCAAAGACACCGATGTTCACTGGCTAAAAACTTTTACATTATACAATTAGCAATGAAAAGATTTAGTCAGTAAGTCTTTATTTGCTTATTTTTTCTGTCGATGCTCTCTGCAGACGAAGGACTGGTGGACGTATGAATTCTGCCACGGTCAGCACATCAGACAGTACCACCTTGAAGGTGAGAGAGTACCTTCATGCTTTTAAACTGAAGTATTTATGACATTCACTCTGACGCAGAAGCTGTCTTTGACACATTTTGTTCTCTTTTTTTAGACACTGAGATCAAAGGAGACATACTCTTCCTCGGTTATTACGAATCTGAATTTGATTGGAACAATGAAACGGCAAAGGTAACATTGTACGGGTTTTTATGGTTGAGATTTTTTCGTGAAACTTCTAGTCATATGTCTTGTCACTCAAGTTCATAAATGCTTTATTTAGAAAACACACACCTTCATACAACTCCAGAGTTAGTTGTGTCAGCTGCTCATGACTTCAAACATTTACAAGTCATTGAGTTTTTGTTGCATTGTGTTCTTACATAGACGCAAGATAAACATTCACAGAAATTCAATCTGTAACAACACACATAGAGTGTAAGAGGGACACTGAAATATGTTCTTTTCATTTTGCAGGCGTCCAAGCAGCACAGGCTGAAGCGCTACCACAGTCAGTCCTATGTGAACGGCTCAAAGTGTGACCTCAATGGAAATCCAAGAGAGACAGAAGTCCGGGTGAGCCATTTGAACATCGGATGCGTTTGTAGCCAGCGCTGCCTGTGTGGATTTTTCTGGTTTTACTGTTTTGTCATTCTGAACACACGTAGAAAACTTTCCTGTGTTTGTTTCCAGTTTGTGTGTGAAGAAGGCGCGAGTGACTACATTGCCCGTGTTGATGAGCCTCAGTCATGCCGCTATGTTCTGACCGTTCACACCAGTCGCACCTGCCAGCATCCATTCCTAAAGCCCCCATCCACTGCCAAGCCGCAAGGGATTGTGTGCCAGCCAGCGCTAAGTGCCCAACAGTACATGGACTACGTCAAGGCTCAAGTCTGTGAGTAGACAAAAAAATGAAGGTCACCATGACACAGCTTTGGAGAGAATGAAACTTTGTTACTTCAATGTTATTCCTCTTGAGAAAGGATATGACCTCATCTGTCTAACAGAAAAATAAAGAAAAATGTGTGTATCTTTCTTTTCCATCTTCTTCTTCTGTTTTTGTTCCCAGCGGACACAAAGCGTAAAGTGGAGCAGATCTCGGAGGAGCTGAGGAGTCTTGATGAGATGCTGGCGGCTAATGAAGGGACAGATGGAGCAGTGAAAGTGACAACAGAAGAAGCATCACCTTCATCCACTGATAACTTGAATGCGTCTGAAAAAGAAGGTGATTTTTCCACTCTTCAGAGCCAAACGGCAGTCAGAGAATTATACGAAGTTGTCATGGCACCTTATCAAATGTCCCCCATCATGCATGCTGTGCCTTTGTTTGAAACAGAAACCACTGATGTCTTTGAGGATGGTGGGTCAGAGGAAGGAGAAGACTCTGAGTTCTGGGAGGGAGTCACCAAGCCGGGGAATTCAAAAACCACAGCATCTCAGCAGAAGGATCAGGTGTGAAATCATTTCTTACAATCGGTGTGAATCACGTATCCCGTCCAAAATCCAAAATACGGATTATATGTGGCACAGAAGTTTTATACGTTTTTAAAAAATTGTTGATTCACCAAAACACTAGAGGGTGTAGTTGCTCAACAGTTTCTCTTCTAACTGCAGAACTCTAACCTGCTCTCTTCCTTCTTCAGGCACCAGATGAAGGCTCAATGACAGACAATGAGGTCATAGAAGACGGTGAGGAAGGTATGTCAATGGGCTGCCCCCCCCCTCTCCCCCTCCCCACACACACACACGCACACACACACACACACACTCACACTCAATAGTTCCATTTAAAGGGGATGTAATACAAAACATGAACAGAACCTTAGAGTCTAGACTCATTCATTTCTGGACAGTTATGATTTCTGATTTGCAAATTGAACAGTTTATAGTCCATATGGGGTACTAAGTGATATGTTACCAAAGGTTTTGTTGTTCGCTGTTGGACTAGCTACTTCTATATGCAAACGATTGTCTTTCAGTTGAAAAATTCAACTTTAAAATCATCACTGACCCGGCAGACCTGATGAAATTTGTCCAGCATCTCAAAGAGAGTAACAGGAAGGTAAATACTTGTCATGATTACTTTGTATGATACTTTTTGTGCTCTTTGTAAAAAAAAAAAATCCCGTCATATTTTTTCCGTCCAAGAAAGCAGAAAACCAAGCTAAAATTCAAGGAGAGAAAGCAACAAGTGACAGGGTGTCAAAGACGCTCGGCGAGGAAGACAAGGATCATGATGAACGCCTGCTGCAGGAGTTTGAGGAGGAGATGGCTGACCTCTCAGTGCCCTCAGAAAAGATTGAAGGAATAAAGGAGGAAATGCAGAAGGAGTTTGACAACATCATTAATGAGGTTTAACATCAAAAGATCATTCATTTTAAAAGGTTGTTATAAGGCAGATCTGACCCAATGAAACATTGTTAGGGAACATTTTACGACGCTTCTCTCTTTGCTTTAGGCCCAGCAGGAATTAGAGACAGAAGGTCTAAAAGGAGAATTTGATCGCACTCAGGCCACACAGACTCTGGAGACGACACTAGACAAGCTGCTCGATCAATTAGAGGAGAAAGACGTCCAGGACACGGATCAGCAAACACCAGGGGTTCAGACAGGCAGCGACCCGGCCAGAGGAAGTCCCAGCTTGGCTCCGAAGCAACCAGGTACTGTGGCAGAGTTTGTCTACCTCTCTCTGTGGTCATGTTCATATTTTTTCACTCAGTGTCGCCTCCATCATCTTCATTTTTCGTCCATATACTGAGTCCTTGTTTGTCTTTACATCTTTGATTGATTTGAAGATTCACACGAGTGAATCCACAGAAATGTCGTCAGATTCACATTTTGAACTGTTCCAGTTAGTCAGAGGCTTCTCTCCTGCTGGCGTTTATGTATCTGTGGGTAATATGAAGTAATTACATGAAAATCGCTGAGATCAGTTTCAATAATCTCTCAGTCTATGATACTGCACAAGTGTAAGATGTTGTAGATGACACATTCTTGGCTCCAACCTCCTCCATCTTGTGGCCCAGCTTACGGGTTTTGAGGTGAACTTTGTTGTTTGTCCCTCTTTTGTCTCGTCACCCCAGACCAAGCGGCTGACGACCATGTTAAGATCAAAATTACTAAGTATAAGACGGGCAGCAGCCCTGATGGGGAGGTCAAAGTTCAGGAGATGGGCGAAGGAGATCCCCAGTGGCAGCACATAAAGGACGTGGTAAAAGAACAGCTAGAGAAAGCAGGACTGAAGGCAGAAGGTACGAAGGGGGGGAGATCCCAAAAACACTCATGGCGTTTTCTCTCTTCCATCTTGATCCTATTCCTCCTCTCATCTTTATCTAAAGCATACTAGTGTCAGATTTAGATTTTTGAAGCGTTTAAGGTTTTTCTAAAACACGTATAATGCCAGTGCTACTGATGATTGCAAACATTCTTCATTCTTATAACAATTTATGCAAAGCTTTTATAATCAGTCCAGAAGGTATTTGGATAAAATGAGTCTCCGGACAATAAACTAGTTCCTCATTATTTTGATGAGCACAATCCGAAAAGATAATGGTTACACCAAGTTAAACCACAACAATCTCAGACAGCAGTTAAGCAGGCGAGGGTACACGAAATGTGTGTAATCCATGTGTTCTTTCTTCATTCACTTTTTGTTTGTCCATTTTTCATGGGTTCATTTGTTTGTTTATAGGTGTTTCTTGTTTGCTTTGGGAGACAAAGAATTACATGTGTTTAACTGGAAAGCCTGCATTCTTTTGTCTTTTCCTTTTAGGTAAAATCGAGGTGAAGATCCTGACACGAAAAAATGCAGAGGAGACGGGCGATCAGTGGCTGACAGAGGAAGATACAAAGTCCTTCAGAGAGCTCCTCATAAATCTGCTGGTAATTTAAGACGTCCCTTTTTATTGGGTCCACTTGGATCCTTTGATTGTGAGTACACACAGTTATATTGTGTGTCTTCAGCAGTTATCTTACTAAAAAAAATCCTGTCTGTATATTGACATCAAGTAGGACTGAAGTATACACGTTTACCACTTCACTGACATTTACATTCCTTATGGTAACCACAAACTTCCTTGTTTCTTTCTTATCAACCTTAAGTGCGCTCTGAGTTTTTATGCCAGTGATTTGTCATTGGCAGCTGCTATATATATGCTATTAGCTTTCTCAGCCAATGAAACGGTGACGAATTGTTGATTTTTACATATTGTTTTTTCTACTTAACTTTACAGACTGGAGGGACAGAAGAAGTTTACAAAGAGCAAAAGAGGCAGCAGGAGTTGGAGAACAACTATAGATTTGTGTGGGGAGAGTCTCAGGAGGAGTCACAGTCATCCAGCACCTCTGACTCAGACGATGTGGACGTATGAGCTCATTCAGTACATACAGCGCACGTTTTGAGATTATGAACTCCTTGAGGAGACCAGCAGTGTGGAGGACTCTGAAGTGCAGCCTCAATTTGAAAGAAGAGCCAATGTTTAAATACTGCTATTAAACTAGGCTGAAAATATTCAATGGCCTGTTTGCACATTCAGAAATCTTTTTTGTTGTTGTCTTGATGAGGCAATATCTTTCTAGTTTGCACCAGTAAGGGTGTAGGTTGCACAATAAAGCCACAACATGTCAGCTTTACTTGTGCTGTTCATTTTAGTTGAATACATTTCCCTGTTGTACTGGGATTCAGTCTGATAGAAGGCTAGAAAAAGCCCACTGTTTATGATATGGATACTGATATAATATATACGGTTTTCAGCTTGTGACTTAATTTGAATATTTACAACTACAACGAGTAGTACTGAAGTTTTCAGCAGCATTCAGAGTGCAGAGTTAAGTTATTTCTCAACATTGTCCCCACCTTCAAGTGACACACTGGCATTGGCACACTGTGGCATTGTTCGTGGATGAGAGCTTTCAAATGCTTTCTTTTTCGTGGCTTGTGTGTAGATTAGGGAAACAAAGAAATTGTACTCAAAGGCTCATATTTTGGTTCTCATCTTTTCCAAAACGATACATTTTTATTAAACAAGACTGCAGTGTTTGCACACATGCTTTGCTACTTGACATACTTAGGGCAAAATTAAGACATTGTTCTTTGGAATAGACGCTTTCCCTTGGGTTGCAATCCTCTTTTAAAGACATCAGACTAAAAATAACACTTAAAATTAGAGTAGAATTTGAAAAGTGTTGAAAATGTTTTGTTTTGATGGGGTCCGCCTATATTAAATGTAAATGCATTTTGCAGAGAAAGCTACAATGTCCGTCAGCTTTTGTCTATTTCAAATAATAAATTCTCAAAAAAAGTTTCTGAAGATCTTTTGAAAGTGTACTTTAAAGGGCTGAAAATGTAAATTTTGTGAATATTGACGACGAGGAACTTGTTTTGTACATAATTGCTGATTAATTTCTTTTTTTTTCTATGATATATTGTACATAAGCACAGACTGAGTAGGGCTTGAGTTATCTGATTAAACAAATATGTGACTGTTCTCTGTTGTACATGAAGTATTATTTGAATGTGTGATTGAGTTATAAAAAAAACTTTGTAAAAATTTAAATTATTGATTGATTAATTCACAGCCAGTGCCCAGCGGCTGGAGATGAGATATACTGTACATAAGCAGGAAGAAGTCCATCTATAAGGATTTAAAAAAAAAAAAAAAGGGAGGGGGGGTTCCAATTAAATCAGTCGTTTGTAAAGAATAATGGTACAGGGAAGCGCTTAACACGTGATCAATTTGCCTTTAAGTGAAATTTTATGAGCAACAAAGCTTTTTTCTACATGACTTTTTTTTTCTGTGATCAGCATGGCAGATTTATTTTTCTGAATCTTGTACTTAAAGTCTATCATGGCTACACAGGGAAACTACTGTACATTGAAATCAGGAATTAGTGAGGTGTGGTGAGAATCAGGCTGTATGATCCCTTACTATGTAAACAGAGATCAACAATGGGCTCAGGCAATAAAAAGGCAAGGCACGCTTACTTTCACCGCACAGTTCAGTTAAAAGGCCAAACACAATGAGGAAATTGCTATCTCGACTTAGCCTCAATAACTGTATTAGGAACAAAACTTTGGCATTACATTTGACTTTTTCTTTTCTTTTGACAAATTAAAAAAGGAACCCAGCCCAGGACTCTCATTTCTATGCTTTTCCATAACCCAACCAATTCCCCTTTATTTTACAATGTTTAAATACATTCCTTCAGATGAAGGCATGCAGGGTGTGACTGCGCACCATTCATGACTTGAAGCCGCAGGCGCTGTGTTTAAGTGTAACACGAGTTAGCGTAACGTAAAACGTTACACGTAAAAATGATTGATATTTAAAAAATTTATATTATGGAAAGATCGGGATACTTTAATTAATTTTATCAAAGTTGTATTTAAAAAGACTGAACCTTTTCTGTATTACCAGACCATAGACTGTAAATTGTACCACACAGTTCTAATGGACGTAAACGTTGATTAAATATTGACCAGCAGCAAACCGCAAACCGCAAACTCACAGCAGTGTTAACAGCATAATTTGACAGCTTTACACTGCACAGTCAACTACAATATGTAGCATATAATAAAAACATTTGATGATCATATCATATTACAATAATATAAATAATATTTATTTGCTGGCGGACAACACTTTAACTTCTGTTTTGAAACCCCTGACCGGAAGTTGTTTGTAGTGTTTTGTCGGGGAGGGAAACGGAAGTAAGCAGCTGGATAAGTTAGAGTTAGAGATAGTTTTTACAGCGTCGATTTTATGTAGGCATTTTAGTCAATGTTTTACTCTTTATGTGCGGGGTTTATTTCAGACACTGAAAAGCGTTCAGTGCATGTCAGCTTACTCGGTATATGTTGACAGGGCTGCTCACTTAGCGCTGAAGTGTCGAGTAAATAACGGTCTATAGCCAGTGAGCTAACGCCTGCCGTCGAGTCAACTAAGAGCCATTAATGAAGGGATGACAACACAGTTATTGTTTGCCTAATGTCCTCGGTTTTAACTCCTTGACTTGTTTTATCCGCTCTCTTAATGTTTTCAGACATCTTTAATCGTTGGCCCCATTTTAGTGTAGCTAGCTGAGCTAAGTTAACATCCAGTGGAGAAAAGGAAAACAAAAAAGGTTGCTCTATTTTTTAAAGATGATATTTTCATGAACAGTAACGTAGCTGTGGGATGAGAGAGCTGCTATGGTATCTGCAGTACCAATGGTAAGTAAACCACTCCTTGAATTGGTTAGACAGCCCACATGTATTCAGACCCTGACCAACAGCGTGAGGTGACGTGGAGTTGGCAGCTCCGCACTGAGACCACTTTAATCAAACTTTCCTCTGTGCATTTCTATTCAGCCGCTTTCGACTTGAAACCACCCACAGTGAGGTGAGACAGCTGGTCCATCATGAAGGCCCTCTTGTTCCGATTCTCCTTCTACGCTGGTTTCGTGGTGGGAACCGTCACGCTGTACGTTTTCCTACAGCAGGTGTGGTTTGAGAGGACTTTGTCACCACATCAAGGAAACAACTTTGATGACAGAGTCAATGATGATGACAAGGAACAACTCGAGGAAGAAGTGAATATATGGAAAAAGGAAGGGTCTGCCCTTTTCAATCTGGAGCATCCTCATCATACAGGTTCGCCATAAGGAAACAGTCTTTGAGAGGTTTTGTTTTAAATCATTCAGAACGTGTTTTAACTAGGTTTGTGTGTTGTGAGGATTAAAGTGGACACTTTCAACAAATGTTTATCAACCACTAGGTCAAAGTTACAGCTTCCCTGATTTAAACTAACCAAAATATTCCTCTATGTCTGACTTATTTTTGGGCTTTTTTGCCTTTTATTGGATAGGATAATGGACCCAGTAGCAAAACATGGAGAGAGTGAGTAATGACATGCAGAAAAGGAGCCACAGGCCAGACTCAAATCTGGGCAGCCTGTTCGGTGGACAATGTTGCAGTGTATTTGAAGCTTTGAATTTAATGGGAATATTCATGTTTGTTTTTTCTATTCAGGAGAGGACAGCCGCATGGCTGATGAGCTGTACCAAAAGGTCCGTATTCTTTGCTGGGTGATGACTGGACCGAGCAACCTGGAGAAGAAGACTCGCCATGTAAAGTCTACTTGGAGTCGACACTGTAATATTGTGATTTTCATGAGTTCTGTGGAGGACCCGGACTTTCCCACGGTGGGCTTGGGCACGAAGGAGGGTCGGGATCAGTTGTACTGGAAAACGATCAAGGCCTACCATTATGTCTATGAGCATCACATCCACGAGGCGGATTGGTTCCTCAAGGCAGATGACGACACCTATGTTATTGTAGATAACCTCCGGTTGGTTCTCGCCAACCACACACCCGAGGAGCCGGTTTACTTTGGTCGGAGGTTTAAGCCCTACGTAAAGCAGGGCTACATGAGTGGTGGGGCAGGATATGTGTTGAGCAAAGAAGCTCTGCGAAGGTTTGTACAAGGATTTAAAACCAATGTGTGCACTCACCCTTCCTCTACAGAGGACCTTGAAATGGGACGGTGCATGGAGAAAGTTGGGGTGTTGGCAGGGGACTCCAGAGACAGTATGCTAAGGGAGACATTTCATCCATTTGTCCCTGAGCAGCACCTCACACATACGTTCCCAAAAAGCTTCTGGTATTGGCGTTACTGCTACTACCCCATCTCAGAGGCAAGTTCAGTTCACATCATGTTTTTAAACTGGTATCAAGCTACTTGTTTTTCTTCTTAATCTAGTCACAATTTAAAGCGCAGTGATGGTTTACTGTAATGAAACACTGCTGCTACTACTGGATAGTATTAATGTTTTGTATTCTCTCACAGGCATGAAACTGTGATATAAAGTGACCCTTCAGAGTCTGTACTTCTTAGCATAACGTCATATTCTGTTTGTTTCCCCCTCAGGGTCCAAACTGCTGCTCAGACCTGTCAGTGTCATTCCACTATGTAGGTGCTTCACAGATGTATTTAATGGAGTACTACACATATCACCTGCGTGCCTTTGGATACAGTTACCGTTACCAGCCGCCTGCTCCACTTGGATACAATATTAAGAAATCTATGGAGGGTAAAAACAAGCCGGCTCCTCAGGTAAACACGCGAGGAGACGGGGAGGATCAATCCAGGACTGACAAAAGACATGATGCAGATCCCCCTCAAGCCGCTGGTAAAGACCCTCCTGCTGCTCCATCAGGGTAAACCAGAAGGCTGTTTGGGTGTGTGAAGGGAATCTGTCATAAGGTAGAGTGTTTTTTTTTTTTTTTAAATGTTTGCTTGTTATTCTTGGCTCATTGGAAGGAAACATTTCACCTGTTTTTCTCCGCCAAGGCATTCCTTCAATTATTTTAGGACTTAAATAATTGACAATTTCAAGTTTGTTTGGTTGAGATTATTGAGGTGAACTGCTTGCTGTTAGCTTCAGTCATTTGAAAATAAGTTAAAGCATCCTTTTCCTTTTTAGATGTATCAACTTTATATGAGAACCAATTATTTTACAAATCATAGAAAATCATTTTACCAATTTTATTGTAATGACTTTTTAAACTATTACAAACCCACCAAACTTTAATTGACCACTCTGTAAAGTGATGTAACTTGCTCCAGTTTTGTTTCATTCATTCATAAGCCAGTTTCACTTATGAACTTTGACGTTTTCTATATTATTTCAGGACATTCAGGTCCTGATTTTTTTCAGGAACTTTTTTTCACGGGTGAACCTCCAGTACTCTGTTGTAAATGGGATTGTTAATCTCATTGAGGTTCTCCTGGTTAAATATATTTCAAATAAAATCTTTGTCAGCCTCGCTTACTCAACTCAAAAGCTGTGGTTTGTTTTAGGGCGCTTTTACACCTAAGCGGTTTGGTCCGCTTGAAACAAACTCTGGTGCAGTTTGTCGGATAGTTTGTTTGGTTTGCGGTGATGTGAACGCTCAAACGAAATCTGGTGCGGACCAAAAATCACAACTCTGGTCCGCTTAAAACCGGGCGTCTCGGTTCTCTTCTAAGTGCACAAGAGTTCGGTTCGCTGTAGGGGAGAACGCATTCCGGACCAAACCAGGGAATTGACCCAAAACACAATGCATTGTGGGTTGAATTTGACCATCTGTATATGATGACAATTGGATTTTGGCGAATATGGCAATCGTTAGCATGCCAATCTTCCTCTATCTTGTGTTTACTTTGAGGTCATAGTGCTGGCTGGATCACAGCAGCTACTGATCAGAGCTGCATGCTGCATTCAGGTGCTCCTCGGAATTGGAAAGTTACCTATCCGACTTCAGTATGTTTACGTATTTTCAGTTTTAAAAGTCGGAATGTTTTCACAACAACAACAGCCTGGATGCTATGAAGACAATGTGTGCAATGTCTCTGTTACAAGTAGTCTAATATTTTAAAAAAATGTGGACGTTAAATATGTCAATAAGCCATTAAAAAGTATCTTAATATGAACCAAACCTAATTTGCCCCCCAAGTTGATCATTGGTCATTGTTCTGACTTTAGCAGGCGTTTCTGTACATTTTACATTTGTTTTTTAGATGTGTCCGACACCACCTGAATGCAGCTACAGCCCAACTAGTGACACTGGAGTATGGGATATAATTCGAGAGGCTTTGGTGCGCTTGACAAAGCGCAGTCTGAACGCAAACTAAATGAAAAATGCAACAATGTTGCAATGTTACCCCCGAATCGAACCGAGTCCACCAAACTTTATGTGAAAGCCACCTTATATGGGGGGGAGTCGTAGACTATCACATGCAGGAAGTCAAGGAGTCTTCATTAATGGCGAGGTTTTCCATGGTAATATAACTACAAGATGTAATTTCTGCAAACAAATACAACTAGAAAACTAATACCAAAAACTGAGGGGAGCAGCAAAGACAATAAAGCAGTGAAACGCTCCTCAATGTGAATAACATTGCCTCCCTGCCCACTCTGTGCCACTGAATGTTCCAGACTATCATCACTATTAGTGGGCCAGAAGGATAAAGTGAAGGTGAACAGATTCAGCCATTGAGAATTCACACATTTGTCCCACCTGGACAGAGTCTGAGAAACGGAATTTGTGAAAGTGGATATTTATAACTATATGAGACCGAGTTTTTTTTTACGTTGAGGTGATTTAAAAAGTGTTGGATTTAAATGGCCCAGATACAATGCAGCTGGACCTCTAATCTGGAGTCTGAATTAGATCATTTTAAGTCAAAGTGCCTCAATTTAATTCATCATGTCAACACTTGTTGCATGCACACTGCTTGATGCATTGGTGTTTGCCTCTAACACAGGGTTTTATGCACAGCTTGTCTTTGTCTCAAATGCAATCTTTTCAGATTTTGATGTCATTAGTTTTAATAACCAGATTTCCTTTAACAGATTCATCTGCAGTGTACTTTTTTCTTTTCTAATTTGACTGATCAGGTTTCCATAAATTAAAAAATATATATCTTAAAAGAACTGTTAAAAAAATGCCTGTCATGACTTAACCCTAACCCATAAAGCCCAAATAACTAATTGATAGTCAAACATCATGAGTTCGCTGTGTCATCCGGCCATGTCCTGTGTCATGTCTGGTTTCTGTTGTTTTCGGTCCTGAGTATGTGCCTAACTCTTTGAACTTCATCACCAGTGTAATGGATACATTTATGTCAAAGTACAAACAATGCTTTCAGATCTATGGATCGTTCTGACTCAAATTGAAGACATTATCTTGCAGCCTTTACCCAGTGTCAGGAGAATAAGAAAATGTTATGAATACATTTAACATGTTCCATTTAGCAAAACATGTTCAATCCTTAAAACCTACAAAATCATTCAAGCCAAAGATTTTCTCCAGATGTGATAAAGACCTATTATTGTTGTTCTGCTTTTTTATCTTGGCAATAATTAATTGACTTGTTGTACCTCTCATTAGTTTTTAATCGTAGATCTCTTATTAGTCCACAGTCTCTGTTCTCCACCTTTTGGTTCATTTGAACATGCCTCTGATCAGTAGTAGAGCTTTTTAATCGCAGACTGGGGTGATGGGCTTCTTGTCATGATGCAGGGAGGCTACCTTTCAGTTCAGTCCATGCAAGACAGTATATTTCATTTCTTCTAATTTTAGGGATTCGTCATAACAAAGAACAAATCACCTTATACCAAATTACTTTAAACTGTATGTTTTCTGTATTGGTATTACATTTTATGAAGTCTAAACAAAATAATTAAAACGTCTTTGTTGAAATACACTTTAAACTTAGCATGCAGTGTACTAACTGAAAAGTCCACACAGTATTTTAAAGCTAAATACAGTTTAAAACACACATCACAATACTTTAGTGTGAGAGTGTGTACTGACACACCAATAGTAGGAGACATGTTTGGAATAAAACACAAACTCCTGGAAGTAAACAATGACTTATTAGCTTGTGCCTTCTGAACTGAGACTTAATGAGCCATCTGCTTCATGAATGACTTTGCACTGTGACTTCACCTTTATGAGAAGGAAGCTTTCAGATCAACTTAAACTATCACTGAATCCTTCCATGTTTTAAATCTGGCCACTGGAATTTTATTGACTGTTTTATTTTACACGGTATGGATCATTTCTTTTTTGTTTTTTGTTCTATTTTAAGTTTTCTTATTCTTACAAGTTGAAACCTGCTTTGTAACCAAACAGAAAACTAACATTGTGAAAGATCTAGTAATAATTACCAAACACAAGAAACTGACTTTACACATCTGACAGGATTCACTGGTTGAGTGTTTTAGCTGCATGTAAAAGTCCTGAGACCAAGAACTCCCAAAAATGGTTTCTTTTTCTAGAGATATAAACACACCAGGTTCCAGTCTAATTTTATTAAAGGGAAAGGAGTACAGTGTTTATTTATATTGGAAGTTTATTTATGTTGCTAGCAATGTGTAAATTCAGTGAAACCTTTGAGTGTGTAAATGAGTTTGTATGAGTATGTGAGCACACATTGGTGTGCAGCATTGTTTTCACTGAATGGTTCTTTAATCACTATAAATAAAATATTTTCTTGTATGTTTGTTTCACTGATATTGCATTGTTATGTCAGATCATTTTCAAGTGACAGTATAAAGGACTTTGTAGGCATGTATACATGATTTAATATGGCTTCTATTTTCTTTTTTAAAGATTTATTTTTGGGCCTATATTGGCGAGATAGGGCAGTGGGCGGAGTCAGAAATCAGGGAAGGAGAGTGGAGAATGACATGAGGAGAAGGAGCAACGGGTTGGAATTGAGCCTGGGACACAAACTCGCTGACTGAATAATATAACATCAAGAGTGTGACAGAGTGTAGCGTTTTACCTGTCCACTAGTGAAGTGTGTGTGTGTGAAGGGAGCCAAACACAAACGCACACGCACTGCAATAAGAAAAAAATAAACGTGCTCTTTGAGGAAAACAAAAAAAAAAGATTTGCAAAATAACACTCATTCAACTAAAGGGACACTGGGGTGCATGTGAGTGGTGATTCAGAAGTAGGGGACAAAAGGGAAATGAGCTCAATCAGTGTAAGTATATCTCTTCAAAGGAGGATAACCAAACTAACCTATTAAAACAAATAGTCTTGTAATGGATGAATTTGCCTAAAACGAATTGTGGTGTTATACAATATACCTTAAAACAAGCACAAATATGCATGTTAAACTGTCAATCCAGTTTTTGGGTGCTGTGTTACCTGTTCCGCCTGTAGGTGGGGATAGAGTACTGTATGGCGGTGCTACTGTAGTAGAGCGTCTCCTGTGCCAGAAAAGTGTTAAAGCCTAATCTAACACTGAATAAAAGCAGCCATCCTCCACCACCTATTGCTCTACGTCGTTTTTCACCCGAGAGATGGCCTATTACATCTACATGTTCTGTTAAAAACAACACAAATGTCCTCCAAACAATACAAAATGTTTAAACAAGACCAATGAAAACAAAAGAGGGAAAGTTCATGAAACACCTAAAGGTAAACAAAAGCAGCATGTGGCATCCAATCTAAAAAGATCATTATTAGAGCATTCAGTGCTGCTACATGCACAAACAAAACAAAAATACACTTTTTGGTCAGTGTAGGCAAGATGTGCTCAACCTCAAAGTTCAGTGCAACTTCGCTCAGAGTGGATTAGGCATGACAAGATAATGTATATGGTAATCTTAACAATAATAATCATGGCAAAAATAAAACCATGATGAAACGTAGCAACAACAAAGGAAGGGGATAAAAACAGAAAAAAGACAACTGCATATGAGAACCATAACTGCTTAGCCTATAGGTCGGGATGAATAGCCCAAGTGGCATTGCCGAAGTAAGAAGCAGGTATGGACCTGTAGCTACAGTGGTTAAAGTGGGGCATTTGATTTCCTTCTGCATTCCGCTTTAGGTTTAGACTGGATAGATGAAGGGAAGTCGTACAAATCTGGACTTTCGCCTTGAAGTCCTTCTCGATTGAAATATCAATTAGGAGATTGAGCTTTATTGTTTTCTTGTTTTATATTCAGCTGTCTCTATACAGATGTTTTAACACCTCATTGGAGACATGCCAGTGCCAGCCTGCTGGCTAATCTAAAAAGGACTATATGAAAGCATTCGTTGTTGGCCTGCCACAGGACTAAATAACTTCAGACTCGTCGCCCTGACCCCTGTGGTGATGAAGTTTTTTTGAGTGCCTTGTGCTTTTCCACCTCAACGATACCACAGACCCTCATCTGGACTCGCTGCAGTTCGCCTACAGAGCCAACAGGTTGGTTGACAATGCCAAGCATCTGGACTCAGCAGGAACCTACACCAGGATCCTGTTTGTGTATTTCAGCTCTGCTTTCAATACATAAATCCCTGCCCTGTTCCAGGATCAGTGCTCCCATGTGCCAGACTCCACCTGCAGGTGGATCACAGACTTCCTGTCTGACAGGAGACAGCGGGTGAAGCTGGGGAAGAAGGTCTCAGATAGCAGGACCATGAGCGCTGGCTCCTCTCAAGGCTGTGTTCTTTCTCCTCTGCTCGTCTCCCTGTACACTAACAGCTGCACCTCCACTCACCATTCTGTCAAGCTCCTCAAGTTCGCAGATGACACCACCCTTATTGGACTCCTCTGTGGTGGGAATGAGTCTGCTTACAGGTGGGAAGCTGACCATCTTGTGACCTGCGCTGCAGCCACAGCAAAAGATGCAGGCTGCAGTGCGTCATCCGCACTGCAGAGAAGGTGATCGGCTTCAATCTACCATCTCTCCACAACCTGTACACCTCCAGGAGCCTGAGGCATGCAGGTAAGATCGTGGCCGGCCCCTCTCACCCTGCACATGGACTGTTTGAGACTCTCCATCAGGATCAAAACCTCTCGTCACAAGAACAGTTTCTTCCCCTCAGCTGTCAGCCTCATCAACAATGTCCCTACCTTCCCCCCTCCTTCCACCTAACACAGAGTCTCATCAGCCATCACAGTAATGTGAAGGCTGAAACTGTTTCTTTATGCGTTACATTAACGCTCACTGGATTTTTAATGTATTTTCTTCACATGCACTCTGAGAACATATATAAACACTAAGATATTTTTATTATGTCTTTTATATTTTGTAATTATTTGTAATATTTTATGTTTGTAATGTAGCTATGTAAGTAACAGTAACTTGGTAACTTAGTAACCAGTTTATTAACACATTGTCCTCACATCTCCTCACACACCTCACTTCATTGGCTCCCAGTAAAATTCGTAATCCATTACAAAATCCTGTTACTTATATACAAAGCACTGCACGACCTCGCCCCCAGCCACATATCTGACCTCGTAGCATATCCCACCCACCATCTACTCAGATCTAAGATCTAATCTTGACCTGTATAGACAAGCCTTCATGTAATCTAATACCCTTCCTCATGCTAATTGTTTTGTGCATGTGTTTTTTGTGCATGTTTTCCTGTTTTTATTTGTGTTACATTACTTTTTCCATGTGCGAAGCACCTTGTAACAAAGTGTTTTAAAAGTGATTCATAAATAAAGACTTACTTATTTACTAGTTACAGTTAGTAGTTATACTATCAAAAAGTAACTGAGTTACTGCATTAAAACCAGTACTAGATCGGGATACTTGGTAAAGTACCGTAAATTCCGTACTATTGAGCGCACCTGGATATAAGCCGCACCGGCTAAAAATAAGTAAATAAATGTATTTGTACATATATAAGCCGCACTTGATTATAAGCCGCAGGTGTCCACGCTATAACAAGAGCTATTTACACAGACGTAGGCTACCGGTAACATCCGCAAATACTGTAGCGTCCGTACGGACGTTAAAGGACGACGAGAGCGTTCAAATAATAACTTAATAACCCGATCACTGTCGGCCGTGACCACGCCGTTTACAGCAGAGAGCAACACATAACTTGCCGTAACAATCCAACTCTCTCTCCCAGCATTCTCTCATACAGCCACTCAACACGTTCTCGCTGGTGCATTCACTGACTCTCCACATAATCGGAATTATGAACACATTATCAACTACTGACTTTACAACATGAACCGTTACAACACGAAGCCTAGCCGACGGTGTCTGTAACACGGCTGATGAAAAAGATGACCGTAATATATTTCACAAGAAAAAGTCCATCCATTCACTGCCTCAGAATGACTTCATTACTCACTTCCTCAGTCTCTGTTGTCGCTGTCAGTGTCATCTTAACGTGCAGCAGCTCTGTTAGCTTCTTTGACAGCCAGGTCGATCGCCTTTAACTTGAAAGCTGCATCATATGTATTTCTCCGTGTGTTTTCCATGATGAGGGTGCGTGCATGAAGCGCAAAATGACTGATATTAAGATCCGACGTGACGAAGTCAAATGTTTTTGCGGCACAAGCTCATTGTCCCCCATAAAAAATCCATGCATTAGCCGCACCGGAGTAGAAGCCGCAGTGCTCGAAGTGTGAGAAAAAAGTAGCGGCTTATAGTCCGGAATTTACGGTATCTTGCTTCAGTATTGAATTGGATTGGCTCCTCCTTAGTCTGCTGAGCTGCACCACCTTGCTCTATAACCACACCTTAAATACAGAGCTGGGAGGGGAGAGAGTCTCAATATGAGAAACACTTTAAGTAGGGAGTGACACATGACAGCGTTTACTTAGCCCGGAAAAGAGGTACAATTGCTCACACAGGGAAACTTATCAGTGATTATCACTGATTGATTTTTGATTCTTTTTAATGCACTCCTAGCTGTAGGCTCATAAACAGGATCAGTTGTACCTGGGCCTGGTGTGTTCTTGTCTACAGAGATCTGCTGGCCGACGCTTGTTAGTGCTTTATGTAAGTGCACTCTTCAACACCTCACACCACATAATGCTTTCACATGTATCCACATGTTAACAATATTGATACAGATTAAACACACAGGTATGAGGAGCATTTAATCTGTATCATTAGTTGTCAACATGTGGTTGTGTGGTTTGTTTTTGATCATTACCTTTTATATATATATATATATATATATATACACCGTAAATTCCGTACTATTGAGCGCACCTGGATATAAGCCGCACCGGCTAAAAATAAGTAAATAAATGTATTTGTACATATATAAGCCGCACTTGATTATAAGCCGCAGGTGTCCACGCTATAACAAGAGCTATTTACACAGACGTAGGCTACCGGTAACATCCGCAAATACTGTAGCGTCCGTACGGACGTTAAAGGACGGCGAGAGCGTTCAAATAATAACTTAATAACCCGATCACTGTCGGCCGTGACCACGCCGTTTACAGCAGAGAGCAACACATAACTTGCCGTAACAATCCAACTCTCTCTCCCAGCATTCTCTCATACAGCCACTCAACACGTTCTCGCTGGTGCATTCACTGACTCTCCACATAATCGGAATTATGAACACATTATCAACTACTGACTTTACAACATGAACCGTTACAACACGAAGCCTAGCCGACGGTGTCTGTAACACGGCTGATGAAAAAGATGACCGTAATATATTTCACAAGAAAAAGTCCATCCATTCACTGCCTCAGAATGACTTCATTACTCACTTCCTCAGTCTCTGTTGTCGCTGTCAGTGTCATCTTAACGTGCAGCAGCTCTGTTAGCTTCTTTGACAGCCAGGTCGATCGCCTTTAACTTGAAAGCTGCATCATATGTATTTCTCCGTGTGTTTTCCATGATGAGGGTGCGTGCATGAAGCGCAAAATGACTGATATTAAGATCCGACGTGACGAAGTCAAATGTTTTTGCGGCACAAGCTCATTGTCCCCCATAAAAAATCCATGCATTAGCCGCACCGGAGTAGAAGCCGCAGTGCTCGAAGTGTGAGAAAAAAGTAGCGGCTTATAGTCCGGAATTTATATATATATATATATATATATATATATATATATATATATAAATTATTAATTTTCTTTGATAACTTCTGACTCTTTTGACTTGACCCATAAGCTGGGTTGTGGCAATTCAAAATGCACATCTTCATCATTGAAAATGAGATATGTAGTTCACATCTGATGCACATCTGCAGTCGTTTACTGTTTCACATGACCTGAGATGGAGGGGTTATGAATCTCTATGTTTTTTGTAATGCTTTATAACTCTGTTGTTTATCTGTGACCTCCTGCCAGATTTACATACTGCAAGCTAATTCTGGTATACAATTATGTATATTTTTTTTATAATTGACATAGCCCATTTACAATTAGAATTAATGAAATTAACAGAAGCCTAAACTTCTTAAGTATACATTTAAGTAACAACAGCTCTACTTGTGTCGTTTTTATTTACTCCAACCACACCTTCATGTAAAGTGACACATGCAACATAGTCACACTTACAAGCACAGTAAGTGATGTGTTGTTTACAGCTCCTCTCTGGGGCTCTTTTAATGAACTTTATTCTGCATGCTATCTCTCCTCGTGTCTTTTTCAGCAGCAGTTGAATTGAAACGACCCACAGCGAGGCATCTGATGCAGCATGAAAGCCCCCATATACAGCTTCTCCTTCTATGTTGGTTTCGTGGTGGGAACTGTCATGCTGTACGTTTTCCTGCGGCAGGTGCGGTTTGAGAGCACTTTGTTGTCAGAGCAGGGAACCAACTTAAACAAAGTCAGTGATGACCAGGAATCGCTCAAGGAAGAAATTAAGATATGGAAAAGGGAAAGGTCTGCCCTTTTCAATCGGGAGCATCCTCATCATACAGGTCCGCCATAAGGTCTTTTGTAGGTCCAAGTTGAATAATTCATATGTCTTTAACTAGGTTTGTGTGGAAGCACATTGCTTTTACCAAAGAAAAAAGACAACGCAAACTATGTTCTCATTATTACAAGATCTTTGTCTAATATTTTTTCTTTGGTGAATGCAATGTGCTTCTGTAGGTTTGTATTTTGTAAGAATTCAATGTGACCACTTCTTTCAGCAACTGTTTATCTTAAAGATAAACTCTCGCACACTGTTTAACTTGCAAACAAACGTTGTTGGAGAATGTTTCATTATAGACATTCATCAGGCAAAAAGTTAAAGGTCGATACCAAAAAAAAAGTCTGAGAGGCAATTCTAAATATTTTCCCAGTGCACAATTTTCAGTTCAGGGGAAAATCAAGATCCCAAAAGACAAACCAAGATCCAAACATAAAATCCAAAATGCTGCAGCAGATCAAACGCTAATAAATGGTTGGTATCATATTTCATACTTCATAACATAAATCCCCACAAAATACTTAGAATTGCCTCCAAGGCTTTCTGCATTTATTTTCATGTTGTGTGTTTGCTCTCAACGGAGAAGCTGATGTTTTTTTTATTTATCAATTTGCTGATTTACAGCATAATGATTATTGTATGCAGACCTGTAGCCACTTCCTGTTCAAGGTGTCATGCCCATTTTGACAAAAAAAATTCCCTGATGAAGGTCTAGTACCGAAACGTTGTCCATAGATCTTTGTTTGAAACTAGACAATTTGCGGGAGTTTACCTTTAAGTTTTTGATACACATTCCTCTCCTACACACCTTTTTTTCTGTTCAGGAGAGGACAGCCGCATGGCTGATGAGCTGTACCAAAAGGTCCGTATTCTTTGCTGGGTGATGACTGGACCGAGCAACCTGGAGAAGAAGACTCGCCATGTAAAGTCTACTTGGAGTCGACACTGTAATATTGTGATTTTCATGAGTTCTGTGGAGGACCCGGACTTTCCCACAGTGGGCTTAGGCACGAAGGAGGGTCGGGATCAGTTGTACTGGAAAACGATCAAGGCCTACCATTATGTCTATGAGCATCACATCCACGAGGCGGATTGGTTCCTCAAGGCAGATGACGACACCTATGTTATTGTAGATAACCTCCGGTTAGTTCTCGCCAACCACACACCCGAGGAGCCGGTTTACTTTGGTCGGAGGTTTAAGCCCTACGTAAAGCAGGGCTACATGAGTGGTGGGGCAGGATATGTGTTGAGCAAAGAAGCTCTGCGAAGATTTGTAGAAGGATTTAAAACCAATGTGTGCACTCACACTTCCCCTATAGAGGACTTTGAAATGGGATGCTGCATGGAGAAAGTTGGGGTGTTGGCAGGGGACTCCAGAGACAGTATGCAAAGGGAGACATTTCATACGCACAGCCCAGAGGAGCACCTCATATATAATATGTTACCAAAGAGCTACTGGTATTGGCGTTACTGCTACTACCCCATCTCAGAGGCAAGTTCAGTTCACATCATGTTTTTAAACTGGTATCAAGCTACTTGTTTTTCTTCTTAATCTAGTCACAATTTAAAGCGCAGTGATGGTTTACTGTAATGAAACACTGCTGCTACTACTGGATAGTATTAATGTTTTGTATTCTCTCACAGGCATGAAACTGTGATATAATGTGACCCTTCAGAGTCTGTACTTCTTAGCATAACGTCATATTCTGTTTGTTTCCCCCTCAGGGTCCAAACTGCTGCTCAGACCTGTCAGTGTCATTCCACTATTTAGGTGCTTCACAGATGTATTTAATGGAGTACTACACATATCACCTGCGTGCCTTTGGATACAGTTACCGTTACCAGCCGCCTGCTCCACTTGGATACAATATTAAGAAATCTGTGGAGGGTAAAAACAAGCCGGCTCCTCAGGTAAACACGCGAGGAGACGGGGAGGATCAATCCAGGACTGACAAAAGACAGGATGCAGATCCCCCTCAAGCAACTGGTAAAGAGCCTCCTGCTGCTCCATCAGGGTAATTGTGCTTGGCTCATTGATGGAAAACCCATCACCTGTATCTAAAATGGCCCCACAAACAAGCATGTTGAGCATTTCTCAGTTGAGGCACTCCTTTCTTAACATTCCCTGAAGAGTTCGTTCAGGAGAGGAATTCTTGATTATCCGGTTTGTTTGGGTGAGATTTAAGACAACGAGGTGAACTGCTTTCTGTTGGCTTCAGTCCTTTGAAAAAGAGTGAAGCACTTTTGTAGTTAACAAGTATCAACTTACAACAATAATTTTACAAATCAGACAAATTCTTACCAATTTTATTGTAATGACTTTTTAAACTATTACTAAATGGATAGACCACTCTGTAAAGTGATGTATCTTGCTCCAGTTTTGTTTCATATGTAGGCCAGTTTCACTCGTGAATTTTGACGTTTTCTATATTATTTCAAGACATTCAGGTACTGATTTTTTTTTCAGGAACTTTTTTTTCACTGATGAACCTCACAACAATCCATAATCCAGTACACTCTTGTAAATGAAATTGTTAATCTCATCGAGGTTCTCCTGGTAAAATATTTCAAATAAAATCTTTGTCTGCCTCGCTATATGAGTGTGTTAAATGAGTGTGCAACGACCCCACCGGAGTTTCTGTCACACTGTCTCCGTGTAAACGGGGCCTCAGAGTTGCCAGTGAAGAGCCTTGGCCGGTGGTACAATGCAAGCCTTAAAGACACAGAGCAATGTGACCAACTGAGGGATGATGCAATCAAAGGATTAGTTAGTAATGACAAGACACCATTTCCAGGTAAGTTGAAACTGTGGTGTCTGGAGTTTGGGTTACTCCCCCGCTTGATGTGGCCTTTGATGACTAACATTTATTCTGATTCTTTTACAAGTTAAAGCAACCATTCTGATGATAGCCTTCTCCTCTTCTTTCCTAATTGTACGGCTTTCATCACTTGAAACGCTACCGTTTTTTTTGGCCTTCTACACTGTTTAGTATTGCTAAGTGGAAAACCATGGTCTCTTTCCCATCATTTTCGACACATTTATACAAATTAAGAATCTATAATAAACAATCATCTCACCTAAACATAACCAACCACCTACATTTCCATGCTCTGCAGCTGAATCTTTCTGATGTTTATTTTCAAAGATAGTTTACTTCACATCCAGACCAAACACTATCATGAATGTAGCCGTTTGACAGGAGGCTTCAGACCCCTGTAGCTGCAGCTCTAAGCCTGTCATTCGGTTTATTGAAAGTTAGTTTAATACAGCATTTCCAGCATTGACAACTGCCATCGACAGATAACGCCCCCTTCAGGTACCAGTGGACAATGTCACTCAGACTTCGTCCACCATTATTTACAGTCTATTGTCTGATTCTGTGAGAAAATGCTGTTGTTAACCAATCCTATAAACATTTAGATAAAAGTAATTAAGGGGAAAGAGGAAATGCATTTTTAGCTCTGAGATAGGCTATTGTTTAAGTCAAGGAATATGTCTTACAATAAATGTAGTAAATCATTAATAAATAGTAAAATATAATATTAACATAATTTCTAAAAATCTGGTGGAGCTGGCCTTAACACATCTGGTCAATACCATGAGACTGTAAATGAGCGTGTGTGTGTGTGTGTGTGTGTGTGTGTGTGTGTGTGTGTGCGTGCCAGCACACATGCATATGCAACAGTTTAACTGAATGGTACCCTAATCTCTTTTGATGATGCATATTTTATTGTACATTTTTGTTATTTTTAACATTTGTATACAACACTTTGGATCATAACATCAGATGACTATACAGAGACAGTACAAAAGCCGTCATGCATTATTTAATGGGTTTTTTTACATTTTTTTTAACTCTATGGTTAAGTCTTAATACATGTTCCTTGGAATACTTCGATGATGGGGATGTTTAACAATTTGTTTCGGCTATGCAGGCTTGTCATCTCCACTACAGGATTTGTTGAAATCTAAGTAAAGAGAACAGGAAAATATTTTAAAAATAATAACAAGATTATAACAAGAATAGTAACAAGATTTACGATAACAGGGAGTGCAGGGTTGTGTTTCTTACCTCTGCCTCAACTGGTTGATAGCTGGCCCTTTCTTTTGTAGATGTTCTTCTGCACATGGGAAAGTGAATCCTGTTTGAGGAGAAAACAGCTGCTTAATCATCCAAGGTTAACAGTCCAGGACATAGTTATACTGTAGATTGTTTCAGTTACACTTTAGCAAATGAACATTCATAAAAAATGGTTATAATGTATAAATGGTTTAGTAAAATTGCTTTAGATTGTATTTGCAGCTTATATCCAATATCTACAAGTTGAAACAACTTGACTATTATTTCTTCCCCTAGGTTTCCTTTTTGTATTTAACTACGGTACATAAGTTTTTTTCTTGGTAACAATTAACTTTAATTTAGAGCCAGAACTATTTTTTGTTGCAGCTTATAATCACAACTTTTAAACTGGGCCCCACCTCCTTAGCTCATTACCCCAAGAAGCGCAAACTCCCTGCAGAATTAGCATGTACATTTACTGCTTGTACATACAATGCAAGCTACTGTACATTACACGACTCGTATAAGCCAAGAGCTGGTGTTTGGCCCCCATGTCTAACAGAAAGAAGGCCAACTCCACAGCCATGGTTAAAAGCCAACCAGAAGTTCACCCTCATTTTAGAACAAGCTTTATCCCCTTTTGTTTTTCGCCTCACTTTGATTATCTTTTCACTTCTTTGCTGCCATGTCCACTTCTATCATCCTCATCGTTTTTTGGAAATAATTTTGTTTGCACCATTATCTTAAAACATTATTTCTTGTCGCTACTACCAGCATGATTTGCTCAATGTACTGTATTTCTATCACTCACTTCTTTTTTGGCCAAACAGATCAGCCAGGATATGATCCATATGTTCTGCAAAAGGAGAACACAACATTATTATAAAGCTACTGTATATCAGGTTGTTATATGACTCGAAAATGCTGTAAGGTTGAAGGCTGCTGACAACAAGACGAATCACATTTTACACCCTGGATCACATTCATACAGTGCAAATATTTGAAAGACAGCCTACACTTTGACATACAGAGGCCTATGTTAAACTGAGAAGGACTCTTTGTCTGATTCTCTTTAAAGCATGTGCTCGTCAGAGAACTCTTTTTATGACAGCAGATGGGAACAGGTGGAGTACTGTATGGGTAAATTACCATTTGCAAACAGAAAAGAACAATTCTCTGAGGAATGATAGGGGAATTAAGGAAGGAAAACATAAAAATGATTTCATTTTTTTCATTTTTCATTTGTCTATGGACGCCGCATACTTTCAAGTTATTGAATTTAGGTTCTTCTTTTCTTGTATTCTGTGACCTGCAAAAAGAGTTCTGAGGTCAGAAGAAAAGTGTTCTAGTATCAGAGAAACTGATGGTGGGTTATTTGCTTAAAGGATAACTTACTGTTTGGCTGACCTGCACTTCTCCTCCCCATTAGACTCACAAAGCTGTCATAGTCAATGTCATCAAACCTCTTCAGTGCTGTATCTTCACCAACACAACACTTTCTCTGAAAGAAAAAAAAACTGCAAATGATCATTGTCTGATTTTGGAAGTGTATAAATGTTTTTTGTTACGATGTGGGTTTTAAAATCAACTTCTTGTGGCTAGTTATACCTCGGTCAGGGATTTGTAGTTTTCTTCCTTGCACCAAGTCCTCACAGGCATTAAACCGAGGATGACTAAAGCAATCAGGGAAGCAAGAGTGCTGCAGTTTGGACTCCTCTCCATTACCCTGAAATGTAAAGCATTTTTAAAACAGGTCAAGCTTGCACATTACCAGGCTCAAACTTTCATGCAGAAACTCCAGACTTCACCCCGAGTTCCTGCTGTCAGTATTTTTTTCAGCAGCAAGTCTAAGGGGATGGTGTAAGAACGCAGCAGGAGACTAGATGAGACATTTATCTCTGGTCAAACTCATTTCTTGTCTCTGACCAATACTTCCTTGAGTTTTACATGCCAACTGTTATCTTATGTCCCTGTGTCCAATTTATTCTGATTCTGATGTCCTCTAAAGTGTTTAAAGGCCTCTGTCCACTCCCATCACTAACTGACTTTGTTTCCAGTGCAATGACTTTAAATCTATTTAATGACATCCATTCCAGAAACCACAGCTTTTTCTTGACATACATCTTTCTGTCTACCGACCACCTTTATTTTACTCCTGGTAAAAGCTTGCTTCCCCCATCTGTTTTCCCTAATGGTCATCATACAGTCCTCCTTCACCTCTTGACATGTTCCTGCTCGGTGCAGACCCCAAAGATTTCAATAACTTTTGTCATATCTCTAACTTACCTTTCCTATCTAAAATTCTTGAAATAGTTGCATCTCAGGTTCACACTCATCTGTCTAACAATAACTGCTATGAATAATTCCAGTCTGGTTTCCACACCCTCCATAACACACGCACTGGTAAAAATCGCTAATGACCATACTGATATCAGGTGACTTTTAACCATCCTCAGCCTCCTTGATCTGAGTGCAGCCTGAGGTTAAGTAAGCTAAGATGTGATGTAAAAAACGGAAGTAGCAGACGAAGCAACAGAGTCCACGACATAATGCTATTATTACAATATATGCATTTATATCCATGCTATGTGTTGTCCGACGGAATGACACCATCCACAAAAGAGTGGAGAACAACATAGACGAACAGAAACATAATTCTGCCCTTTAATAGGCTACATGCACAGAGATCGTGATCACGGGCAGACAGTCGCAGTAAAGTCACTCTTTCTCCTATTGGCTGAAGGTGAATTATCCGAGAACATGCTGCTGCTTTCTGTGCGAAAAAACATAGCTGTTTGCGTTCACATATATCCTACAGTCCCTCCGGATAATCTCTGGAGTTTTTTCCCCCCCCCAGAGATTTCCGTAGGCTATGTTTGAAACGAGTTTACGTTTATTATGATTATAGGCTAAGTATTGAGAATTATGACTCTCCTGACAATTGTATAATGGATATAATGTCAGCTAATGTAACAGTAAACCATATGTTGCACTCCATCGGACATAGGCACTTTTTGATGTAGCCTACATTTTGGGATATCATAATATATCAGATGCTCTGAAATTCACTTAACTATGGAATCATATGTAAGATCATTAATAATAAATAAATAATGTGATCAAAAAATCAACTGATTAATTCACATTATATGCTCACAGTGATTTAATAATTTCTTTATGGTGCTAAGAAGAGGATTGTACAGTATGATATACCCTGTATAAGTATGCATCCTGGGGACGTACTGTAAAAAGAGTTCCTACATTTCCTACAATTTCCTTTTCCCCTGTAATGTCCATATTAATATATATATATAAGGAAATTACTGCTCGGAAATGATGACCTGATAAAAAAAAGTGTCATCCAGTAATAAAATTATTCTACTTCTGATCACAACAACAATCCCAGCTAAAACATTTTAAGAAAGTTCATAGCAGGACACTTTTTTGTGGACATTGAAGACAATGCCTTAAATCAATCAATATATTCAGTAATACAGTCAGTGAAACAGGAAATAAGGTTGTTGTCATAAAATAAACAAGATAATAAGAATACATTAATTTAAAGTAACATTAAAGGCTCACCTGTTAACAGATGGATCCAAAACAGTGATCAGTTCAACAGTGCCACCTCAAAAATGCGTCTTTCTGCTCAGGCGCCTGTACATCTGCTTATTATAGTCCCAGAGTTCAATTGTCATCCACTTACGGCTCCACCCCCCTTATGAGACTTAACTTTGATGTGTCGATGTAATAGTAAGGGCATAATGCAAAAATCTAACTCCCGTAGGAAAATCCTTCAGAGCGGCGCTCAGGGTACATGGAATAGTACCTCACTTACTTGGTGAAAAATTGAAAATGTTAACCTTTGCTTTTAGTAGCTTGGTCAAAATATAGGGTTCTTCAGGATTCTGAATCCATTGCAAAAATTTGTTTTGAAAAAAATTCACTCCTTGGTGGAAATTCAGTAGCTTTCCTACTACAAGAAATAGAAATGTTAAGCAGTTTAACATTTTTTTTTGACCATGAGTTAAAATTCAAATAATATTTTTCACCTTAATGGGTAAAATATGCAATTTTAGATATTCAGCTTTTTATTTGGTGACGGAAAGCATCTCGGTCCCCTCACAGTGTCTCACGATTCCCAAAGGAGGTCCCAATCCCCACTTTAAGAACAGACAGTAGAGTGAGGAGAAAACTCAGACCTGGACCCCTAAGACATATAACAATGTGGTTCTGTACATTGTCCTGGTCTTCACTGAGTGTTAAGACCAGGACCCAGCTGAGACCAGGACCCAGCTAAATACAAAGACAGGGACCCAGCTAAGACCAGGATCCAGCTAAGACCAGGATCCAGCTAAGACCAGGATCCAGCAAAATACAAAGACCAGGACCCAGCTAAGACCAGGATGCAACGAAATACAAAGACCAGGATCCATCAAATACCAGGACCCAGCTAAATACAAAGACCAGGACACAGCTAAGACCAGGACCCAGCTAAGACCAGGATCCAGCTAAGACCAGGATCCAGCAAAATACAAAGACCAGGACCCAGCTAAGACCAGGACGCAACGAAATACAAAGACCAGGATCCATCAAATACCAGGACCCAGCTACATACAAAGACTAGGATCCAGCTAAGACCAGGACCAAGCTAAGACCAGGATCCAGCTAAGACCAGGATCCAGCAAAGACCAGGAACCAGCTAAGACCAGGACACAACGAAATATAAAGACCAGGATCCAGCAAAGACCAGGACCAAGCTACATACAAAGACCAGGATCCAGCCAAGACCAGGATCCAGCTAAGACCAGGACCCAGAAAAATACAAAGACCAGGACCCAGCTAAGACCAGGACCAAGCTAAGACCAGGACCCAGCTATATACAAAGACCAGGACCCAGCTAAGACCAGGACCCAGCTAAGACCAGGACCCAGCTAAGACCAGGACCCAGCTATATACAAAGACCAGGATCCAGCTAAGACCAGGACCCAGCTAAATACAAAGACCAGGATCCAGCTAAGACCAGGACCCAGCTCAGACCAGGACCCAGATACATACAAAGACCAGGATCCAGCTAAGACCAAGAACCAGCAAAGACCAGGACCAAGCAAAGACCAGGATCCAGCAAAGACCAGGATCCAGCTAAGACCAGGATCCAGCTAAGACCAGGACCAAGCAAAGATTAGGATCCAGCTAAGACCAGGATCCAGCTAAGACCAGGACCAAGCAAAGACCAGGATCCAGGTAAGACCAGGACCAAGCAAAGACCAGGATCCAGCTAAGACCAGGATCCAGCTAAGACCAGGAACCAGCAAAGACCAGGATCCAGCTAAGACCAGGACCAAGTTACATACAAAGACCAGGATCCAGCTAAGACCAGGAACCAGCAAAGACCAGGACCAAGCAAAGACCAGGATCCAGCTAAGACCAGGACCAAGTTACATACAAAGACCAGGATCCAGCTAAGACCAGGACCCAGCTATATACAAAGACCAGGATCCAGCTAAGACCAGGATCCAGAAAGACCAGGACCCAGCTAAGTACAAAGACCAGGACCCAGCTAAGACCAGGACCCAGCAAAATACAAAGACCAGGATCCAGCTAAGACCAGGATCCAGCTAAGACCAGGAACCAGCTAAGACCAGGACCCAGCTAAGACCAGGACCCAGCTATATACAAAGACCAGGATCCAGCTAAGACCAGGACCCAGCTAAATAAAAAGACCAGGATCCAGCTAAGACCAGGACCCAGATACACACAAAGACCAGGATCCAGCTAAGACCAGGAACCAGCAAAGACCAGGACCAAGCAAAGACCAGGATCCAGCTAAGACCAGGATCCAGCTAAGACCAGGATCCAACTAAGACCAGGACCAAGCAAAGATTAGGATCCAGCTAAGACCAGGATCCAGCTAAGACCAGGACCAAGCAAAGACCAGGATCCAGCTAAGACCAGGATCCAGCTAAGACCAGGACCAAGCAAAGACCAGGATCCAGCTAAGACCAGGATCCAGCTAAGACCAGGACCAAGCAAAGACCAGGACCAAGCAAAGACCAGGATCCAGCTAAGACCAGGATCCAGCTAAGACCAGGAACCAGCAAAGACCAGGACCAAGCAAAGACCAGGATCCAGCTAAGACCAGGACCAAGTTACATACAAAGACCAGGATCCAGCTAAGACCAGGACCCAGCTATATACAAAGACCAGGATCCAGCTAAGACCAGGATCCAGAAAGACCAGGACCCAGCTAAGTACAAAGACCAGGACCCAGCCAAGACCAGGACCCAGCAAAATACAAAGACCAGGATCCAGCTAAGACCAGGATCCAGCTAAGACCAGGAACCAGCTAAGACCAGGACCCAGCTAAGACCAGGACCCAGCTATATACAAAGACCAGGATCCAGCTAAGACCAGGACCCAGCTAAATACAAAGACCAGGATCCAGCTAAGACCAGGACCCAGCTAAGACCAGGACCCAGATACATACAAAGACCAGGATCCAGCTAAGACCAGGAACCAGCAAAGACCAGGACCAAGCAAAGACCAGGATCCAGCTAAGACCAGGATCCAGCTAAGACCAGGAACCAGCAAAGACCAGGACCAAGCTAAGACCAGGATCCAGCTAAGACCAGGACCCAGATACATACAAAGACCAGGATCCAGCTAAGACCAGGATCCAGCTAAGACCAGGACCCAGATACATACAAAGACCAGGATCCAGCTAAGACCAGGAACCAGCAAAGACCAGGACCAAGCAAAGACCAGGATCCAGCTAAGACCAGGATCCAGCTAAGACCAGGAACCAGCAAAGACCAGGACCAAGCTAAGACCAGGATCCAGCTAAGACCAGGATCCAGCTAAGACCAGGATCCAGCTAAGACCAGGACCAAGCAAAGACCAGGATCCAGCTAAGACCAGGATCCAGCAAAGACCAGGACCCAGCTAAGTACAAAGACCAGGACCCAGCTAAGACCAGGACCCAGCAAAATACAAAGACCAGGATCCAGCTAAGACCAGGATCCAGCTAAGACCAGGAACCAGCAAAGACCAGGACCCAGCTAAGTACAAAGACCAGGACCCAGTTAAGACCAGGACCCAGCTAAATACAAAGACCAGGATCCCATTCCTAAATACAATACATTTAAACACATTTTTAAAAAAGAACGTACTCATTTGTTTTATTTTAATTTGGTTAAATAATTCAGTGCTTTTTACTTAAAGGGATACGTCACCCATTTACATGAAGCTGTGTATCATTAGAAACATGTTGAATGGTCGTGAGTCCAGCCCTCATTTTGCCCTGAGACGAGAAAAATATGTTTTTCTTTGCCTGGAAGTTTTCTTCATGTGATGCAATATGATGCTTTTTTCTAATGATACAAAGCTTCATGTAAATGGGTGAAGTATCCCTTTAAAGTTGGAGAACTTTAAATCTACTTAATAAATTTACGTGTCAATTTGTGGCCTTAATTTTTTTAAGTATCTAATAGTCAGACTTTTTACAGTGTAGAGTCTCAACAGTTCTTTCTGACATCTGCAAAGATGTTGTTTTTTTTTTGTTTTTTTTTTCAATAAAACCTTTGGAAGAGTCCGGAAGTTGTGTTTGAGTAGCTCACTGAATCACAAGTATGATGTCGACTCATGTCTTCTGCAGTATTCATCTGATGTATGAATTGTCATCAACGAATCTGAGTCCAATGATAATCATAATGGTTCAGGCTTTCATTCTTTTTTTTTAACCTCAGCAACTCCATTTGATGAAGTTGGAATAAATAAATAAATAAATTAATAAATAATAAACCCAATCATTTCACAAGAGTTAAAACACTTGTAGCATATCTTACAGTATAAAAGGAAACATCCCTACACAACAATAACTTCAAATGTTTGTAAATGAAAGAGCTTCTTGTTATCGATCAGAAACGTCGTAGTTGAATATGCATGTGTGTATGAGTATACTGGACATGTTAATGGATGTTTACACCAGTTAATTGAATCAATCACACTTTATTTACACCTCTCAAGTTGTTTGGGTTTTGCTCGTTAACAAACACCTCTCGTCAATTTGACAGGATACAGCTGGTGTTAATTTGACAATTTGGGGGGAAAAAAGAGTTGTGAGTCGTGCATTACACAATGCCTTGACAGCTGTATGTAACAGGCCTCCAACTCAAAAAGTGAGAGGAGTAATTTGGTTCAAAGATTAGTTAGGGCTGCAGACATATCCTTTAAAAATGTATCAAATTAATGTTCGAAAAAGTCTTACTCAGAACCTAAAATCTGTGTCAAGGTTTATAAGATCAGGACAGCTCTTGTATCATTAAATCCTGCAATCATGCAACTTAAATAAAGGGACAAAATACTAATGCAACCAGTACAGACAGTGTGGAAAAGTTATCAGACTAAAAATTAAATATAGCATAACAAACGAACAAATGTTAACAAGGAGTGAACTGTAATTTGATATGTAAATGAAGGGATGACAGGAAAAGAAGAGGAAGAGGTCTGTCATAAATATTACATAAACTCCTTCTCATGAGAGGCTTTTCCTCTACAGTATGTAGTTCTGGAAAAACTGGTGACAAACTGGTTGCTGATGCATCATCAGTATGCTGTCGTTCTGGTCTGCCAAACAGTTTACAGATCACGCCCCTGTGTGTTTGTTCACCACCTTATTTGCCTCTATGAAGGTTTATTCTCTGATGGGCCCACTGCCCAACAGAAATGTAGTTTTGCTTATGTAAATTATGTAATCTGTCCTCTATGGACAGGGATGTGGCTAGGGCTGTCTTACACTATACCCTGTATTATTTAGGTTTTAAGGTGAAATTAATGGTGCACATCAAACAACTATGAGGGTGTCACCCATCTGGGGAGGGGTCACTTCCCCTTTGTGATGTCATCAAGTAAAAATATGTGTTCAAACAGCCTGTTTGAACACATATTTTCTGAAAAGTGGAGCATGCACAAGACAGAGAAGATGAACCTATATATCTCATAAATTTGTAGACTGGAGACAAATGAAGCCCTTGCGCAAGTTTAGTCAGTTAGGAAGACAGTAAGTGATTCATGATCAGGTCTTTCTCATTCACCCTTTCTTGTTGCACACAAACTCACTTGCTGTTGTTCTCAAGCTGTCAGTTTTGGACTATCATTGACAGTCCAAAGTCCGCTGTCTTGTCAGCAGTACTCCTTTACCAATAGCACGGCGTTCCTCATTTTCAGCCTATCGCCGCTCTGCCCCCCTTTTAAATGGGCTTCTTTCTATGCCCTATCCTTCATGCTGATGTTTCGTGTGCTACTCCACCTCACCATCACCGCCATCTTCATCAACACCACCCAATAGAGTCCAAGCGCCAAAGACTTTCTGTCAAAGTCGCATTTCTTATATTATTCATTGTAATACATAATTTTTTTTATATCACTTGTCTCTCCTGATTGAAAGGTTAGTGTTAGGAGAATGTGCCTCCAGCACATCATATTAGTTTGTCCAGCAGCAAGAGGACAGAAGGCTCTTTTAATGAGACATAAACTTCTCAAGGTTTACAATCTTTCCTTCAGCTCTCTTATCCACAGCGACTGAAGATGTTTCTGCCGAGTCATGTCTGATTTCACAGCTCTAAAGACTTCTCCAATTCTGACTGATATATCCTCATAAAAAAACAACAACCAGGAAACGTGCAAGATAATGCTCAAACTTGTGATCATTGATACATTGTATTAAAGACACAAACGGGCTGTTTCTGTTAAGACACGCTAACAAAGCATGTAGTCAGTCACGCTCTCTCTTTCTCTCCTAAATAATGGCAGATCGAAATCCAGTTACTCAATTTATTTAAAGATTGGTCTATATAACATAGCCTCTAAAACATATATGACACAAACCTGATAACTGGCATGCAGTAACAGTGTGATCATGAATCACACAAGTGACTCATTAATTGAACTTAGCCAACCATATCACGTGTGAAGAGCAAGGGAATCAGCGTGCATTAACAAGTTTTGAGGGTCTCTAGAGGTTTTTCCTGTCCATTGTGTCAATTCTATTAATTTTCCTGCATAAGAATAACTGTGCAGACAGTGCGCTAATTAACCATTTAACTCTATGAATCACATATCAGCCGTTTGTTTGATTTTTCATTTTGCTCAATAAGTACCCCCACCATGAAAAAAGATAAAGAGAAGATAGTCAATTAAAGTGAAAGGTTGATCCTGTTCTCTTTTATCAAATTATCTAATCATCCTGTATGAATGCATGACAAATACTGCAGGAGAAAGGAAAAACAATGAGGGCATTCTGATGAAGTCAAAACCCTGATTCTGGACATAGTGGCTGCAGTGACACCCTGTGTTACAGATGTGGAATAGCAACTCATCAAAATCCAAATTCCTGCAATGCTAGTAAACTGGACATTATGCAGGAGCAGTGGTGGTTAGGTTACTGAAATTGAAGAAATAAATCATTTTGGCAGCAGAGATGCCAGCTCTTTACTGTTAATTTACAGTAAGAATACTGTAAAATGACTGAACAGTAGTTCAATCAGGAGAGACAAGTGATATTAAGAATGAATTTATTACAGTGAAAAAGTGATTGACAGAATGAGATTTGACAGAATGTTTTGGCGCTTGGACTCTATGGGGTGGAAGATGCGATTTAGTGATGAAGTCCTGCTCGTCATTAGGATAGATCCCCCCATGGAGTCCAGACCCTGGTGGTGGAGGACTGATGATTTGATGAGACCGAGTTGGAGAAGAATTGATGGGTGTTGACTCTTTTTCTGAAGATGGCGGTGATGGGGAGGTGGAGGGGCGCACGAAGCCAGCTTGAAAGAACTAGGGAAGAAAAAGGATCATATTTAAAAGGAGAACTGAACGATGATAGGCCGAAAACGAAGGAGGAACGCTGCGCCATTGGTTAGATGAGGTCCGGTGACAGAACAGCTGATTAACCCACGGACGGCCCAAACTGACAGCTCGAGAATGACAGCGGAAATGAGATGAAAAGGGTGACTGAGAAACCTGATTGTGGATCACTTAAAGTCTTCCTTACCGAACTTTCGCTAAGCTTCATTTGGCTGTAAACAAGAAATACGTTATATTTTTGTATTTCTGCAATTAACAGTAAAGAGCTGGTAGCCATGTACTGTAATTTGTCAGGATGAATACTGTTTAGAAATTTACAGTAGTGGGTTGTAAATCAGAATTACAGCATATTTCTCTATTTCTACTGACAACAAATATTTCAGTGGAAGTAAAGTAACAATGATTTAAAAGTCTAATACAGTAAAATTAAAAACAGCATAATTATGTTTAGGATGTTACGTAGAAAGGCACAGTAGATAATAAAACAACAAAGATTATTTATACTATTCGTGCAACTACTGTAAGAATACAACTTCATTATTCTGTGGGCTACAGACATCTGCCTATACATTATTGTGATATGAAGAATAAGCAATTAGAACTTATTAATTTTATTTGTAAGGGCAATGTCAACATGAATGCTGCTACTGTCAAATTGGAAATCACAACAACTCACAGGTGAGATTTTGAGTAGGAGACAGACATAGCTTGGAGTCTGCTTTAAACTATGTAAACTACACAATAAATGTAAGTTCTTAAACTGCTTCTATGTAACTGCACCTTACCCTTACCAAACTTTAAAACATCTGAGACAATAGAGATGGACTCATTTTGTTTTCTGGGTCAATGTCAATATTGGAATATACGGGCGAATATATATTTTTTTGCAATAATACTGCAAATGTAGTAATTAAAAACACAGATGTAACAAAGGCAGATATTTTACATACTAACATCATCGAATTAACAAATTGTCTTTGAAAATAGGCATCAAAACATTTAGGTTATAAAATGTGTAGTAGGTCCGTTGTTACAGTGAGCTAGGCTTCATTTGACCTCTGAAAAGGTTTTCATATGTTTTACCTTTGAAAAAAGGAAGGACTCTGTAGTTTAGTTATTAGCTCCTGTGTAAACTGCTAGAGTCTGGGTGTGTGGAGAGGAGAGAAGACTGTCGTATGGCTTGTCAATGTTCCTCTCTGCAGCATTATTCCAGTGTCGCTCTGTCAAACAACAAAAAACTACATATTCATAATCAATCATTTTGAATTACTAACAAACGGTTGAGTCACAAATATACAATATATATACATTGAGAGGGAAATGAAAGAGAGCAGACGGACCTGTATGAAGTCCCATTCAGAGTCAGGGGGTTTCTTCAGTAGCGTGGAGACATGTTGACTGCAGGAGACTTCTTCTGTCTTAGATGGAGTGTCTTCTGTCTTCTTGGAAAACCTTTGAACCAAATCAACGAGACACATGAGTTCAGATACAATAGATAACTACACTTTGAGATGAGATGAAAAGTTGAAGAGTTTGTAAAACTCCAACAGTAATCTGGCATAGTTAAAATTGTTTGATTTAAGCATATTTGTATTACTAGTTACTACTAAGTAGATCTCTGAAGGCAACAGGCTAAACTGTTGATCTCAAGCACGTAGCTGACAACATACCTGTCAGTCAACTAGTCCAGCTTTGTACTTGGACGTGGATTGTGGGTCTCATAATCACATTGCTGGTCCTCGCTCTGGCAGGCATGCTCGCCTTTCAGAAGCTGAAAGAGGTTAACTCAAGAGACCTCTTTCTTGGTATACCGAGTTAACAGGAGCTGAACTTTAGTCTCCGGTGTCTGCAGTGCCGTGATCTCTGACAACTAGTTGTGTTGCTGTTTAGATCGGTGCTTCTTTCTTGTGAGAGAAGTGCTCCTTCCTGCACGCAGACTAAAACTCTCTGCTTTACTCTTGTCGTCTAAATCAAGAAGGGGAAAATAATGTCTTTATTTCTGAGATCAGAAATCTCATGGAGGAATGATCACCTGTGTTTGTTTTACTGTCTGCTTCGTCAATCAATACTGCACTGTACCTTGCATCCTGAAAGCAGGAAGAGTTTTTGAAGGCTTACAGACTTTGGTCTCTGACATTTATATGATATGTGGAAGAATTATAAAAAATGGTTTTAGAATAATGAAAAAACTATGGTATAATTGATGCTACAATTACAACGGTAAATGAAACTTGCATTATTAATGCATCCACTTCAGGGGTAAACTTGAATCTCTCAACAAATCCTATGTTACCCGTCTTTACCTTCCACAGCCATGCTTGATATATTTGCTCACTGCACGTAGGGAGAATTCTTTAAAGTATTTGGGTCAAAAACAAAACAACTGAGTGAGAGAGGAAGCAGGGGGTGAGGATTGTAGGTCAGGCAAACAAAACTGATCCAGAACACATGGACTTTCCCCACGCAAATTAGCATTCAAGCACTGATCTCCCCTGTTGAGCAATGAGGCCAAAGAGAAGAGGAAGCTGAAAAACAGATAAGACAGAGGGAGGGCTGTGGGATGTCATGTGTATAGAAGGAGAATCTCATTGGAGGCAAGGGGAGAGAAGAGTGCTATGCATGTTTCAGGGGGTAAAATGACAAAAGAAGCATCCTACAGGCTGAAGCCATCTTGGTCTTACTGCTACAACCAGAACAGCACACCAGAGCGTTATTAAGGTAAGTGCCGATTGCACAGCTTCTTAGGGACCACCATACACAATGAAATGAAGTAGTTGTGTGCAGTGCTATTTCTATTTATAGTCTGTCAGAGCAGAAAACAAGAACAGCATAAATGTTAAGCTCTAGAGTCTTGCACTGTCTCTTTTTTGCACAGCTAAGAAAAAATATTCAAAATTCTCAATTAAAGTTTGTGGTTGGTTTGACCATAGGTTTACTTGTGTTCATTTCCCTGGCACTATCGTGTCCTCTTTTAAACCTTTTAACTGTTATACTATTATTAATAATATCATCGAAGGCAAAACACGCTTTTATCATTTTTCTTCTGTACTTAGAATTTGCACTGATTTAACTTAATGTTTAATTTGCAGCTAGCTTGGATTAAACATATGGTACATTATGCACAAGTTGATACTTATCATACTGAAATAAACTAGCAAATGAAAATTTATAGGATGTTTAATACTTTTTAATGCGTGCAGAAAAGCTTTTAAAACCGGCTCAATGCCCTCCAATTTATCGCTGAGATTTATAGCACCTAAAGCATTAATCGTTAATGTGCACTTATGTCATGGTTGGTTTGTTCCCTTGTTTCTTTGTCTCATATAGTGAGTTTGTACACACAGCTGTAACAAGAGTGATATAATGTCCACCAAAGTGAAGTGGCTGCTTATGATCCAGCTCCTGCTGGTTGACCAGGCTCTGTGCAGGCTCCCTCCTTTTCCAGTGCCAAGAAACACTCTTCTTTCACAAGCTGACTTACAGGAGACAGCCAAACAGGATCATCAGTCTCTCCTGGGATCCCAGCTCCACCATGGCCTCACATCTGCAGAAAAACCTGGTCCTATATCAGAGGTTATGCAAAAAGAGGAGAAAGTTCATTCTGCAAAACTTATATTATCAGTCCTCAGCGAAAAGCTTCAGGGACAGATCCAAGATCATCTGCACATAGAGAGGAACATCAGCTGTATAGAGCTCCTGTCTGCGAGCAGCCTGGATGAGGCCTCATCCTCTATGTTCCCTCAGGAGCTTCTGGGTCTGTCTTTAGTGCCCGTACTGGTGGTGGCAGGCTGCACACAGGAGGCTCAAACCCTGGTGCTCAAGCTGTATGAGTTATTGGGAGTAAAAGATACTGGGGAGCTCCTGATGGAAGTGGAGGATCTGATTGAGAAAAAAATGAGCAAGTCTAAATCTACACCTGCATCGTCATCACAGCCGTCAGAGAGGGATGAAGCAGGACGCCACATAGAGGCTGTGATGTTCAACATCCAGCAGTTGGCCTTGGTAGGAGAAGGAACAATTAAACAGGAGGGGCACTGTGAGGGCTGGACCAGGGTGAATGGAACAACACTGGTGGGAACAGCTGTAGAAGGAGCCACAGGTGATCTAGAGGAGGCTTTGAGCGCCTGCGAGGGACTGGGAGTAATGTGTGCTGGTGTGACTAGCAGCGGACTGCTCAAGCACAGGAAATACCAGGTTTTACTTCGGAAAGGCAGTCGCATCCTGCCCTCTGAATCCTCAGAGTCTGAGAGTTGGATCCGTCAGTGCAGCACAGAGGAGGATGTTTTCACTCCAGCAGGTTCAAGCCGACGGATGAAGCGAAGCCCACAGAGGAGCTGCATTAACAGGAGCGAGGAGCGTGTGTACAATGTGATGGAGTGGATCCCTGGGGTCAGCACCCTCTATAACCTTGGCACAGCTGTCTATTACGCCTCAGTCAACTGCTCTGAAACAGCCAAGGAGAGAGCCATCCTCAGCGCTGTCGACCTTGGCACGGACGCTATCATGGTGGCGACAGGTGGGGCAGCTGGGGTAGCAGGCTATGCCCTGGGTGCAGGGGTGAAGACCGGGGTGAAAGCCGGTGTGAGGTATCTGCTCAATTCCATGAAGCAGGAAGATGATGTGCTGGTGAACCAGTTCAGCTGGGAAGAGGGTATCATCACTATCCAGTAAAAAAGAAGAAACCAAACTATGAAGCTTCAGCAATAATGCATTTTTCTGATATAAAGTAACACGTTTTTTTTATGGAATTATCAATAGTGTTGATCATTTGAATCTTCTTAATACATATATGAATCTGTGGATTATCAAAATCAAGATTTGAAAAGGAGAAACACTTTTTGGTTTTCTAACTTTATCTGACACAATTGGTCATGATACTAACTGCTAATATTTTTTGTCAATTAATGAGATTACCTTTTCATAAAGTGTAATTATGTTTTGTTTGTATGAAAAAATAGATTTATTACCGATGTGTGGTAAACATCTTAAAATATATATGGAAATAAGCAGAATCTTAAAGAAGCCTATGCTTTAAACTGTTTTGTATTTTCTACAGTTTAAACATTTATCATGTTAAGCAGTATGTTTTGATAAAATGGTCTCAGGAATTAAACGCTCAATCCCTAACATTATAATTCTATCCTCCCTCTCTCCACTTTATTATCACCCTAGTTGTTTTTCTCTTCTTAAAACACTATTTCAGCTTAAAGTTACATTCCCACCTCTGGTGCAAGTGCAGGGACTTTATTTGTGTTTGGATCAGTATATCCTAAATGTTAATACATTGTACAATAAATCTGTGTGCATACAGCCATTGTCAGTGTGGTACTTTAGCACACACACCATTACAGGTGCCACCAGGGATTGTGGAACCCACAGTAAAAATAATTAACTTTTCTCCCCTAAATGGTATACCTGCATACATATGATCAAAATGTATCATATGACTGTTTAATGCTAAATCATCACTTTATTAAATATACACAAATGAACTGTCCAGAGGGACAAGGCCTTTAACATTATAGACAGATGGGGGGAGGTGTCTGCATTTCAGCCACGTTTGTCAAAAGTCCATCATAAACAAACAGCTGGTCGCACTAAAATGATCTGTCTGTGCTTTGTCCTGTGAACTCTGCTCCCTGAATAAATAATTACCCAAGAAATAAATCTAAAGTTCAATCCAAGTCTGCAATTCTCAATATCTAATTTGACCAAACAAGTTGGTCAAACGAATTAATCCACAGTTCCCTTAATATTGTTCAGCATATTGCATTAGCTTTGATGGAACTCGAGGAACCAGCTGTGTTTGTTTAATCAGCTGTCCAGAGCACAAGGCTGTTCCCTTGCCCTTTTCATACAATTTTTTTGTTTCTCAAGAAGAGCGAGATGAGTTCATCTAATTACAATAGATTACTTTTCTGTTTGTACTTAAAATTAGACTTGTTTTCTGAAACACATTTTTCATGTGAGCAGAGCTCAAGTTAAGGGAAGTGTATTTATGAACTTATATTCAAAGTAAAACAGTTGAAAAACAGGGCCTTTCAAAACTATACTAAATAGAAAGATTTATTTAATAAAGGCTGCAGTAAATAAAAATGTTTTAAGAGCAGCTTCAATCATGCTAACAGATTGGGAAAGCCTCAAATTAAACCCTGAGTAAACCTCTCAGTGAGGACCTAAAGGGTCTGGATGCCACATAACCAACTATCAGGTCTGATATGTATTTTGGTCCAAGATCATTTCGTGCTTTACATCAAAGTAAGATTTTAAGATTCAACCTTTGACTCATAGCAAGCCAATGCAGAGATGTGAGGATAGATACAAAATGTTCTTCTTGTCCTGGTTGGTGAGGACTCTGGCAGCAGCCTTAGATGGGCTGCAGCTATCTGATATTATAGTCAGATCTGTAAAAACACAGTTACAATAATCTAGCCTGCTAAAAATTAGGACGTGAACAAAGTTTGCAGGTACATCCAAATCCATTGGTTCCTTCAATATACTTCTTAAGTGAGTATAAGGGACTGTTCTCGTGTTATGTCACTAAGATATACCGTGATGTCGTCTGCATAAGTATGGCAATAGATGTTATGATATTCTAAAATCTGAGCAAGTGACATGTACATATTTAGTAAATGTACTGTAAACACTAAAAAAGTGGCCAAACATTCACACCCACCTTATCAGTTTGTCAAGCAATGTTAATGTCAGATGTGTCAAAAGCATCACTGAGCTCAAGTAAAACCAATACTGTGACTTTGGATGGACGTAATTAAAGTAAGTATTTCAAAAAGTGAAGTCTCAGTACTGTGGTATGGTTGAAATCCAGATTGAAAAGCATCAGAACTAAAAACTATGACTACACCGTCAGAATCATTAAACACAACAGACAGGAGAGCAGCAAAGAGTGAAAGAGCAAAAAAAGTACAACTTCCTGTTTGATAACTGTTCCTGTCCCTAATACAATCAACAACTTTCCCTACTGCACACACCTCCATCATAAAAATGTTTGTCTAGTGGAGCTATTTCAATTTCTTTATTATTGTATTCATTTAACCAGTAAAACATAAAATCAAGGCTATTCTTTCTATTCTTCAATAAAATCATGAATTAGGGGTGACAGAGACCTCTTCTTTTAAATAAAGCTAAGTCAGACTTCCCAATTTAGCCTTCTTGTAAGTGCTATTTTCAGTAATACATTTACTTAATACGGTCTTGAATATAGTTTGAAAAAAGCATCCTAGGATGAAGTTTAGTTGTCAATCTGTACGATTCTGAAGTCATATGATCAGGAGACAGGAGGTGAAGTCTATTGTTGTAAAAAAAAAAAAAAGCTACTGCAGTAAAACAAATACTATATGTGGAACCCAAATTAAAAATAATAAACACATTGTTGGCATTAATCAGATCAAAGATTGAGTATGGGAGTATGGCACAGTATATGGATCTGCATGCAGTACTTGCAAAGTTAGAAATGATTCAGCCCCAGGCTCTTCGGATATAAATGGGGCTGCTAAGTCATCCCCATATGTGCTCTTCAGGTTGAGGTAGGAGAGATGCCATTCTGCTTATGGGAGAAAAAGCTGTCAACAAATTATTAGCAGAACCTACGAGGGCATAAAGACAGTCACCCAACAAAAACACTTTTAAAGGTGTGCTGGGAAAGAGATAGTAAACGAAGTCCAACTTTGTGCGATAGAAAGGTGAGAGAGCTAAAATCCAGCAGATGGCAGTATAATGCAACTTCTTGGACGCGATAGCTGGCATTCAAATCCCAAAAGAAAAAAAAAGGGTATTTTACAGAGATTATATTTATGGTTCAGAGCAATGCCCTTGGCAGACTGGCTGTGTGTGTGATATAGTTGACTAAATAACTACATTGTAGGGAGTAAGTGATGAGTGTGTGATTTCAGTCCTTTTCAAAGACCTACAACTCATTTCAATTTGTAAATAGAACATTTAATTATGTATACAAAAAAGTAATAGGCGATTATAACAAGAAATCACAAATAAAGTAGCTGACAGAACTTGGGTTGTCAACAAGTTTTTAGTAGGCAAAATTAGTAATATTCTTGCAGAAAAAAATGGAAGAAGTGTAAATAAAGGGACAAAATGGTAGCACTACAATCGTTAAAATGTTAATATCAAAACGCAATCAGCGTGTAGGCCCATGAATATGAAATGTCGTTGCAGGTAACCTAATGGAACATATAATGTTATGTTACAGAAGTGCAATGTTTGTTACCTGCTCTTTGACTGAAATTATACGAGTCATCTAATTGCCTCAGATCATCATCTCATCATCTCATCCTACTGTTTTCTTCAGTTAGGCATGATTCATACTAACCGAGCGTATAATTTGCATTGTGTTCAACAACAGGGTAGCCTGTTTCGTTGTATGGAAATATTTAATAAATGCGTCACATGGCAAGAAGTTACGTCACTTTCACAACATCGTTTCTCGGGAAATGTTCATACACTGCCTTAAGTTTCTATTTTGCTGCTGACCACGCCCCGTGGAAGATCGACGTGCAGACGTACCAACAGCGCGTGCTGCTCCGTGTCCTCTTTGACCAATGAGCTGTGGGCTCATGGGTCTTGATGAAACTGCATTACCCTTGTTGGACATTTCGGCTCTTGTCTGCCATAGTAAAAGGTGGGTATGAGAGTCAAAATGGGGCCTATGGTTGGCATGAGATGTACATCTTGGGAGGGATAAGTAGATATCCAATGAAACGGAGTAAGATTAGAAAAGGACGAAGGGGGAAGTATCATAGCCTGCACAAGTTGTTTATTGTTTAAACGTCTAGCAATTACAGCTCGTTTGTAAAACGATACTCAGTAAGGTCCGCTTGTTATGCACCTTTTTTTTAGGTCCAAGTTTGCTTATGTGAAGTCATTTTGATTGATTGTTCACTGACAGCGTGAAGCTAGGTGAGTAAATGTGTTATTATGCCATAGTAAATATTAAGGTTATTACTGTGCTGTTGATCGATGCTTCTTCCAGGGCCTTGTTGTCACAAACAAACTGATGTAAACAACGTTTGTAGCCTTTAATTTGCCTTATTTAACTGTCTTAAATCACGTTCATTAGTTGCATATACAGGCCATCTGCTCTATTAAAGTTTGCACTTTGGTCTGTTGATTCATCGATTAAAACACACCTTTGAGTTGGCCATTCACACAACTTGACTTGACTTTTTAAAAAAAAAATCAATTTATTGTAGTTTTTTTTAAAAAGTGTTATTTGTTATGCTTTTATTGCTATATTACTCTATATTGTTTTTATGTGTTGTGTTGGTCAACTTAGTTTTTTTGTGCTATTTAAATTAACTGACTTGCCTTGATAACAGACTTATTTATGTATCACTTTATTTGCCATGGATAATAGATGACAGCCTTGTTACATCTAATTGAAGTGCAACTAATGCAAAGTATTGGACTTCTAGTCATGGCTAATTTGCATTCCTTGTCCCTGGTTAGACTTTTAAGAAATAACTCACATGAAACAACACCACTTCTGTAAACTCTTCACAGTTGGCCTGTGTTAATGACACTGTCTTCTAATACAGATCTAAAACTAGATTTTATTAGGTAAGCAGTGAGCATATGTGTCATGTTTGGTACGCGTGGATTAAGTGTAGTTTTGTGTTTTTGTCCTTGACAGCATCAGAATGGCTCAATGGGAAAGACTCAGGCAGTTGCCTGCCGTGTACACACAGCAGTTACATGAGCTCTATGACAGGGATGCTTTGCCTATGGATGTCCGACACTACCTGTCGGCCTGGATAGAGAAGCAAGACTGGTAAGGCAGCTCTACTTCTTTTACCCCAAGACACAGTCACGTTACTGTTAATTGCCATGTTTGTAAAATAGTCTGTTTTTGGTTGTGTTTTTATTTTCAGGAAAAGAGCAGCGAGGGACCATGACTGGGCTGCGGTACTTTTCCAAGTCCTGCTGGAGCATCTGGATATCCAACACAGCCGTTTTGTTCAGGAGGAGTCCTTCTTAATGCAGCACAATATTAGGCGCTATAAGCAGAACTTCCAGGTTTGTATGAGCAGCATTTGTAGAGAAAAAAGAATTGAGTGATATCTTAGTTTATGATACAGGATATACAAATATGTACGCTGGGAAGATTTTGAGTTTCCACCATCTTACTATTTATACTGTCAGGTAGTAAAGTAGACTAACTTAGAATGAGTTAATTTATGTTCCCATTATCCTGCCTGGTAATCAGCTTTAGCTCTAAATATCTATCTCTGCTCTCTTCCATGACAGAGGTACCTGGATGAGCCAGGTGTCCTGGCAAACACAATTCTTTGGTTCCTGGAAAAAGAAAAAGAAATCCTGGATAGTGCTGATCTGTCTGAGCAGGTAAGGCAACGTTAAGATACTAGACTATAATACATGTGTCATACCTAATGCAAATGTATTGTCAAATGTATGTAATGTATTGTCAAAGAACAAGGCACTTTATACCTGAATTGTTCAGCGAACATCACAAATAACTAAATATACATCCTTTTTTTCTCCCTTTAACTTAAAACTCTGTGTCATATGTGCACTCACCTAATTCATATATTTAACTATTTTAAGCCATCCAACCTTTGCTTTGTTTCAGGTCCAGTTTTTGCGTGTAGAGCAGGAAAGCATGGAGATAAGCAGCCAGCAGGACCTTGAACGTAAAATGGCTGGTCTCAGGAACGACATGCAGGTAGAGTTTCTGTTGTCATTTTGTTCAGCTTTTGTAAGTCAAACCTATTACAGTCCTTTGGTTATTTCATTCTTCTCTTTCCGGATACAGTGCATGGAACATACAATGCTCTGTTTGGAGGAGCAGCAGGATGAGTTTGATTTCAAGTATCAGACCTACCAGATGGAAGGTAACATGTTAAAAATACTCTGGTCTTATTTGTACACTCTGATCATGTTCTGAGAATGGAGGGTAAAGGAATTTGAATCTTGTTTGTTGGTTTTTTTTTTCCATGCAAACTTTGATCCCATGGTTGAAACGTTCATGCAGCTGTCGTAGATGAGGCTGTGAAGAAAGAACGAATTCAAAGTTTTCAGACTCTTATCAACAAACTGAATGAATGTAGAAAGGTACATCGTTATTAATATTCTTAAATTCTTAATGATTTGATCTCATTAGTTTTTATTTCCATTGTTCACATTTTTGTCTCATACGTCTCCTTCTCAGAGCACACTGTGTGATCTAAATAAACTCCTGGATAGGAGTGAGGATCTTATTTTCATACTGTTGACCAAGGAGCTGACAGAGTGGCAGAGGAGGCAGCAGAAAGCTTGCATTGGTGCTCCAGACAGCGTTTGTCTCAACCAGCTAGAGACGTGGTATATTAATCTGCACATCTGCTTCTGATCGGTTTTCATATTATGGGAGTCATATCAATAATCCATCTGTGCATGAGTTACTTAGCTGCTTTCATTGCTTTAGTTTGATTAAATCAATTTGTTTGGGCGCGAGCCCATTCCAACCACTGCGACCTCTCTGACAGTCACCATACTGTGGCTCTTGTCTTCTCGTATTGTAGGTTCACCTGTGCGGCGGGGTGTCTGTTCCAGGTACGCGAGTTTCTCAATAAGCTCGATGAGCTCGAGGGAAAACTGTCCTATGACAGGGACCCTGTCAAGGCTCAAAAACCAGCACTGCGAAGGAGAAATGACAAGCTTCTTCAGGACTTGCTGAAAAGGTGGACATTTTAGGAAACATTTTCCCACACTCTCCTAAGATTTCACTGTAAGCTTTCCTGACATTATTGTTCCACTTTTTCTTAAAGTTCCTTTGTGGTTGAGACTCAGCCATCAATGCCTCAGGGGAAAGGACCCTTGGTGCTCCGCACAAACGTCCAATTCTCTGTCAAGACCAGGTCAGTGCACCAGTTCAGACAATCACTTCAGTTCTGGTATTTATCTGAATATATTTTACACGTTTGTTTCATTAGCTTAGTGCATGTATTTTTCTTATTTCCATGCATTCTTACCTATGAATTAATATTAGAATCTGTGGCTGTAATTCTGTTAAGTGTATGTGATACCTAATGATATAAAGTTTTATCTGAACATAGAGGAGGACAATAGTAATTGAATGTTATTCTCCTTTTTCTTTCTTTACTTCCGCACTGTAGCCTTCATAAGTTCATGTTTCACACCCTTTTTATATTGAAGTCGTCATATTTTTCACCCAACTGATTATTTTTCAGACTGCTGGTAAAGTTCCCTGAGCTGAACCACTCTATGAAAGTGAACGTGTCTATGGACAGGTGAGGTTACTTTCACTTCACACTAAGTGAAACCACAGCCACTGTTCCACTTCAAACAGTAGAGGACAATGTTTTGATGCCTCCCCTGTGATCACTGAGGCTTCTTACTCCCTTTTTTTTCTCTTTCTCTTGATTAGAGAGGCTACTCAGATCAAAGGGTGAGTTTACTGAATATACCAGTTTAATTTAACTTAAGCTTCCAAATCATGTGATATGTCCTGATGATTTCACACTTAAAGTGTATTTTATTTTACTGATCCTTATATGCCCGTAGATATCGGCGGTTTAATGTTCTGGGAACCAAAACCAAGGCGTTGAACATGGCAGAGAGCCAGGCTGGCGGAATGGTGGCCGATTTCAGACATCTTGTGAGTGATCATTATTTTAAAAGAGACATTTTTAAATACATGAGGGAACTCAGCCATAAAGCCTCTTTAAAGTTTAATCATTCCAATAGTAAATCCTGTCACAGACTATCTGGTGATTATGCCAAGAACCTTAATAAAGAAAGAGTGAAATGAAAAAAAATATCAGTCTTTAACTTCAGGAGTTCATATTTGTTGTTTGGTTAACTTGTGTTGACTCTGTAGACTCTGAAGGAGCAGAAGTCTGGAGGCGGTGGCAAAGGAGTCAGTGATGTGAGTTGACTCTGGAAACCCGAAACAAATCATCTGAGCTGCTAGTCAAACTTTGTTTTTTAATGATTCAAATAGATGCAAACAACCAAAAAAGTGATGTTTGTGTGTGTGTTTGGTGTTGACAGATTTCTCTCAGTGTCACAGAGGAGCTGCACATCATCTGCTTTGACACTGTGTTTGAGTATAAGGGCTTTTCAGTTGAACTACAGGTAGATTTTCCGGCTTTCTTCATAACAAAAATAACCAAAAATTTAGTGTTGTGCTTGTTTTCTTTAGCATAGAAATGTGACTTACATTAAAGTTGCCTTCTCCTGGTACCAAACACAGGGCGCATCTCTTCCCGTGGTCATTATCTCCAACTCCAGCCAACAGCAGAGCGCTTGGGCGTCCGTCCTCTGGTTCAACATGCTCAGTCCAAAAACCAAGGTAAGAAATCCCCACATGACTACATACTATATTGCACTTAGCAGGTGGAGATTAATTTAGATGTTTTAATGTATATATTTTCTATCCTCGTATTAGCTGTATATGTAGATGTTAATGTGTGTCTGTCTCTCCAGGATGTCATGTTCTTTGCCAACACTCCTGCAGCCCCTTGGCCACAGTTTGGAGAGATGTTGAGTTGGCAGTTTCTCTCTGCCACTAAACGAGGCCTGAATGATGCTCAGTTGGAGATGATTGCACACAGACTCTTTGGTAATGCTTCTTTAGCTTCTTGACTTTGCTAAACTTTTGGATTTTTGTCTATAAATGGAACTAAATTCACTGATCTGTTAGTTCAACATGTATTTACATTTACCGTAGGTAACACCATTGTCTGACTTTCTTGTACTGAAATGCATCTTGTCCGTTTCATCTGATTGTTTTATCATAAAGACACAACAACTAATGTCACAACGACACTTTGAATCACAAGAAACATAGTGACTGAACTTTTCTTGAGCTTTCCCTCTAATCAAACCGAGCATACCCTCAGAGGCATTCACACATGCTCCTTGTGCGCTGCGGTTCTTCGAGCCCATTCAAACTGGATCCGTTTTGATATAGATTGTCAGCGTTTAAGGTTTGCATAATGGATCACATATTTTTTATGCCAACAGGAAAGCAGGTGAACTATGACAACTGCAATGTTGCGTGGTCAAAATTCAGCAAGGTGAGGCAATGCTTTTCAGCATGGCTCAAGAGATTAACCTTATCCCTAAAAATCAGTTCAACATTTCTTAACTTTGGCTTGACAGCTTTTGGTGCAGAGGGAAATTAGGTTGATATACTTATTATTTGATAGACATCTTTAATACTGAAAAGGATCTAATATAGTGAACCTCACTTCATTTTTAATTTTCAATATTTTTCTTGCATTGCAGCCTCTTAGAGCCACTTACATGCTTCCCTTCCTTTTGTGTATATTGTTCATAAAGACACTCTATTGATGACCTTTTCAACCCCTTTTTGTAACAGGAAAACACACCCGACACTTTCTGGGTGTGGTTCGATGGCATCCTGGTGATGGTGAAAACCTACCTTGAAGACCTGTGGAGGGATGGGTATGTTTTCTCAACAATATTCTGATCTTGTTTCAGTGCAGTGCGCTTCAGCTCCTGCTTTTCTACTCGGGAGTAACACGTGTTTTAAATGAGACTGTTTTTCTGTACCGTAGCCTCATCATGGGTTTTGTGAGTAAAGGCAAAGAGAAGTCCCTCCTTAAGAAAAAAAAGAAAGGCACATTCTTGTTGCGCTTCAGTGAAAGTGTCATTGGAGGAATCACATTCTCTTGGGTGGAGACCACCATGACTGGTGAGATTCTTTGAAATTTCATAATGCTTCAAAAAATATTTGTAAATTGTTGAGACGTTAGGCTGAAACACAAAAAGCTTGCTGTTGTACAGTTTAACTCACTTGTTTTTAATCAAAGCTCGTCATCTGTCTGTTCTAGGTGAGCCTGATGTTAAGACAGTCCAGCCCTTTACCAAAGTGGACCTGTCACAGATCCCATTCCAAGAAATCATCAGGAATTTCCAAATATTTGAAACAGACAATGTCCCAGAAAGTCCTCTGCTTTACCTTTATCCCGACACGCCTAAAGACGAGGCTTTCGCAAAATACTATTCTGAGATGAGTGGAGGTAGGGTACTCTTATTTTTATTTATGTATTTATTTGAAACTCTGGAGAAAGATAAAACGTTGCTTATGTGAAGTACTATACTATATTGTCTTTTTGTGACAAGATAGTGACAATAAAATGAATGTCTTTCAGATAACAATCCGTACATAAAGTACATCAAAACCAAGCTGGTGTTTGTTTCAAAGGAGTAAGTGTTTTAATTTTTTCCTTGTATTTCGTCTTTGTATTTTTCTAAATGTGCTATTCATACAGAGACGTCACCGTGAACGACAAATCACCCTAAGAAGCAGGGTATCCAAGGCCTTTAATGTTATTAGCAACTGGTTGTAATGACAATTTGTTATTGGTCATGTAGGAATGCACTGGAGGCCAGGTCACCTATGCAATCTGACATGGCACAGGGTGAAGGCCTGGAGCCAATGAATGGCCTGTTTGGGGAGGCAGTGGGTGAGTCCTGGCTCTCCTTGCTGTCCCATCGAGCTGAACACCTTAATCAAACAAATCGCTCTCCATTTGCCGCAGAGTTCTGTGTTACCCTTCATGATTTTTCCTTGTGGTGTCAGAAATCAATAGTGGTGGTTATGTTAAGATGTCAGGCTGCAGCTTTAAAATTCTTTCATCTTCTCGGGCTGTTGGCTACATCTACGCAACTGAAACGCTTGACGTGTGGGGAAGTGATTAGATTGAGCAAAACTGTTACTAACACATAAGTTACATTTCAAAGCTTTCTGATTCTATCTGCTATACTTGAACACTTTGCTTTGTGAGTGTATTTAAATCAGTTAAAGACACTAGGTATAAAACAGTAAAATGTTATCGTTACCACTCAATGTTTAATGAAAATGAAATTAAATCCGATATTTTATAAATTAGAATATAATTCATCTTACATCATTATGGAAGATATTCTATAAATATTGTATCTTTGAAGGTTTGGTTATAAGATCATTTCCTTTTACACTGATTCTATTCCTGTCAAAACAAAAGATGGATATTTTTTATACCCTAAAAAATGCATCAGAACGTTTTAATTTATTTTACATTTCAGGAAAACTCAACTAGATCCGCTGCCTGACAGTCCTTCTGTCATTTCTGTTAAAGCTAAAATTGAGAAATTGTTTGAAATTTTTAACAACTATAATTGAATGAAAAATGTATGTCTTAGGGTGTATTCACACCTACCCTGTCTAGTTCACTTGAAACAAACTAAAACCCTGGTACAGACCTTATGGGTAGGTGTGAATACAAACCATCGAACTCGGGTGCTCACCAAACAGCCGAACTGAGACCCAGCTGAACAGGTGGTCTTGGTTGGCTTCCAAATGAGTCCTGATGTGGCCTGTTTGAGATGAGAAAGCCCTCAGTCCCACCCAGTTCTAAAAATCATATGCCTTTTTGAGCATATGATGAAAAGTGCAATTTGAAAACGAACCGTACCAAACTAAAAAAGAAACATTGTATTTGGTCTGGAACAAAGAAAGCAAACTAATGGACTTTACTGGTGTGAATACACCCTTAGGTTTTTAGTTTGTTGCAGACTTAAGTGATAATATCAATAGCACAGTCATTTCTGTCCAATAGATTTAAGGTCACAACATACAGCAGCTTAGCCACGCCCTGAGTCAGTCCAAAGCTGTTAACCTGTAGGATGAGCAATTCAAACAGTCCATCAGTCGAAGATTGGTCATTTTTAGGTTCATTTTTATATGATGAATTCATGAAAGTACAACTTGTTAGTTTTTAAGTTGAAGAGGTCTGCAAAGATCTTTTTAAAGTGTATGAGTGGCGTTGACAAAGAAAGAAAATATACCTGAATCATGTTTGAGTAAAAAAAAATGGAAGCTGATAAAAAAAGCTGCATGCAAATCTCTGTCTCACAGTCAAGCTCAACTTCCTCAGCTCAGTTCCTCATACTTCAAGTTGCATGACAAACCTATTTTTGTCATGCTCATATACTCAGTAAAACTGTACCACAACTATACAACACAGCCATGACAGCAGAAACAGTATTTATTTTTTCATTTATTTGTCCCTTTCTCTCCTCTTAGATCCAAGCGGGGATCATCATCCACTGGATTCACCCCTGATTTATCAGCCTGATCCCATGCTGTCTGGTCCTGTTGCAACCCAAGTAGAAGATTTTCTGCGGTATTTTGACTGTGACATCTTGCAAGATGAGCATGAGTTACCACTTCAAGGATTTAACTGCCTCCCAACACAATCGATTTTTCAATGAGCCTTTTTCTTTCCTTTTTTTTTGTACATTGGTCAAACCACTATCTTGTATCTGTCATGTATGACCAGCTGTACTTTAGCTACTTGCATTTCATCAATATCACAAATTGTGGCACCATAGCAAACTATAGTCAACTTCCAGCTTAGCTTTGAACACTGTTGGAGTCCGATTTACTTGACAGCCACTGAATGTGCACTTTGAACTTAATAGAAATAGGCTATTTTAATGTCTTTTGATCAACTCATTGGGACCATTTGATGAATACAGAAAAGAGACATTATAAAATTCACTGGACTCCTATACACTTAATTCGTGTTCAAGGCACCTTAACCTACCCCTTTATTAGTATCGATAGATGCAATTTATTTTCAGGGCTTTGGTTTCGTGATTAGACATGAATTTCTGTACTGAAAAGGAGCTTTTATGTTGTATTTTAGAGAGTATTGGTTCCCCATCATTTGTCAAACGTGTTAATGTCAGAGTCCTTTAATAGTTGTGTTTCTGCTGAAAAACTTGTGAATAACTACTTAAAACATTTATTTTATGGTAACCTGCTCCTATACAAAAAAGACACGTGTTTTTCTCAATAAAGTTGATACAGCTTTGCATATTTGTCAATATCTGAATGTGGTTCATGATTTATGAAAGATTTTTTATTTAGATCTTAGAAGCTTCATTAAAAGGCTGATAGTTCTTTGGAGATTTAAGGCTGTCCACATTTTTACAACAATAGACTTTTTTGTTGTGTCATTTCATTTGGATGAATTCCTCTACCGACAGCTGGCAGCAGTGGACAACTCGATAATTTACACAAAGAGTTTCTGGAGTCGAAAGAAGAGCTTTTGAAGGTTGGTGAATATTTAACTAATATTCACCAAGTGGCCAAAAAACAAAACTTTAATTTTGCGTTGTAACTTTAGTTTAAACTTTATGATGACTATTCTGTACAGTGACCTGTACGAAGGTCAAGTCTCTCAATAAAAATAATATAAAATATATATTTCACCTGCTGCTAATATTTTTATATATAATACACAAACTGAAAAGGGCATGCCTATACTACTTGTTTGTGATTGGACTGAAGTCACATCAGTCAAACAGTTTTCCTCAATTGGATTCTAGTGCAGCCAGAATTGTTAAGAACTCCAGTCCAGGACTTGGACTGTATTAAAAACTAGAGTATTTAAAAACTTTAAAAAAGTTCCCATTGCTTCAGTTAAGGCAGTAAAAGTGTCAGTTGTGCAAGAAGGGAACAGCCTGTGATGATATGTTATTTCAGTGGTTCCTCTTGAATGTAGGAGGGTGAGGGCTAGGACTAGTGTCCTACCTGCTTTTAGTTTGAATATTTAAAGTCTATGTTTGAATACAAATTCAGACTTTTGAGAATTTGTAAGAATTTTGACTTGAATGCCCTGTGGTCTGTTGCACTTGCACCAGCTTTTTGCTTTAACAGAAATGTGGTTTACAAAAAGAAATAGAAAAAAGGGACTCTGTGTTTCAGTTTTCAAACATCAAAAACATCTTTTTATGATTGATCTGATCTGAGCCTCTGATTTCTAGGGATCTTAATTAAAGTAAAATACCCCTTTTTTTCTGGAGTAATGTTACAAATCTCTGGGGATTATAAGAAATGATTTTGTTTTACATTGTACTTGCATTCTAACATTATATTATAGCCTGATTTTTCCTTATTTCATACTGAATGAGACAGAACTTTATTTACATATCTTCATGAAATTCTAATGCTGCAGAACGGTTTTGTCAGAATGGCAACTTTCTCTAAATCTACCCTCTAAATCTACCCTAACCCTAGTGTAACATGTTGACTCTTTCTGATATTAATATTCTTCAATTAGGTTATTCTTTAAGTGAAACACATGAGCAGAATACATGTCAGAAAGCTTTAAAGCATTGTGTATTTCTAAGTCTCAAGTTAGCTATTATTCAACAAGACAAATCGAGAACCGGTACCCACCAATGTATCATACATCTGATTTATACATGGTTTACTTTTAAGGCCACAAAGGGCCAGTGCAATGTGCATCAGCTGGCCTGGAGTCTTTTACTCCTTATTTCAAGTTATAATGTCCAACCCCAATACACTAGAATATTTAAAAAGGCTAACATCTGATACCTCTAAGATCTATAAAAGCAATTAACTATGTGTCAGTCATGACCCACTCAAAGGCCATGACTAATAAATGGGAGAGACAGGCAAAAACAATCAACTAACTAATTTATTTATAAAAATATGAATTAAATTACAAAAGGAATGAAGTATGGATGTCTGTGTCCGAACAGTAGTATCAATTGTGGAAGTGTATTGTGCAATTGATGGATGAAGACGAACAACAAAGCAACAAAACAAATAGCATGTAGAGAGTCTCCTCTTAGTACACTGAGGTGACAGCGCAGTAGGCCACACCTACCAACCAGACGCACCTGCAACAGAAGTAAGGCCCAACCTAACAGGCCACAGGGCCGTCACATTCAGCAACTCACACAGTTGTACTCATACTATGACTCAGACTAATTGAAAGACTGGGGTCTTGTAAGACCATGGTTTGAGAAGACTTCAGAGTTGGATTTGGGGTGATAATGTGCCAACCTTGATTTATGATTATCAGATTTGGTTTTGTAATAGGGGACAAATGGTTTGAATTTGAATGGTTTAAACATACTTGAAAAGTATTTTTTGCAAAAATGTACATTTCTATTAAAAGAGTTATAAGATCTAAAAATGCCTTATATCTTCATGAATGTTCTTCTAGTCTTTTAGTTGCTTGAGAAGTTGGTAGGTGTAAGACCAGCATATGCTGGCGAAAACTCAAGATTTCAGATACCATTTCCTGCTCAAGAGACAGGTGAAGGGCGCAATAGCTCGAGTGAAAAGCCTGTGATAGGCCTGTCGAAACTGTCGGTTCATGACAGCGTAGAGTACTGGGTTAATACAGCTGTTGAGCCAAGTAAGGTTTGCACTGAGCATGTGCAATACCTTTGGTGCACTGTTATGTCTGTCTGCTATGTTAAGCAAAAGAAAAGGCACAAAGCAGAATACAAAACAGAGAAAAACAGTAAAACACATTCGTGTCACATGTTTAAATTCGCGATCGTCTCCTGAAGATGCCGAGATGTGAGAAGATGCTGGAGAAGTTACAGTTTTGGCAGAGACAATGTTAGAGGAAGACATTCTCACCGCTAATGAATCTGGGGCCTTGGAAGAGCTCTTTTCAACGTTGTCATCCTTATTTTGGGTTTGTTCTTCTTGGTTGCTCAGTTCACAGCTACCTGTGTTAGCAATACCAGTCTCTACACCACTGTCAATAGTCCCATGTGACGAAGAAGCTGCTTTCCTTCTAGATGACCGACGGCTGAATCTGTAGCGGATCAGAGCTTGCGATGCCATCATGACACGTCTGTAAATGAGGAGGTAGAATACGCCAACACAGCCCAAACCAACTATGAAGTAGACAAAAAGCAGGATGGTGGAGTAGGGGCGACCTCTGGTCCGATGGAAGCTGCATGTGCACACCTGTGGCACAAACACATATACAGGCCAGAGTGGGCCAAAGCTGGCAAGACCGAGTGCCCACACTGACATCAGGAGTAAAATAAGACCATGGTTGGAGAAGATACGATCAAACATAGCCCTTTTTGCAACCAGGAGATATCTACTCAGTGCTACCAAGCAAAGGGTGATAATGGACACAGAGTTGGAGAGGAAAAGGAGCAGTCCAAAGATGCTGCACCAGAGCTGACCGCTGCGCCACCTGAGATGTAAATAGGAGTCAACCGACATAGGCTGCAGTATGGTGCAGTATAGGAGGTCAGCTACAGCCAGGTTGATAATGAGTGCATTAAAGCGAGTCCTCAGACGTTGGTCCATGGCGAAGGCTAGAATGGTCATCAGGTTCCCTAATGTACCGATGATGGTCACAGCACATCCCCACAGCACAGCAAAGTATCGGTAGCCTACGACTGATGGACTGTAGCAGGAGAAGAGGTCTTCCTCTGTTTGGTTTGTGTGGTTCATCATCAGCATTCTTTGTCTAAGAGGAATCAAACTGTAGATTAACAGATTCCAGTAATTTATGTATTTCTTGAAGTTAAAACCAGTCCATCCTCTTTCATATAGTGTTTAGCAGTGCCACAGGTGACAGTTGGTCACACAACTGTTGCTTACAGTTGTTCTCGATAAAACCACTTCTTCTTTTACAAAACGTTTTGTACAAATAAAATGTTCACTTCACTGAGACAAATTATTAGTAAAGATGATGACATCTGACTTTTTGAAGTAAAGAATTAAATAGAATAAAGGTAAAAACCTAATATTTGTTTGTGATAATAAAAAAATTGCTTTTTTTTAATATTTGAGGTAAATAGAAGAGGAAAATATTCATATTGAATGCTCACCTTAAATTCTCTGAAGTTGCTGTTTCTCTGCTGCCTTCAACTTCTGCAGTGATCTTCTTTGTTGAATGTCTGACTGCCTCCTTCTATTACATTCTCTGTGCTTCTCTGTGTTGCATTAGTAATCATTGCATGATGAGGGGTTTTTACACCCATGTGTCGTTGAGGAAGTGATGCCTTGCACACTCATCACACAACTTGTTTTAATTGATTGCGAGATAAATGGCTTAACAAGGGAAATATGCTAAACTAAGTTTGCATGTTGCCTGTAGGCACTTTTGGGTACTGTCCAAATAAAACGTGGTGTGACCTCAGTAAATGTCATATTTTAATCAGTTATTTAACTTGTGTGGCAAATATTGCTTGCAATGGTTCTGTGTGTTGTATTAAACATCATTTTGCTTAATGTAACAACAGGTAAGATCACATTATCCAAGTTTTATATTTCTCAAGATAACCTACATGTTACTTTCCCGACACCGTGTTAATGCTACTTTTGCCAGCCTACTTTATTATTTAAGAGTTTAGCTTTAAACTTTTCAATTCCTGTGACACATCAATGGAAGTTTGGTTTTGAGGTTCAATCAGATGAATTTGAACATGTCTAAACTGGACTATATGACATCTCCCCGAAAATTAAGCCAAGACTTACAGAGCTCCTCCCACTGGCTGCAATATAGGTAATAAGGTATGCCTCCTAGTGTTAACAGATGGTAATTAGGTCAAACCAGAAGATTAAAGAATACATCAAAGCTTTTTTTTTTCTTTTTTTCTGAAGCATGGTTTCTATCGCTGTAGTCAGTTGTTATCATTGTGATTACATTTTTGTTTTCATTTTCTGTTTAGTGTAGTTTAAAGCAGTTAATTGATGCAATAACAAGCGGTTTAATCCTATGATTTACAAACATGTTGCAATGTGGCTCTTGCAGTACTGTGTGCTCTGGATTAGCAGAGTGGATGTACAGTTTTAAAATGGGGCAACAGCTTGGCACAACTGAAAGAGTGAGTAGCATATTCAGGAACTTTGTAGAAACAGTCAGTTTGTGCTTTTAATAATATATCGGTCAGAGGAGGCTGGAACTTTCAGCATTTTTGTTTTTTGTGTGTTTTTTTTCTTAGAATGTATCCGTCCCAATTAGAAAAGTTTTTACAGTTGTAAATCCAGACATTACTTTCTCAGCAGAGGCAGCGTCAGTCACTGTGGATAAGATTGCTAAAGGAAAGATTGAAGAAAAGATTGTAATTCTTTAGAAGATGTCTGACTTTTACCTGATTAACATTAAGTCCCTGCCCTCCACTTGTAGCTCCGTCTGTCTCATAAACAAAGCCCTCTGTCCTGCTTCTGGACAAAGTAAACTAATGTCATTCAAGTCAGCATCTTCTCCTACATCATGCCCTCCTTGTGTTTCCTCAGGACATATGACCTTAAGATTTACAATTCCATGCAGGGTTGACTTCTTTATCTCCTCCTGTGTATCCTAAGGGTCATCATCTGTTTTACTCATGACTTAGACCCTAACTATACCAAATTGTTATCCTTCACATTCCTAAATAATTACCCCTAATAAACCACTTCATATTCTTTAATGTTAAACCAAGCTCCTCTTTAAGAACAGTTATTGCTTTACCAAAAGTTCACATTTTAGCAGCACAGTTACAATTCACATAATTGTTCATATCACACTGTGTTGCAAGTATAATACACTTCAATCTATGCCACTTGGTATGGAAATTCAAATTTCAGATGAAAACAACTCGATCTGTTGTTTTTATTTTATTGTTCTGCAATGTTTGATATTCTAGACAATGAGTTATTATTGGAAAAGTTATGATAGTATGATTTCTTTACTTTTGCTTTATTATTAATAAAGAGTTATTCAAGCTGCAGAAAATATATGGTGTGCTTTAACGGGAGTGCATCAGATGTTAAACAGGCAAAGTATGGAGTGCCGTAAGGAAGTTATCTCACACATGATAAAATAACTACCGATACAACCATATTCCTTTGTAATAAATTATTGCAGTTATATTGATTACATTCAAAAATGTGCAAAAAATACAAACAACATTGCTTACAACCAAAAACTCAGTTTATTTGTTTTTAAATATTTTAATGTAACAATTAAGAGCTAAACATGTTCCTTCTCTAATTGTTTTAATAATCTACATTTACAATAATGATTCAAGACACTTCCCCTACATAACAATTCATACATTTGAAGACATTTTCTTTTATTGCATTGAACAGGAATAGTTAGCAGGAGTGCTTAAAGTATTGCTACAGTTTCGGTTTCATAAAGCTTCCTTATAATGTGATTCAAGCCATCATGAGAGTTTTCACTGGGATAGTTTAGTTTCATGTAGGAAGCGCACAAGGCAGAGCAGACAACCTAAACACTTTTATCCCATTACAGGCCTATTATACTAACACAAACCACGTGTTGTTGTTTTTTTGCATACAGCCACTCACCTCGTAATGTGGTCCTCTTCTTTTCCTTCTGTAACATAATGCTGGTGTCTTTCATCCCACTGTTTCCTCAACCCGTGCATGGGGTGTGACGAAAATGTGGTCTGCATAATCAAATGTGCAGGAAATGCAAATAACTGCTTCTATAGTCATAAATCATCCATTATTCTGCTGTGTTCACAGTGAACCCATTAAGACACGGAACAGATACAAAAACCATACAGTAGATGGTCACTTTAAACATATTGAAGCTGTTTACACCTTTATTTATGTGCTTCTTTTTTTTTTCTCGATGCAAAGACCATTGCCAGTTGTTTGCTAAATGGGTAATCAATAATTTAAGTGGGGTTGGTTACATCTTGACCTGCAATACACAAACTAATTTAGTTTTCACCCTCATTAATATGTAACAACATTTTACACATACATTTAAAAGAAACCCTGATAGCTTCGTAGTGCACCAATAAATTACTTCTGTTCGACTTTGCCAAATCAGAGACGTGGTTGAAGTGCTTATCACTACTGATTTAAGACGCCATTTTAATCCTACATTAAATTTCCCCTTTATTTCCCAGTTTTTGCCCCACAGCGGTTGATATAGACCATGTGTGCACTTTTTTTTATAATGGAGACATAGGACACAGAGAAATGTTTGCCAACTGCAGAAACATTGTCCAAAATATCTGTGTCTTTTTGTCTTTATATGCTACAAAAAACAGGACCTAAAAGTGTTTCTATCGACGATACTGTGACAGCTATTGTATGATACCAGGCCAGCTAACATCTGTGGCAGTTACTATTTCTCCCCTAGCAGGCATAATGATGCTGTTGGATATGTCATAAGTCCTTGCGAACGTTGAAAACATAAGAGAGGTAGGGTTTTGATTCAAATACGGTGGATCATGTGTTAAATAAAGTCATTTTCAGATTAGAGCATGCTCAAAGAAGTCCATGCTTGATCAAAACGTTGTTTTTTTTTCACTATCTGTGGAGTCTGCTTGTTGATTGGCAGATAGTTTAGTGATGAAGGGAACTGAGAGAATAGACACTTTAGGGCTCTCCGAAATATCTGAAATTTGTGAGCTGTTCTTTTTCATAGTTACAGAGGTGGTCTGCAACCCCAGTCTGCACATGAAGAGTCACAATTGTGTCTACTGCTGAAACAACACCAGCTGAGCTTTTCTTGGCAAACAGTTGCAGGCCACCACTTCACAGTGTGCTTCTTCCTGATTGTTCCTCTTCCATTGCATCAGTAAGGAGTAAAGAGGATTGGCCCATGTGTGGTGCGAATTGGACCTGGAGCCGGCCTCAGCAGGCTGAGAGGTGTTCCCTGCAGGAGGTGGTGATGGGGATGAGGGTGGGAGGATGGGCCAGGAGGACGTAGTGCCATGTGATTGGAGGATGCTGCGGCTGCCATTGCTGCAGCAACAGCTAGAGGACTTGGTAAAAGTCCTGCACCAAGAGTTTTTTGGATTTCCTGTAAAAAGGTAAAGGGAAATTTAAACATAATCAGTATTAAAGCGTTCAAATCTTTCCTGAAAACTGAATCATCCTCAGTTTAGATAATTGACAAAAATTGAATAAGACTGAGAGAAGGACAAACTGAGTCTCTACCATAAAGTCTGTGCGCTTCTTGTGCCGACTGAGAAGAGGATTAGGTTTTCCCGCAACTCCATCTCGATGTCGCCTACTAGATATATGCTGAAACACAAAATGAGGATGGTCAGAGTGGAATTTTTGAGGTTGCCCTTGTCAGGATGTTTGTTCCTCTGTGGGTTTCTCACCTGTTTGAGCTGCAGCTCTGAGTTGACTCTGACATTGCAGATCTCACAGTGGAAAGTACGTTCCTGAGTGTTTGGGTCAGAGGACAACTCCCCTCCTTGCTCTGGGCTGGGTTTGGGACCAAGACGCGGGTATGCTTTAATGGGCCCCAGTCCACTCCGAGCCTCCAGAATGGTTTTGTGTTTGGTTCCTGGAAACAACAAAAGAAAGTTATCATCTTTGGTTGCAATCAAGGCCATACTATATATGTACTTTCATTTTCTCTTTGGACTGATTATCTTTGCAACTGTTGTTTTTATTATCATGAATAGTCCTTGGATGTTTCAAAATATTTCAAAAACTTGCCCACAGAACTCTTTCATTAAATAAATGTTCGTCATTTCATATGTTTATTAATGAAATATATTAATAACTGTGTGACAATAATGTGTGACAAATTATGTATACGTGGCAAAGCGAGAAAATACTATAGGTTGTTGCAGCCATCAAAACCAAGTCCAACGTTTTCAACCTGCTATTCTTACCACTAGGTGGCACTAATGCGCCAGCTTTAGTTTTTACACACACAGACGCAGAAAAGTGCACAAGTGGTTTTAAAGAGCTAATCTACAGTAAGAAAAGTTGTTTTAAAGAGTGCCTCAAGCATTATAATGTTTTTTTAAGCGTTTCTTCTCTGAACACATCTACTCTTAGCATGATGTTCTTTGGACTGACAAAGCTTTCTCAGAATTACCTTTGTTGTGTGCCTCCAGTTGTGAGAGGGAATTAACAGCTACTTTGCACAAGGAACAGTAAAGAAGTTTCTTGGCTTTCTCTTCCTCTGATTCCCCTGACATAGGGCTGGGTGCTGGTGACAGGGTGTCAGGAAGACCAGACGCCGCTGGATCAATAGCAGACGGTGAGGGAGAGGATGACAAGGGCATGCTGACAGAAGGCAGGAGGGGACACTCTGCATCCGTGGAGCTCAATGTGGGTGTTGGAAGTTGGCCAGGGGTCAAAGGTGGCTTGTTGAGGTTGGAACAGGATTGGGTGTCATCTGTAAACAGCATAAAGTTGACGAGTGATGAGTTTGTCGAGATACTTAATCTTAACATTTATCTTTCAGCCCTGATCATACTGGCAGTGAAGTCAAATGGTGAACATAATGTTTGTTTGTTTTTGTTTTTTGCAGGTGTAGTGTTTTGCTTGGAGACTGAAAATGTGGTCTATATATGTGTAACAATGTCATCATGAAATAAAAGTAACTTAATAGACTTCAAGAGACTCTTCTTGTTAAAGCTCAAAAACAGCTTGGTTGTGTATCTCTACAAATTCTGATTTAATTAGAATTTAAGTTAATGTGTGTGTTATGTAAGTCCAAAGTGCTCGCCTTGCTTATTAGGATCAGGCTCCGGGCTGGATGGTGAGAGGCCTATTGGGGAGGCAGAAGGTGGAGGGTGCTGCTTGTCGCCATCGTGGGGGCGAGCTGTTTTGGATGTCTCTATCCCCTTCACTCTCCGAGCATGGCGGTTGCCCTTATAGTGGGCCTCTGCCTGGCTCTGTCAGGAAAAAAGAGAGAAATCGAAGTTAACAATAGACACAGAAGATGTAAAAATTAAAGACATATGTCATCATCCTAACATTAGATCATAGATTGAATTGGCATGATTGGATTTTTATTTCATGTTTTCAGTTCCATTTTGCCTTTATTATTTCTCCTAAAACCGTACTAGCTTTGGTCAGAAAACAACTGAGGTCCATGAAGTGAGCCATCATTTCAACATGGAGTGGTTTTATCTACGCATAGTCCACTCGACTGTTATATACATTTTTTTAAAATAAGAGTAACACTATAGATTTGGTTGCTGGGGGTTTAAAGATTAATTTTGGGAATCATGAAAAAACAATTCAAAGGTGTCACGATTCACATCGATACTCGTGAGTGTGAGCAGCTGTAGAGCAGAAACGGTTGGCAGCTGCAGAGTAAGATTTTAGAGGTGAAGAGACAACAGACAAGACAAAAACTGTATATTGCAAGAAGACGGGCAACTACACAAATAGCACAACCAGCATGATGCAACATTCAATCGACACCACAATAAACTGACTTTACTGATTTACATAATTATGATTGTTATAACTTTAGTTTAACAATAAATTAGTTTCCTTTAAAACCTTGTGTCATGTGTGGTTTCCATCTTTTGTCACTTACTGTGAGCCAGTTTGTGACAATGATTCGCTCTAATCACCTCCCCTTGTTTTGAGAAAACACTGCAAAACCACTGTCAATGGTTTTGCAACCCTAAAGGAATCTTTTTCAGTCATCATTTGTTGACAGACTTATTTTGTAAAATACATTGTGAGAGAGTTATATCATGAAACCAGTATCTTGAATCGTATCAAATCGTTCTGCGAGTTGAGTGAATCGTTACATCCCTAGTTACACCAGCTACAGATGTTCTTGTCATAGGGTTTTACTTGTGTGTTTAACATATAAAGCCAAAGGACACTCCAGAAAGTTCTGGAAATTGTTTAAAACATATTCCGGGGCACTGGGTTTTTGAAGCATTTCAGTAAATGATGATCGTTAAGTTGATGGTTATATGGTCTGATGTTGCTCATGAGACTGTCAGGGAAGACTTCATAATGCTTTTAACTTTACTTCTGGTAAAAACAGGCTCGCTGTGGGTGACTGTTGACAGTCAGCTGCTTACACAATGGAGCATATCAAGATGCGTCGATGAAGGTGTCTTCTTGACCTTTGGCTATTTCTTCAGAATCAGTTTAAACCTGGGAAATCTGAGATGGAGTAATTGTTCTCCTACTGTAGATGGGTTGTAAGGATGGTTTCAGTTCTACACACACACTACGAAGAAAAGTAGTTTAAAAATATCCAATTTGGATTTTTAGACCATTTAACAAGATCAATATAGAAATAATCAAACATCAATCCAACTTCATTTTGACCTTTTCAGACAAATTCAATTGCAGTTTAAAGTGCTTTACACAAAAATGCAGAAAGGGGGATTGAAAAAAAAGTAGTTTGAAAAGTCATTAAGAGACTACTGCCCGGGGCGCAGTTATCCTTGCCCTAACTCTCTAATAAAAAATGAAAAATAAAAAATGAAAAATAAAAATAAATCTTAAAAAAAAGAGAGACTAATGCAGTCCAGTAATGATTCGTTAAAATAAGAAAAAAATAAAGATGGATAAAAGTAATACTTAGGATACGTCGTAGAGAAACTGGTTCAAGAAACGAGTTACCCTTCAAGCCCCAATGCCGTCATCAGATGAAATCAAAGGACAGAGTGATGTGTTCCTCTAAGCTTCTCAATACAGACTTACAAGACTGTGTTGTGTGTGACTGTAAGTGGATGTGTGTGCACAAGGCAGGACTTGCTGGGATTAGACAGAATTCATTATGTCAATAAAAGGTTGAGGGACCTTCATAAGGCCTAAATGTTCTGGAGCTCAGAAAAGTGGGAAGCTTGCATTGAAGCAAGTGGACTACAGAGACATGTTCTAGAAGCCTGTGTAAGCCCTAGGCATTAGCTGAGCATGATTGCTACCCAAATAGCCCCCATCCTGATTGGTGATGACAGGAAAGCAGATATAGCTCTGCCAGTGTAACTCAACTCCACTGACTGCAGCTACCAAGACTTCGGCAATCTGACAAAGAGAGGAGACCTTTGCCTTTCTGAAAGGCAAATATCCTTTAATCTTGTCTTTGCACTTAACACAGTCAGTCATTCTTATTTTTCTTCAACTTTCTTGATTTTTGCTCATCAGTGTGGCTCCAGAAGTAAAAATCCCATTTGTTTTTTCCATAGGGAATTTGATTATTAGTCATTATGTCATAACCATTCAACTTACTATGATCTAACCGAGTGTAAAACGATGATATATGCTCCTGTAGAAGACACAAGCTAGCATGATATCAACCTGGTTTTGAGAAAATCAAAAATTATTCACAATATCAGGGAAAAGAACTACACAACCTATTATCATAGAGTCGTGACGTCTCTGATTGGTTGTACACAAATGTACAAACCATGTCAAGCCGCAGTTAATGTAGTTTATATTTTCCACAACACAAACTACAACATACCGGTAGTTCATCACGTGTATGCGCAGTCTAAACACTATGACAAAGTTACTTTGAAGAACAAACAAAATAATTCTCAATGGATTGTTGGATGGGTAGCTGCTTAACTCCAGACGACAATTATGTACACAGTCTTGTACCTTTGCCTTTTTTAACGTTCTTTAATGCCGTTTTGGTGCCGAATTAAATGTACTATAGTCAAGAGTATTATTGTAGCTGGCTGTCTTGTTTCCAGGCCCCAATCTCTTTATATAAGGGTTTTGTGAAAAATCCACAGAGGATTTGAATGGGGAAATTTACTTCCGGAACCAGAGCCACCAAAAAAGTGGGCGGTCACTGTTGAGCTCTATTGGTGTTAAATAGATCAATGTATCAGATCTTTCGAGTTGAGAAGCGAATAATGATAAAACAAATAAATTGTGTCCTGTTTAGAAAGGGAGAGGCGACAAGAGAGCTTATGGAAAAAGGGGATTAAGATGAATGAAGAAGCAGAGATGGGATTAAAGAGGGAGAAAATGAGAGCAAGTGAAAGTCCCTGAAATCCCTTTTTTCTCTAAGCAGGATGTGCTTTGATGTTTTATCTATAAAGCGACAAAGGCACAGAAAGCAGAGGGAGAGCGGGTCTAGCAGCCAAATCTACTGTACAGGGTACTGGCAGCGGCGACAGGAAGAGGGGGTGGGAAGAAGCTTGAGAGAAAGAGAGGGGGATAGATGATACAGTGCACCCTGCAGAGGGAGAAGCATAAAGAAACATGAATACTGACAAGGCAATTGGTTAGCAAACTGACGTGCTGAGCAGATAGGAGATATGAATGAACAGAGGATTGGTGTGGAAAAACAAGAAGAGAAAAAGACAGAAAGAGAAGTACACAGTACTGCAGTGGCAATGATGGCTAATGCAGCATGGTGTGACGTCAGCCTTGCTGCAAAGCCAAGCTAAAAGCTGGCAGGCTAATCAGTCCTCTGTGGTCTGAATGAAATGCAATGTTACAATGACAACGTGTTGCTACAGAGGAGTAGCAGTGTGAAACACTTGCCTGAAGGCCCACTATCAAACAGTGTGTCATGTAACACCAGCCTCCCCCAGACACTAACAGGAACACATACGTTGGTATAATTAAGATAATTAAAGGGGAGGTATGAAGCTAAGAAAAGCTGAATGGAATAGACCTTTGGGGATGGTGCACATGTTTCTCACAAATATGACGATGCAGAGATAAGCACAGGGTTGCTTCCTCAAACAGATGACTATATTGAAGACCGAATTACCTTTTTATCAAATATCAGCAAACTGGGATGCTGTTTAATGAGCTGAGATTCTGCATTACATCTGCTGCAGTGTTGACTGTTTTAGGAGTATCGTAAACAATGTCATTTCAAACAGTGTCTAATGGTCATCATCTTTACAACAACATTTTTTAACTAGTTCAGGCATTATTTTCTGCATTTTATGTGCTAAAAAAAGTATTTATATCAGTAGCATATTTGTAAAATATACACCAATACCCAAATAATGACTGTCTTTGGACCTGTGACGCAGTTCAGACAGCTAAAGTAAACCAATGTATGTCCTGTAAGCAGAGTATTCGTTCATTATTAAAGAATGTCCAATGTGATTTAAGGTCCCACTTGATCAAGTTACTGAGGACAAAGCTGTAGGGCTGCGGCAGAGCTGACTCGCAGCGCGACTCGAAGTAAAACAGCAGGCAGGAAAGACAGATAGCTCTGTATTAGAGACCTCACTGTTTAGCACTCTTGTTAGTATTTAAACACAGTAATATAATAAGACATTTTCATGCATGTACTGTACATGTCTACACTTTGTTATGATGTACATGGGAACTTATTGAAGTAAATAGATGCAGCGGGTGAGGGAGATATAATTAAGTGGCCCCTCACGGCGAGAACAGGGCAGTGTTACATGAGTTTCAGATGTCTCCCTCCCTGCCTGTGTCCTTTACACACGACTGCATTCAGAGTGCAAGTATTAAGCACTCTTTCACAGGACTGTACTTATATTTTTGGCTATGCTTGAACGTCATACTTTTGTTGGATTTCTACTCATGTTCATGTGAGAGGTTACAGTGTAAGTTAGATGATTCATAACTTTAAAGCCACAAAAAGCCTAATCAAAATGGAGAAATGCACTAAAATATTACATGTTTGTTCTAACAAGAATGGACCAAAAGATTGATCATAACCAGGCAATGTGCTCCCTAAAGAGAGATATTCAACCCCACACATGCTTACAAAAGTACACATTGTAAAAGGCCCAGTACCGAACTCTTAACATATCAATCATGTCAACAAGAAGCTTGGTTTTGGATGTCCATATTACGAGTTATTTATTTTTCAGCCTAAGTTAACACTGCTGCCTCTTTAATGTGGGCACTCAAATTATTCCTCTAGAGTTTCATCACTTCTGGCCTCTTATTTCAGTCCCTCTGAACCATGTTGGACTAGCACCGTCTGTCAACAGTGAAATGCAGAAAATGTGCATAATCAGCTGTAAGGGGCAAGTTCATGTTAGCTGTGTTTAACCCTTACATGTCTCACACTTATGCACTAAAAACCTCACAAGTGTATTGAAAACACTGATTGTTAATCTCAGAGGATCTCCCTAAGCACATAAAATGTGTTTTTCAAGCGTAACCCACCAGCCTAATTAAGTATCTGTAGATTTGAACAAAAAAATATTCTAAAAAATGTTGTCTTTCTGTTTGCTTTTCCGACACATGCAGACTTTAATACTAAAGGGCCTTAGAAAATAATACGAGATGGTCACGGTATTAAAAATGCAAACAGGGTTTTTCTCTGACCTCTGTCCCCTTCTCTCCTTCCTCGCTGGGCTAAAAATGGAGCTGAGAAACTGTGAAGCAAGATCTCACCTGCTCAGTTGCACATTCAATAACCAATGAACTCTGATTCTGGCCAACTGCTTAGGTCATGATTTTTTTTCTAGTATTCATTTACAGGACTCTGAATGTTGGACTTTTCATTGTGCTCCACCTCAGTTCTTAGTTACCTCTGCCCCTCCTGTTGAGTTTTAGGTTTAAATATCATACATGCAGTTGATCATGATAATGTCAGAAATACAGCTTTCTTTATTCATGTTTTTTTTATTTATTTATATATATATATTTTATGAAATCCTCCTCCAGCTTTATGCACAATGACACCAGGGTCCAAAAACAACTTTTTGACTAACTGACCAGCGTTGTGAGAGCATTTCAGGGGGTACATAATAACAAAAATTTGATAAAATGAGTAATGGGGAAGAAGCCATTTGGCATGAATCTATTTAACAACCTTTACTTAGCTATGTAGTTAATTTACCTAGAGCATTTAAAAAATATTAACATAATTTAGTTTGGCTTTTATCTCAAACATTTTTTTTTTAAATTGCCAAATAAATAGTTTTTACTGAAAAAAATTCAAGTAATTGTTTTTTTAATGAGGTAAGGTGTTTAGCAAACAAAGTATTGGCTTGAATGAAGACACTGGCAAGGGTTGAGTGAGTGTTTTTATTCCTCTCAAAACTGTTGTAGCTTTTTCAGGACCAACTGTTAAATGCAAGGTATCAGTACTCACTACTGTCAAATGCACATTTCTTTGGCATAGAGAAAAATCCAGACCTAGGCGGTTGGCTAGCCTACCTCTGCAGTTATGTTGCGCCTCATGTACAGAGGCTATAGTTCTCTTTGCAACGACCATGGGTTTGCTGCAAATCAGCCCCCGCTCTCACCTCCCAACATCTCTCTCTTTCCAGCACTATAGTTGCGATGGTATAAGTAACTGGACGTGCACATCTATGAAGATCTCATATAGATAACCCATATAGACAGTTGAAGAGGGCCGGCTAGCACCTCTAATCATGAGGTCTTTTTTTATCGCCAATATCATTTTGATATTTTTAAACTAGTTTGTTCAAATATAAGTATATGTTATGACTGGAATTCATGCTGTTATTTACAATCATTATTGATCCATTGGCCAGAGTTTAGCTGTACTGTATGTTTAAATTGTGCAACAGCAATGACATCATTGTTTGCAGAACATATAACTTCTATATAAAGTAGGGAATGTGTATGCAATGTTAAGCACAAAAAGATTCTTCCTCCTAGCTGTCACGATTGTTAACTCTGCCCTCCTCCAGTCAAAACATAGCACCTCATCAAATATAATACACTGGAACTGTGACTTTAACACATATACGATACACACACACACACACACACACACACACACACACACACACACACACACATTTCACTTTACAGTTTGCAAGCTTTGATGTCTTTTTATCTTAATTTTGTGTATATTTTCACACATTTGCTATATTTAATGCATTTTTTTATTTACTGTATAGATGTAGTTTACAATAATTTTTTGAGTGTCTTTTAAGGCATATGGCTTGTGGAACAGTTCGTACATTTCAGTGCCAATCTCTATGAGCATGTGGCAGATGAAATCTTCAGTCTTGATTCAGAGTGTCTTACCTCTGAGTTGAATCGTATTTGACAGACGTTGCAGGAAATGATTGGCCGCTTTGTCTTCACCATTGGTGGCCCAAACGTGTGCGTCATCACAGCCTTCTGGACAGGGTCCATCTGAGGAGAGACAGTCCAGTGGTCATATCAAAGATCAACAATTCTGCAAAACAAGAAGTTTTACTGCATTTCTCCTAACCATGCTGTAGGTGAGGGGGATGAATACAAATTTGTATGAGATAAAAAGAATGGAAAAGAGGGAATTAAAGAGGATAAGATGATTGATGTGGGTTCTTCATAGCAGCTGGTGCTGCTGTCTGCGCCTGAGTTTTTGGGTGCCGTTCAAACACTTTAATTCATGCTGGGGTTTGAAGAGCCTAATTACAGACTCCCTGTCTCAAAAAAATGTATATGTTGTTCGTCTTGTGTCGTGTGCAACAAAGTCTCTGCTTTTCACCACTAGAGAAAAGCTTCAAACATTATTTTTTTGCAGACCTGTCTTGTGGTGCACATCAACGAGAGAATAAAGGTATGTTAGATAGAATTCAACTGCTGTGGGACAAGCAGGTTAGAGTAAGAAAAAAATCCCAATTTGGCTAGAAAGAATGTCATTTGACTTTGGTGATAATGACAACATTGAGTTGTTATAATTCACAAACATATTTAAATTCAAATAGAGTAAAGTTAGTCAAACATAAAACTGATTTCTGGTTTTAAATACAAATCTGCTAAATAAACAAAAACAAAAAGATGGAGGATTATTTTTCTACTAAATGAGGCTAATATAAAAAAAATAGAGGTACATTTAAAAAAAAAATTGTCAATACAAAAGTAAACTCATTCTCACAGTGTTTGTCTTATGTGATGACTTGAGTGATAGGAAAAGTCTTTGTATTACAATAAAAGATTGAATTCTGAAAAATATCATCCAAGTTACCCAAGCAAAAAAAAGTACACTCAGCCTCTCATCTCGCTGCCAAAAGAGAGAGTTTACGCTCAAAAGCTCCAGGGGGAAATCGTTTAATTGGTCTGAAAACCTGAGGCCTGTTTGAATGCAATGTTAGACATATTTAAAGGCCTTTTTCTGCCTTTTTTCTCACATCTTCAATTGACCTCTTTTGTGATTTTCCTCTCAGGGCCTGCACACCTTCAAATTACTTTAGCACATTTATGTATCAATGTGTTTTTGCCAACATCCCCCCCCCCCTATATCATATCGGATTCTTTCATCACCATGTTGATTTCAGTTTACACCCTTTTCGCTGATGCCTAGCAGAAACTTGAAAGTTAATCTTTAGAGTAAGTGTAATAAGGTAATAGTTGTGCTGTAGCATTGGCCAAATTGAATCAACTGATTCTGTTTTGTATTTCTTATTCTAAAAAAAAGTGTAGGATACACATAAAGAAGTTAGGTCATAACAGTTATACAGTTGATTCTCTCTATGTTATGAATGTCCCTGTTTATCTTGTAGTCTAACATCAGAGCGCTGGGTCTGTGTTGGAAAATGACATCATCAAAGGGTGAGCTCAAGACAAATGTACATGCTGGATATAGGCTGCTAACCCAATCACAATCATAAACCATACTGCAGTTCTAGAAATCTCTTAATTGGCTGATCAGGACAGTGAAATGCAGATATTCACGTTTTGCTGAAATAAAACAATTAAATAGAAATTGCATACATTTCAAGAATAAAGTAAGTGCCTTTCTATAGGGTGGCCTGTCAACCAAAATAAATGGTTGGTAAACGCTGGAATTTAAAATAGACTTAAAAGTCTTTTTGGTCTTCACCATTTTTTAGTTTTGCATTTATTGACCCATTTTTTAAGTGATAATCCCCAATATTCCAGTCTAGGATTTGGCGACACTTAAAAAGTCCACTTAGAAATTAATTCAACCAACCTTTGGCCTTTGACTGTCAAAGCTGGCTTTTAAAAAAACAAATACAAATGACAAATATAACACCAGTGTTTAAACTTTTTTTTCTTGTGACCCAGGCTTTATTATTTAAAGAATAAGTGGAAAAATTACACAAGACATCCAATAGAAGTGAATGCCATCCGGAACAATAAAAATAAATAAATAAGTGATGATCATTTTAGCCATGTTGTCCTACAATTTTTTTTAATCTCTGCAGGCTGTTAACTGCGTTAGAGAAGGAACTGAGCTGTCAAACATCTACATTTCTGAAAAGAAAAATGTTAATATATCAAATGTTATTTCATTTAATTGAGTCTTAGGAATTCTACTTAACGGCATGGTAGTTGATTTCCTCCAGATACTCTTTTTAAGTTTTTGGTTTAAGTTGTCTTTATGTCCTGACAGTAGTTAAGATCTTATGTGCTCTGAAAAAGGAACAAAGAAAATCCGTCATCTGTAGCGGCTCTAAGCCTGTAAAAACTTTGACCCATGTCGGATAACGGTTAATTTTTTATAAACCAATCAAGTGTCTCTACTCCTTGAATGCACAAGTATATGAGCTGAAATCTGCTTCTGGACCAATGCCGCTAGTGCATGTAGGCGAGGGGCGTGACTTTTGAGGGAGCACAGAGGGGGGAGAGGATGCTACTTTCAAAATCTTGCTAGTTTTCGAAAATGACCAACCCTGCCTTTAAGAGTAAAATCCCTTTCTGAAATATACACAACTGAAAAAATACTCTGCACAGGACTGAGTTTGCCTCTCATGTCTCCACTCCACAAGGTGAGGACTGCTGTATACTTCAGAGAATTGTAATTGCCTGAAACTACCTGTAATCCTGGTGAGACATAACTGAATTGGGTTCTCTGGGTAACTTGATGAAAAGCTTTGACCCAAGCAGGAACATTATGGTATAAACAAAATAACCAGATATTTGTGTCTATTTCCCTTTCTCTGTTTCCTCTCAGTGTACACTGCCCAACCCACTCACACTGAGCTGGATGACTGGATGACAGCCGTGTTGTATACTTGTTTAAATTTAATGTGCAGAAAGAGAAAGATTTGAATGTTCTGGTTTGTCCTCACTGAAGTAGGATGAATCATTAACCTGCGGACAGATCATTTTGCCTGAGTGCATGACTATAATCTGTGTGTGTATGTGTGTGTGTGTGTGTGTGTGTGTGTGTGTGTGTGTGTACATGCATGTGCATGCTTACGTGTGTGTGTGCATGAAGCATGTGAATCTCTGCTTGTCGCCAAACTGACCTTCACATGAAACCCAATCTAGAAATGAGAAGGAGCCACAGAAAATGCTGACTGTAGAGAACACAGCCTGTGCCTCTTATACAGTTGATTAGCTGTTACTCATTTTAATGCAGTAAAACACTCCACCGGGCATTTTCTTAATTATCTTGAAACCCACTCTGCTGAATAAAAGTAAACAGCTGTGACCCTATCATTTTGGCTTATAAGAGACAAATCATGAACACGTTATCTCTATGACTGAATCTCAGCTCTGTCTTCGGTTGTGTGAAATAAAGAAAAGAGGATAACAAATACCAGGCTCTGTGTGCACACCTTGTACATCTTGTGTAGATGTGCCTGTAAGCACTTACTGTGTTAAAGTTGTGGAAGAGGTTGATGCTGGCCGAGTGAGGTGACTCCAGAGGGAACTGGAGGAAGGGCTTCATATCCAGTGGGGATGGTATGACAGTCGGACTCCTGAGGAAGGCAGGGACCGGCCCCGGTCGGTTTACACTTCCTATGGAAGATGAGGAGGATAAATAAGATGTTCACAAAGTGAAAATATTGTTTTTCAGTTAACAGAAGAGAAAGTCTGATCTTGTCACTTTGTAAAGCACTTTGTAAACAGTTGTTTTTAAAGATGCTATAGTATATAAATACAGTTATTATTATGATTGTGATTTTTATTATCATTATGATTGTTATGACTATTATGATTATTATTATTATCTTCATTTGCAAGATAAGATAATCTTTTTAATGATCCCCAGAAAGGAAATTAAAGAGTCACCATAGAAGAGCATAACATCCCTTAAATTGTTGTCCACTCAAAAGATATCTTCCATTAACTGCTGTTAATCAACAAACCGACTAAAATATGTGTAAAACATGACAAAACATCATCATAGGCGATTACTCAAGCCTACATGTAATCTGTTTTCTGTCACAGAGAATGTACTGCAGACACCAGACAGCATGGTAAAACCCTCTACTCCTCATCATTCTCCTACAAGACAGACCTTGACAATCACATTTTAGGAGCTCGGGGTAGGATTTAAGTTGAAACTTATTCCTATATTGGAACATTCTCAGATGGTGCCCTTAAATGTTCGTAGCATAAACTCCAGTCTAAATTAGAGATAATGTTTCAAATAGGTTACTTTTGAACTTACAAACAGTTTGAGCAGCTCCTGACTGGAGTCCATTATATAATCACAATGTGTTGTTTTTGCACCATGATGTTTTTTGAGCAGATTACTGAGTATGTAGCAGAGGGCTCAGTATTGCCTTTAAAAAATACTTGAAATGCAACTTCTTAACTCAAACAGTCAACAGCTATGGTCACTACCCCAAGCAAACTTTTGCACTTTTTACACAACCTCAACTGACTTTCTCAGGGAGCCGTTTGTCTCCTACAAAAAGGGATGCTAGTTTACTTTCAATTGGCATTCTTTCTGTGATGCAGGCTGTTAAATCTTGATACACAATGTGCCACCTCTACACCGTGCAGTGTTCACATCTTTCTGTGAGGCCAAACTGCTTGTTACAGCTTCATTATATTGGTGCAGACATTTGATTGGTTATTGATCTTTTCATCAAACTCTTTGCTACAAAACAAATGTTCTCAATGTATTCCCCAAAATGAAGCTTCACTAAAGCAGAGCCTCATATAAGATAAGTTCTATCCCGTGTTTGAAAATGTAAACCCTCGTCTTCTGCTTAATTTCCCTTATACTGAGCCCAACAACACACGTCTCTGCCTTTCCTGCTCACTTTCCTCTCAGTCGTAGCTCAGCAGCACTGAATGCCTGCACTTGAGGAGTCTTCTGTGATGGGCAGGAGGGCTAAGCTCCTTAAGCCTCGCAGCTGGGGTGCCACAGATATCAGCCTTTTTTCCAGCTCTCCCTCTGTCTCTCTCTCTCTCTCTCTCTCTCTCTCTCACCAAGCAGTTTTCTATCCCCATTTCATGGTCCCTTATTCTGTCTGCCTGCCACTGTCGCCCAAGTCTGTACTTCTCCCCGTACCAGTCCTCCGAGCTGTTTTGTTCATGCCTCTCCTCATCCTCTTTTCTTTCTCCCCTTATTCTTTTCTGTATAGAGTACACCAGCAGGCAGCTTGGGGCCCTATCTGGCTACGCAGAGAGAATTTGTATAATCTTCCTCTGAGATTATATGCAATCATCATCCTTTATTGCCACTGCTTTGTGGTGACTACTTAACAATTTGTTACATTTGTAAAGAAAACTGGTCACTTGTGAAAATGAGGGAGAGAAAAAGCTATTTTGGTAACACCAAAGAATGCTTCTTCCACTGACTGCAGGGGAGACACAAAGAATGTGCTGTCAGGATCAGAAATAGATGGAGGGGAAAGTCACTCCCAGCATTACTCTTAGCTGCATCAGTCCTTGTGAGGTTGTGACAGCTGAAGATCAGCTGTAGCTATTGTCATTTTTGTCTGACTAATTTTGCATACACTCTACTGCATAACAAAGGAGGTATAGGAGGGAAATTCAATATAATAGTGCAGGCCATGCTTTAAATGTCTTGCTGTCATGCCTTGAATGCCGCAGCTCACATGGACGCCATTATCACCTCTCCAATGGAACCACAGCAAAGTTTGTGAGGTATGAAGAAGCAGCCACAAGAACACACCTTAGTTGATACACAAATAAGTGAAAGGAGTCTGGTAATGATAAAAGTTAGTCAAAAAGCATCTTAGCCCTTAAGAGAGCTCCAAAGATGAATTTTTGTGAGGAGTAGCAAGGAGGACTTTTAAGAAGCGAAAGAGTTTCTAAAGCATGAGGAAAATTACTGCTAAAATTATCTGCACCTCATTAATATCAACTAAAGTCATGTCTTGTTGTCTCCATCTCCCTTTAGTATAACATTTACCTTTTTCTTTGCCAGTTCGCTTTGCACCTTAGCATGATAGCATTTTCCATTCATGAATTTGAATTGAATTTTTCACAATGAATTTTTCATTCATTGTGTTATCTGGTAGCCCTAAAGTAGATCTTTCCTTTTGTTTGTTTGATATTTACGTAGCTTTTAGCCTTTCAATTTTTGACACGTCTTCCTTAAATATTTAAAAATAAAAAATAAAAAAGATGACCATTTTTGTCCTCCTAGCTCTTGTATCACAATCTAAAATACAAGGTGGAAAAAGGTCTTTGAGGTGATTAAACGTGGTTAATGAAGCACATAGAGGGAACTTATCGGTTAAGATTAATGGATTGGCTCAGAGGTATCATCACTGTGTTTCCTTATTGATCAGTGAAGTGTATTCCTAGCTGCATCTCATTTTACGCCACACAAATTTAAAGGTCAAAGCAAGTGCTGTTTCTTATAAGTCTGGGCTTACTGTGGAGACACTAACAGAGTGATGGATTTAGTGGTTGTGTGATATTCTGCACCATTCCACAGCAGCTGGATGTGGTGTAAGTGTAGCAGCAGCATCTTACGGGCTACCCCCCTCCTCCTGAGTGATTTACAATGACATCAGATAAGTGAACGCCACGTCTCTTCGACAGCAGCCACGCAGGGAGGGAGCGCATTGATTGGACACATTCTGAGGAGCGTTAAAGTGTTAAAGTGCTGCCAAACTCTATAAATCTAGGTCGCTCCATCTATTGCTATTTCTCCCCACTAAAATGAACAGACAGCGCTCTCTCACCCAGCCCCTCATCACACTGCCCTTTTTTCTAATGCAAATGTTTGGGTGAGAAAAAGATCAATGCCTGTGTAATAGCTTATTGAATTTTTGCATGAAATGCGGAGGGAAAGGTAGTTGGACAGAAATGAAGAGATACAGTTTAAAGGGAAAAAAGAAAAACAGACATTTAGAGACAGGTTCTTGTCGTCTCAAGTATGTGCACACATGCCGGCACCAATACGCTGTGACTAAGGCCTCTCAAATTGGCAATTCATTAAGCCAATTTAGGTTTAATGAGCTCAGAGGTAATGTCAATGTCAGTGATGTAGCTGGAGCCTCTCTGTATTCGGTCCTCTTCTCCATATTAGTGCTCCATGATGGGACCAGGAGAATGGGTGACAAAATGAAGACTGATTTTAAGAAGCACTGCAGCTTTCGAAAAAACCAAAAGGAAATAAATGGTCACAAAAACAAACATGAAAGCGTCTTGACTTTCCGACCCACACTAAAGAGGACACGCTTGGCATTCTATGACAGCTGCCCCACATCTGCATCTACGTGGGCTTCTCTACACAGTAGACTCTAAATTAGGTCTCAGCAGCAGATAAACATGCTTATGCCCTGCCCCCCCTCCAATTTCACTGCAATAGCAAGGGACACCACTGCAACGCTTTCCCCAAAACCACTGGATCCACTAACTTGTTTTCTCTTTTCTGCAACAGCATATGAAAAAGAGTTGATCCAACATTTGGTGACAGATAAAGATTTTTAACTCAATGATGCTTTAAATGCTTTATGGCTTTTTGAATTGCCCACAAATAATTTTTTGGAATTGAATTTGCTGCTCAGTGACCACGTTTTTGGAATGAATGATAAAACATAATAATAATAATAACCACCTACAAGAACAGCTGTATACATGCTTCAGTATCAGCATCAGTTATCATACATATAAGATACATGTTATAAATGTACCTTTTTGTTTGGGGGGGGGGGGGGGGTGTTGCCTGTCTTAGTGTCGCATACTGCTAGTGTTAAAGACTGAGCATGAAATCCAATTTACTGCAGCTCGGCTTACCCTCAAGTCAAAGGCAGCTATTTCAACCTAGGCAGGGGATAGACAACACTGTAAACACAAACCTGTATGCCCTGTATTGTTGAAAAGAAGTAACTTATTGGCTTATTGCTGATTATTGTTCGTCCGAGCGAGGTCTAGACGGTGTGTGGGAAGGACACGATGAAGAGGAGGGCTGAGTGCTGCTGAAGGAGAACACAGTTGATTTCAGCCCTTACTTTGTTTTAATGATAGATGCTCTGCACCCCAGTGGCCACACTTAAATACCACCTCCTAGAGAATGCTCAAAAGCCCTCTTTCACTGAAATGTGCATGGGTGTGTGTGTATATGTGTTAGCCCATGCAGTGCTCTTGAGATCTTATCAGTATTTGTAACTAATGATGACATGTTTTCCCTTACAGATTCAGCCTCGAACTCATTAAAATTAAAAATCGTTATGTAACAAATGTAGGACATCGCTTGATTTGACTTGTCCTTACTTAGAATTTCTCATGAAAAATTCTGTTTTTCTCTGTAGTGGTGGATTTTGAAACATCAGGAAGAGGTTAAAAAAAGACCTGGTTAGTGAGGAACCAGGGATGAGGACTTTGGTAGGAAATAATGGAGGCAAGGCTGAGTGGCTGAAGTCGATTGAGCGAGGAAAAGAGGTCTGGCTGAGGAGGGGAGATGAGGTGGAAAAAGAAGGAAAGCATAGAGGAGGGGGAGGGAGCCGCATGTTTTGAGGTGAGTCCAAGGTGACCAGAGGAGGTAAAAAGCCATGTTAACCTGCAGGTTAATGCACAGAAAAAACCCCATCTGTAAACTGAAGAAAACAGTTATACTCAATGCAGCATGTGACACACACACTGTACTGGTCATGTGTTCAAAATCTCATGGTAACATTGTCAGAGGGATGAAAACAGTCCAGACGGTTCAGACGTTGGAGTTAACCTTTGCCTGTCACATGAAAAATGTCATACACGCTTGAACAATTTTGGGTTATTTTGTCGGCCTCCCTGAAGGTTGCCTGCATGTCATGTCTTGTTTTAAGAATTCAGACAAATCCTGATACATGGAGTTTGAAGTTTGGGTCATATGGGGTCCACTCTGTTTGCCTGATGCCTTCAGTTGGTGTGGTTATGAGTTATAGCGCAGCATTTTTTGCTCCAGGTGTACTTTACATACGTTTGACTGGCTCACTAATGTTTGCAATCTTTGTTTATTCCAACAAGGATCCATCATGTTTCTACCCTGCCTTGTGTTCAAGTCAAAACAATTTGTAAATTTCACCCCATTAAAAAATAATGCTTTTTTTTTCACAAGTGTTCCAATCATAAACTGTTTAAAACATCTATGATTGGACATCTTCAGTGACATCACTCATTGGTTTCTGAAGAGGTGTTATAAAGCCCAACAATGGCAGCTTCCATATTGGAAATACGAACTCCAGACTTGAGTAGAGGTGGATCTTGAGCGTCCTGGCCAACAGCTAAATATGCCTACCTGTCCGGCGGGTCAATCAGTCCCCTTATTATGCAAATACGCTCATAACCCTTAATATAAGCAAAACAGTTTAATCTTTTTACCTTCAAGTGTCAGAGCCCTTTAAAATCTGTAATAATTCGAGAGGCATGAGTGAGGATCTTAATTTGAAATGAACTGGAGACCTCTGTTTATGTTTGTTGGAAAGCTGACTGGTTTGCTTTCCTTGCCCTAGTCCCTGAAGCTTCCTTATTATGTATTTAATGAGTAAAATTATCTAATAGTTAAAAAGGACAAAATGGAAAACGTCCACCTAGGTTAAAAAATACTGAAAGATCAGCCAAGATTTGATTTCAACCATATATTTATGAAACATTCATGTTGATATAATTTATTTTCTCTTATGTCTGACTAGTTTTAATGCTCGATATGAGTTTGATGAATGAAGAGTCTCCTGAAAATCTGCCTATTGCCAGCTCCTCTCAGGCTCTAGCTGTTCAGGGAGCTGTCTGAACTACCTGAACTGTGCTGCCAACTTTGTCTTTCATTACACTGCGGTCATGATGTAGAACAGTTAAAGCAGAGAGCACGGCATTACATAAAAACATACACAGCAAAGTGAGGTCCATTAGGAGATCACTGTGCCAACATGGTCCTCAGCCCTTCCCCACATTATTATTCTGTTTGCCAGACCATTTACACACCTGCTGGGAGCTGGAAGATCACACAGAAAAAAACACACAAAGGCACATAAAGGTGAACACACAAATGCAACAATGGCATCAGAGGCACATAAGCCAGGTGCATCTCCTTATGATTTCATACAATAGAATAAATAGAAACACACAATGGCAATGAATACATAATCAAAATAGAACAAAAGGATGATGCATGAAGCTAAAAAACATAAAGAAGCACAAATTACAGGCTGTATTTTAAGAGCCTGAAGGGCAAAGTGTGGTTTAATTCTATAGCTTTGTCTTAAAGTGACATGAGCAGGTTATGGAGGAAAAGAGTCAGCTGCAGTCTGCTAGCTTTAGGACAATAAACAACAAAGAGTAGTAATAATCTGCCCATGTGCCCTCTTGACTCTTGATTTTTTGAACCATAAAGTGAGGGACATACGTTTCTGAGCTGCATGTATTCTCAGACCTTCTACTTTATTATTATGGCCAACAAGTCCTTTCGAAACCTAAGACATCTATGTAGGGCTTCTTAAAAAATACTTATTCAACCTTTTATACCAGGAGTAAAGTCACAGCAGGTAACTTGTTTCAGACAAAAGTCACAACTGCTAACAATTTGAACAAATAACAAATGACTCTGATGAACGTCGCTTTAGATAAAAGCGTCTGCTGAAAGAATTTTAGAAGTGACAAAATCATGAATTAAGCTTCCCAAAGCGAAAAAAAAAAGAAAATTTGTAATCGGAATCAGTCATACCAGCAGGCCTTCAGAAAAACATAAAACCATTCAATACTATGGAAAACCACTTCATGATAATGTCCATCCATGGGCCTAATTGTGATTAAGTTATTTTTATGAAAATGTGAACATTTTGTACATTGAATGGATTGGGCAGATGTCTAGGATTTAAATCAATCTTAAAATATATTTTATAATTTATTTTTTTTGAACAGTAACAAAATGTTATACAGTTTTTTTGTGACTTTGGGGACTCACCTTCAGTCACACTGGTCTAAGATTTTTCACGTAAAATGAAAAATGGAAGCTTATGAAGGACAGACTGCAAACGAACAAACAATCTAAACTTTAGACCTTCACAGCTATTGGTCCTTCTCTTCTTTGGTAATTTGTGCGGGTTTTGTTTCGAGCAATAGTCTCAGGCTCACAAATGTGCAATATGTGTCACATAATCCAACCTACTGGTGGATGCCATGTTTTCCTGTTTTAAATGTCAATACTTTTCATCCCTCACTGCATCACCTCCATTCAAAGGTCACACTTATATTTGAGACAGCTTACACCTGAGTCTTTTAGTGGACATTGTTGAGTGGGTGAAAAATGTGTGTGTTAGGCTGTCTGTATAACCCCAAACACACAAAACACACATTTATAAGTTACTTCATGTTAGATGGATGAATAGTGATGCAAACCACAAAGCTTTTTTACAGCGATGAGTGAGGTCTTTGCGTCAGACTGGAAGAAGCCTTGGCCCATTTTTAAATAAATAAAGACTTCAAACCTGCAGGGTCTGAAATATTCATCATTAAAATCACACAAGAGTTACTAAACTGTGTTTCCTGCTCCTCTGCACAGGCAGAGATAAGCTGGCTTTTGCACAGTTCTTTCATACTAATCGCTGCTGATAGTGTCAACATGTTTAAACCTTGCTTTTCATTAATAGAAATGCATTTACAAGCATTAGTATTTACAAGCCGGTGCGGGATGGAGAGGCCATAACAGACTAATGGTGTTGAAGGGACTCTTCCTCTGTGTTTGTTCCTCCATCTTTTCTCCTCAACACTTTCAGTGACATTGCCTTTCACAAAAACTATTCTGCTTTCCATCCCAGTCCGCATTAAAGGAAACTGACACAATGTTTAAAACCTGATCAGTCCATGTTTTTGTGACCATGTGTCAGTGTGTTTAGTGTGTAATGGACACATATTTAAAGCTCCACAGCAGGATAACAACCAGCTCAAAGTTATTGCCAAATCATGCAAGCCTCGAGCAGCGATAAGAGCAAGCAAACAAACATTAAGTGGTCAAATATCAATGAACAAACATGTATGCAGAAGAAGATGATAAGAGATAATTAAATGAATTGCCGGAAGCATTAATCTTAGTCTGATGAGATAAAGTGTTTGAAATTTGACGCTGAAGTCAAATGGACAAGACTATGTCATATTGAAAAAAAGTCCACCAAATCTGCACACAGTCAAGTGCACGTGTGACTCTCCTGTCTGGGTAGATATGCTATGTTTAAGCCTTTTTTTAAACACTGAGTGAGTGAGAGACTACAGTCAAGCAGTCTAATATACTTAAGCCTCAAACTGAATGAACGTTGGCCATGAAAACTGAGAGGTGTATGATGATAGTGTTTGTTAACGAGGCAGGAGATTATTTTGATGAATGACATGCAGACATTCTGTCAGTGGTGAGGGCACTTGAACCTGAGATGACTGATCACTGAAGTTGGACTATTATCGAGACATTCTTAGCTGAGGGTCAGGTTGGAGTATCTAAAATTGAATATGACCTTCACTGGGCTTTCTTTTTTTTTTAAAGAATTTGGCTGATTTCTAGATGAAAAACTGAATGTGACATTACATGTGTAAATGGATTGGCTCTTTCAGCTTTAAAATGCAGGTTTCCCTCATATCTGTCCTTGTGTGTCTGTCCGCATGTGTTTGTGTGTGTGTGCGTGTGTATGTGTGTTTCAATGTAATAGCGTCAGATAGTTACTGGAATACTTTTGTCTCCAAATACATGGAAGACTGGGATTGTACTTCTGTTTGAAATGTTAAATTGACAAACTAAAGCCTAATCTGTCTTGCACAATCTTACACATTTTTCCTAAATCAGCCCTTCCATAATGCACTTTTCTTTATGTGAACATAACTATAAAACATATACTAAACTAAGTTTGAGACTGAAGCACATGCAGCCAAAACTTTTTGCCAAACGTACCTACCTTTACAGAAAAGGAATGTAAGTGAAACACATAATCAATCCAGCCAATATAAAGTGGGAGACAAATCCTTTCTGATGCTCTTACCCAAGATCATCCTGTATCCTTCCACTGTCAACTTCTCTGTAGAACGTTTTCCTCCTGCTTGACTCCTCTTGTCCTCGATCAGCTACTGATGCGACTCAAAACTCAACATGGAGAAGACATGAGGCATTAAAACCTTCACTTTGCATCCCTACGCTGTTTCTCCTCCTCTTCTTCCCGTCTACCACATGAGATGTCTCTCCTTCAGATCTCGACACACATCTCCAGCCCAGCCAGCTGTTGCAAGAGAAGGAGGAGCAGTACAGCAGCAGCAGCCCTGACCGCAACACAACATACACTCAAACTACTGCAAGAGAGCCTGTAATTTATTCACTATTATATATTCAGTCCAGCAGGAGGAACAGCAGAGAATGCAGCTGAGATGGAGCTCTGTTGGAGGAACCTCTGCACCACAGCATGCCTCCCTCTCTCTCTCTCTCTCTCTCTCTCTCTCTCTCTCTCTCTCTCTCTCTCTCTCTCTCATCTTTTGGGGTTGGGTATAACCTAAAGGCACCTTGCATTCCAGAGCCATGATAGGCTGCAGGTTCAGCCAATGACAGCAGTCGGTGCAGAGCGTTTTCTTTGCGTGTTTGATTCAGGAGGCAGTGATAATGCTGCTGTCAATTCTGCTCTGCCTTTCCCTCTATCACCCTTTTTTTCTACCTCTAACAATTTTCATTCCCCTCTTGTCACGCTCTGTTGTCTATACCTTGCATCTCACACCAGCTGTGTCTGAAACATGTCTTGAGAGCATTTATGTCTGCATTCACAACACCCCCTCCCCCTGTACTGTACCTGCTACTGCCTATCTTTCTACCTGTCTGTATACACAAAGACACGAGTAAACTCTTGAGAATGCTGACGGAGCTCATGCTCTGTTCTTTCAGAGCAAAAAAAAAAAAAGTGGACACTGAAGTGCGACACAGGCTGACAGCTCCAGACACTCGATGATGCTTGGAAGGGAGGGGAGAATAGATTGAGGTTAACGTAGACTGACTGGGGATGGAGAGGTAGGTGAAGAAATGTTGGAGATGTGATGAAAGAGCAGGATGAAGGAGGTCGATGGCAGCTGTTTGACACACAGGCAGTGCTGAATGAGCCTGAAAAGTGAGCAATCTGTGACAGCATTTACAATAATTGTCTCTGAAGATGAGCTCTATGCTTAAGTGTATTCATGACTATCAAACTCACTCACGCAAGTAAGGCAACGCTTTTCAAGGATTGACTGGAAAAAGAAGTCATAATAATAATGTACAGTCATCACAACAAGGGCTTGTTTAACTTACATGATCCCAGGATAGAGTTTTTGTGCATGAGATAAGGTTTCCTCATTAGTCGAGTTGAGCTGAATAATGCAGGTAGGTGTATTGTTGTGGCCAATGGGCCAGGTGCTAATGTGGCTGTCTGTGGCAGGAGGGTCAGATCCAGCATGACTTTAATGGATGTCATCATGGGAAACTGAAACCAGATCACTGGATTCGGGTGACACCCCCACCCTGCATGTGTGTGTCTCATGGGTATGTTAAGTGAAGGCTTTTAGTTGCTTACTTGCTAAAAAACTTGGCTATTTTCTTTGATGTTACTGCAAGGTTGGTAGAATATTGTGCAGCGCTGTCTGAATTATGATAGGAAGACTCTATTGGAGGAGGCTACAGAAGTGTTCTCAGCAGTTTTGCTGTACTGGCACAGCAACAATAGGGGCTTATACATTTGTTTGTTTGAGGATATTTGAATGAATTCAGTTATAACATTGATTTATCAAAACTGTTCATTTCTTTTTTTAATCCACCTTTGTCCACACTTAAACAACTATTATATAGTTTATATAGTTTTCAAAAATAGAGAAAGGTGACTGTGATGGATTCGTTGAAAAAAAAAATGGATTCATCACCAAACTTTTCTAAATAAAAGACAAGGAACAATAACATTTTTCTGAGAATATTTGAACGTTTGAAAAGTGGACTTGGCTACAGTCTTTAGCATGATCTCTAGTAAGCACTAAATGCTGTTTTGCAAATGCACTGAGCACATGCAGTAAATGCCTAACACAGCTAACGAATGAGGTTACATTCCTTGGCTGTCATGCAAAATGATTTCAAAGTGTAGATGAAATGATAAAAAGTGTTTTTGTGCAGAGCAAGGCTTGTGTATAAGCATAATGTGTGTGCAAGTGTAGTGTCAGTTTAGTGTATGTGGACCCAACCATCCTATCAATTCACTCAAACTGCCCCAGCAGGCCATAACTGTGTCGACAGGCTTGTTGAGCTCTAATTTTAGCTTTGATCGTTACGGGTGAGCCCTAAGCAGAGCTGAGGAGTCCTGCCAACGTTTAACGTGTTCTTTATTTAATGTCTTTCACACAAGAATCCCCCCTAAACTGTTAAAACAGCAACCTACAGGTTAAAAGGAGAACTGACAGAGATATAGAGATGAAATAGATGTTTAGATTTTCTCCCATAATTTACTGCAGTTTTCTATCCTGCCTTAGAAATATATTTTATTAAAATAATAGGTACTATTCCTTCATATTAGCTTCATATTAAGGAGTAATATGAAGCTAATATGAAGGTGTGTGATTGTTTATTAAAATGTTCTGTGGCAGAGTAAGAGCAGGAGGGGCAGAGAGCAGAGCATCTGTTTACTGCACCTCAGAAGTAAAAATAGTTGCTACTAGAATGGACACAAAAAATCTCACACAGAGACACACACTGGGCTAAACCTGTAACCTTGGAATGTAGAGTCAAGTTCACTGTTAAATGTACACACACACACACACACACACACACACACACACACACACACACACACACACACACACACACACTAACACACACACACACACACACACACCATGCTTTGTTAAGTAAAGGACTCAACTTCTATACTGTGTTTCATACTGGACCATTTAAAATATCATTTTCTGACATTTTGTAAGGTTTAAAAACTCATTAATCAGAATCTGTATTATCAGTTTCGTATTAGGGTGCAGATTTTTTCTATATATATATGTATACTAAGCAGCAAATCCTCCATCCGAAAACTAAAACTTTTTTGTAATTTAAGCTCAAAGTCCATATTTTAAAATCAGAGACAAAAATCCCCAGCATGTAAGATCAGCTATTATCACATCATTGATTCTGTTCATACTTGGATCACATGACTCGTAGTGAGTTAACCTGATATAATGGAGGTGATAATTTGAGTTCTTAGCAATTCGAGGAATAGGCATGAGAAGGAACCTTCAGGTCCTGAGCAGTGACATTTTTATAAACTACTTTGTTGCAAAACGTCTTCCCACTGAGCGTCTGTGATAATTTACAATCATTTGAATAATTGGCTTTTAAAAGTTAGAAACTTACCACCACTCCAGCATGTCAAGAACTCTCCTGTGTTGATACTGATAGAGGAAAAACTTGTGGGATGTTTTGAATTGCAAAGACAGAGTTGTCTTTATCTCTCTCTTCCCCTCTCCCTTCATCCATCATTCCTTCTCTACATCATGTCAGTGCTGCATGATAAAGGTCAGAGGTCAGACAAGGTCTAAGTGTAGGTTCTTATCTGACACTGCTGTTGACATTTGTTGGAGACGACCTTAACTTTCTTCAAAGAGACAAACCTTCAAAGCCTTCAGTTACCCCCTTTTCTTTCTGCTCTGAATATTGCAATAATGAGGGCATTACACACCCCTCGGTTACTTTAAGGTGATCAAAGGAGGACTGCTCAGGGTTGTCGGTGGTTTCACATTGCTCAGTAGTCTGTGATGAGCTTACCTGAGCTCCACATGGTCGCCTCTGTTATTCACGTGGCTTGAAGCGATCCCTGCCCAGTAGAGTTTTCCCAAAGGTCAGTGTGTCAGCCGGCATGAAGATGTCCAGACAGAGATCCGTTATGTGAGTGGAATCAGTCAACGTTTTTGCTTTAAGTTACTGCTAAAAGATAAATGCAGTACCAAGCGGTGACTTGAGTGCAGATCCTGCAGCCGTCAGCTGGAAGGAGGAGAGGGAACCACTGTGCACAGGCAGCCACATGCCAGCAATGTCGCTGCATCAAACAGCAAGTGGCTTGATGTTTAGCTTGATCATCTTCCTCACAGTCTATTTCCCTAACTCTTCTCAGATTCTCATTAATCCCTCTCCGTGGTCTTTTCTAACTTCTTAGTGGTTCCCTTTCATACCATCACCTCTTTCCGATAGGCAAAACCAGTGCACTAGATTCCAGAGGCTCGTTCTGCTTCTTAGGACATTGGGAATATAATATGTGATGACAACTGTGGAGGGAGAGAGGTACAAGCAGAGAGAGAGAAAGTGACGAGGAGGGGCAGGACACAGAGGAGGGGGGATCTGGCTACTGATGGCAGATCAGAGGAAACATAGATTTGTGTGTTGTTGTTGTTGAACTGAAGGAGGACTGCAAGTCGATGTAACTTGAGAGACATGAAGTCGAAGAAGAAAATGTTGACACAGTGAAGAAAAAAGAATATGATATGAATATGATGGACATGTTTGTTTAATTTTGAAACTAAGTGCACATACGATTGGCTCTGCTAAACTAGCTTCTTTCTGGCACAGCTCCAGCTTAGCTATAAGTATTTTAATACATTTTCCTTTTGTTTCCTGTGTTATTTTGGTTACTTACCCTGTGCCTTGTTTGAGGTCTGAGCCTTTCTGCCCTTCCTCCAGTGTCTCCCCGCATCTGTGATTATTTGATGTGTCTCACTTGTGTCTTGTTGTCTCCCTTTAGTATAAAATCTCTTGAAGCCCTGACCAAGACTCAGCCCCCAGCTAACTCATCTCCAATTACAAAGTTCAACATGTCATCCAATGAAACTCCCACCGTGAAAAACTTGAATTGTTGGGATCATTTAAAACAAAACATGGATGGATGCATGGCTTTGAGATGAAGACAGCAGCACATTTACAAACATGATACAGCTAGACTATGTGTGCTAGCTAGCTGATTAAATCCACACTGCTAGCAGTCAATGTGCTAATTCAGATCAGATATCGTAAATGTGCTTACAAGCGATTTTTTTTTTCTTTCTGAGAGGTGGGGGAGTATTTTGTGGAGGACACCGAGGAGAGACTTGAGGTGAGACTGACGTATGGCGCAATGTCGAGTAAATGTCAAGCTAATTCTGAAATGCTGGAGGCCTGCAATCAAGTCTGCTCTACCCTGCCTCCAGGTTTACTACTTAATAATACAACAAAATAATGTAAAAATACAGTATATGGTGAAGTGCAGTCTAGTAGAGCTGCATGAACACATGGCATTCAGTGTTTGGAGTGCTCCTGTGATGATAACATCTGCGGTCTATAAAAAACAAGTGTTTAAGGCAGGCAGTAAAGGCAGCGCCCATTCAGGCTTGGCAGAGTCCCACTGTGTCACTGAGGAAAATATGTGCATGTTAACACGTCTTCCTCCTTCTTTAAAGACAGACGCCTCCATTTTTATTATATTTGCATATTAATAATATGCCACACACACCTCACATCTTTTGGCAGCATGCCGTACAGAGGTGATGTTAAGGGACAGTGAGGAAGGACAGCAAACAGAAAGAGTAAGCACATTTCACAAGGGGGTTTAAGTTTCACACACACACACACACACATATACACGCACTGTATACCATGACACCTCCCCCATTTGCTTGTCTCTTTGTAAAACTCTCTCTCTCTCTCTCTCTCTCTCTCTGTCTCTCTCTCTCTCCCTTTACTATTTCTGTCTAATTTTCAATAACCTAAAATAAAAACTCCTTAACCAGCAAATCCCACCACATTTTACAATCCTAATTTTTCATTATTACTGTCCTATTGTTTCTCTTTTGGTTATAAAAAAAAATTGCTATCAAAGGCCGATTATCTGTCCTCAGAGGAAGGTCAAACAAGGACAACTGCTGCACACAGTCATTGTCTTTATTATACAGCTTGTTGGCAGAATATTCTTGTTTGAACTTCTTTTATGCCTGAGAAAATGTTATATTTTTGTAAAAGATAAAGAAATGATACAAATCATTTACATAATGTAAAAACACTATATTCATGTAAATGATGTAACTAACTTAATTCACAATCTAAAGTGATAGCGCCGAAGTATGATGAAGAATGCCGTCTGTCAGACTGAAAGTATAACAAAATATATGAGTGGAATTTTTTCTCTCATGTTTTAATTTGTAAACACAGTGTTGCAGCTAGTTGAAATGCAGCTGTTGGCCAGGTTACTCAATAAAAGCCTTAAAGTACGAGAATCACCCACCTAATGAATACAATGCTAGTGGTGTGGGGACCCCTCCATACGACGGGCCCCCTACACCCCCCCGAGCATCAACAGCAACCTAGTGACGAAGCAAGAGACCTCACGACACCACCCACCCGGACAGCACTACTCCTTCCCCTGTGTGTGTGTGTGTGTGTGTGTGTGTGTATTGGAATATATTGGGTTATATTTTAAATCCTGTGAAGATGTTATTTGCCAAGTTTTTGCTGACCTGGTGCTGAGAGAGTCCAGGGACTCTCTTTAAACAACAAATTGAGCAAAAAACATCTATCATAATTTAAGCAGTTCTAACCTATATCCCAAACATTTACACATAACTTTCATCGTTATGTACAGCAGAGATTATCACATAGAAAGTGTTATTTTGGGAGATGTGCCTACAGCTTTGCAGAGCATTGTCTGATTTTGTTATGTGCTTTTTCCACCTCAGGGATGAAAGCACAGACTACTACATCCCTCCTCTCAACCAGACTTTACTCTTCAGTCTTTGAAGATTACATCGGTCAGTTTCCGTTGATTAATCCTTTTTCATGTCCTTTCACGGTTCATAATTGCACAATGTGATATGATCAATGGATAGAGAGGACAGCGTGCATATTTCTGATGGTGCTGAGTCCCTAGGTACCTTCATTAGCCTGATTATTCTGATCCAAACACACTCCACTAACAAGTTTACATGTAAATGGGTTAATTCTATTCTCACTCCCCTCTCACTCAGCTGTGTTTACGTATTCACTGTGAACATATCTTATATATGAGGTCTTGTGCAACATTTTGTTAAAATAATAACCGCAAAGGTTGTGAGTTTTGTGTCGCAGATTGTGTTCAACATATTCATTTCTGTGACCTCAACAGCAGAAAAGCAAAGAAGTGTGTTCAAGGCAGAAGGTGCCTGGCAGAGCCCAAAATGTTGTCTAATAGAGACACCTTGTGGACAAATGCTGAACTCCCATCCAAATGTAAGAATTTTTTTCTTTCAAATACTGTCTCCAATGGGTGGCGCTGCAACTCTACTGTCCTCTCACCCCACATCAATTATAGACTCAAGACTTTAAGAAATGCATCTCATGATAGCCAAAGCAAATCATGAGAGGCATATACAGTACAATAAACCTACTTTGAACCTCTTAAATTAAGAAATCAGAATTTGGGCCATGTTAATATTATCACCCTGAGTTGCTTTGTTATTAACTACTAAAGTGCACAGTAGCTTCATGCTGTTATGAAGCAGGGGGAACGAGAAGCTGCTGCCCCGTCTAGCCCTCTCCTCTAAGGATTAGTGACTTAATGCAACCATTGAGACACTGAGCTCTGATCAGCTGCTTAATGATGTTTTATCCCCCAATAACACCACCATGCTCACACAATATGCTCACACATGCATACACACACATATCCAACACTTTGTTTTTAAAGGTGACTTGAAAATAAAATTCACTCTGTGCAGCTCTTTGATCAATCTTATAACCCCCAATTATAAACTAAACTTTACCTGTTTTTTTAATTTATTTTGAAATAATTTCATAGATAATTTCTCTAAATTTTTATTTATTTATTTTTAAACTGAACGTAAACAAAGACAATACATTTTCTTAAATTAACTACTGCGATAAAACCAATGTTAAAAGCATTTATTTTTTTAATCGTTAGCTGCATTCTCTGTTTATTTATTTGAAAAAACTACTCGAACAGACTTTGTATATTGTGATGGAATATTTGTTTTAAGATTGTCTTTAATTTTCAGAATGTATATGAATAGTGAATCACTTAGTTTAAAATGGAAGATATTTTCCCCCTTTTTTAACATTTGGAAATTATATGCTCAGAATGCTGAAGGGAGTACTTCATTGAATAAAAGGTCTGAATTATAGATACATTCTGAATGGCACAGGAGGTATAAAGGCTCATCTGGATCAGGAGTCATGGTCAGAGGGGTCAGAAGTCAAAAGTGGTTGCAGCCGTTCATTTGTCTTGGCGCAAAATTGTCTTTTTCAAATTTGAAGTCTTTTGTCCTCCAACAACATTGGGCCATTATCTTACTATCATCTACCATTTGGATTGATACAGGACATCCCACATATCTATTATCCAATCTTCTGCTAAGGAGTGTTTGCCTTCAGATAGCAGAGAGTTTTTGTTATTCATCCGGCCCATTCAAAGTTAGATGCTGGTTAAAAGTACGAATTTTCTACAAGCAGAAACACACACACACACACACACACACACACACACACACACACACACACACAGGCTTATACTAATCCTTGCAAAAACAAAGTGATATATTTCTCCCAGTGCAGGTCAAGCGTGGGATGTTCATCGGCATGTTTATCAGGATTAAAAGCATTTTATCCATAATATAACCTCAAACATCATACTTAGCAAACACTCACTGTTCTAAATAGAAAGTGCTGTGAACATGGAATTAATCGTTTCACTATGAAATAGATTTTAAAAGTGGCGGCCATGATGCTTTCAAACCATTCCCACCAGTGAGCTGTGACCATGTGTGACCTTTGTGACCCCTCTAACTGACCTCTCAGTGGGTGGCCTTCACACTGAACAGTATGGCCATGAATCACCAGAAGTGGCTACTCTTAGATCAGACCTTTGTTTTTGTTGTCACTTTTTTTTGGAGGGGCATGTCTTCAGGCTTCAGTCAGATAATCTTTTTAGTGTTACTTTCTCTTTTCCACTTGTGGTCATTTCTTGGCTTGTTCATTGTCTCTCCATCAAAAGAAAACCCCTATTTATCTTTATTTAACTTTTACATCGATGTGTTTTTTCTTAATTGTTGTGTTTTCATGAAAGGTAAAGGATCTAAATGTGTTCATTATTTATTTGAGTGTGGAGTTATTGTGTTGTTTTACTATCGATGAAGAAGAACGCCTGCATTGCCGTGCAGCCATGTGAATAATAAATGTTTATCTTACAGTCCTGCCTCCCACATCTAACCTTTCATTAAACAACGGCCAGAGGATTAGTGCAGATAAACCACGAGATCTGGGGAGAGAATTGAGAAACAAAGTAGCGAGTAAACAGGATAACTGGTGATGTTTATGCTGTGCTGATGTCACACACGGAAGTGAAGGATTCATTGAAATGTTTGGACATTTTTAATGACATACGAAAGAAAAAGACAAAAATAAGAAATGTTTTTACCTGAGAACAATACTGTTGCTTCGTCACACTCACTTTGCGTTCTTTTTTTTTCAACGTTTTTTTCATGAAATCATTTTGCTTCGGTAAAAAACACAGATCAGCTACATTGTTCTAGGACAGCTACCTCTTTATATGGGTACATGATGTAACAAACAACAGAGAAACAGTGGACACTAAAGAAACGTGAGATAAATTATAACACTTTTTAGGAAACAAAGAGAATCCTCTGCCACAAATATTATATACAGAATGAGACACATACCTGCACATCAGAACAAATAGTCAATATACGCTGTATTAAATAAGAGAATAAATAGAAATACTTTACATTTGTTTCAAATATCCGATGTTGTCAAAACTAATCCAGAAGTGCTTATATAACAACAATGGGACGTCTGGTCAAAGTCATCCTGTCTCGGCCCTGCAGGTCCTTTATTCATTTGGTAATCAGATTTGGGAGTGTTTCCCTTTAGGTCAAGTTTTTTTTTGTAATTTCAACAGTTGTTTAGCAGTGCTAGTCTAAATGCACCACACATGTAAACAGACCACTTTTATTCAACAGGTCATCATCAAGCATTATTTTTGGGATCATCCATCAGCTATAAGTCCATCAGTGTTCACAAAGAAGAAGATGATCAGTCAGGTTGTACTGATGGCTCGAGCAGAGACGACCCTCCTCTTCTGTCTCAGTCTCTGTACACAGAGGTGATCTGTCGGGGGGGCACGTGTGCTGCATGGTAGGAGTCATACGTCCCCTCTGAGTGTATGTCGTATCCAGGCTGAGTCTGATACAGCCCCTGCTCCACAGAGGAGGAGTAGTGCTGTCCGGGTGGGTAGTGGGGTGAGGTCTCTTGCTTGGGCACTAGGTTGCTGCTGATGCTCAGGGGGGGTGTCGGGGGCCCGTCGTATGGAGGGGTCCCCACACCACTAGCATTGTATTCATTAGGTGAGTGATTCTCGTACACTCCTCCTTTCATGGCCCTCAGGTGGAGAAGGTGAGCAGAGTCAAAGGTGCCGTATGGTGGACTTGGCAGACCCGGGGAGGAGTAGCTCACCATGCTTCTCAGAGAAGTAGGTGCTACGCGGACCCTGTGTCTGTCTTCAGGTCTCATTCCAGCGACAGGAGATGATCCAAGCTGCAGGCAGCCAGCCACCAGGTTTGAGGTGGGTTGAGAGAGGCCCTTACACAGTGTGTCCATGAAGGCCCTGCTCTCTGTGGACAAACCTCCCTCCAGGGCCTCAGACAGAGCACAGATATAGTTACGGGCGAGTCGTAGAGTCTCGATCTTAGACAGTTTCTGAGTTTTGGAGTGGCAGGGCATGATGGTACGTAGGTTCTCCAATGCATCGTTCAGACCGTGCATACGTGAACGCTCCCTGGCATTGGCCTTTACCCGCCTCGCACGGAACCGCTCCTGACGGGCCTTGGTCATGCGCTTTTTTTTGGGACCTCGTCGTTTGGACCCGTTTTCATCCTCCTGTTCCTCTTCCTCTTCTTCCTCGTCTTCCTCTGCATCCTCGCTCCCCAACTCTCTGGTCTGTTGGTTTGCTCCTCCAGCTCGGAAGTGGTGTGACGAGCCAGATGCTTCTCCATCAGGTGAGCTCATGTCTCCATCCATCCACTGCAGAGGACTGACCACATCTTCTTCCTCGCCTTGTCTCGCATAGGGCTTGATCATCATTGTACTGTAGAAACAAGACAACATATATGTTTAATTTTACAGCTGTGTATAATAATTTGTTCTTTAATAGTTTTCTTAAATATCTGCTTCACCACAACAAATGGAATCTTAGTTTGTCTTCCATGATTCAAACAATCTTCACATTGAACTGCATTGTAATGATTATTATTACTATTTTAGAATTTTAAGAACCAAAATGTTGGGTTTTTTTGTTGGTTTTTTGTATCTTAATAATAACAAATTTTGGGCCCTTCTTTTTTGTGCTCTTAGGAGTGGTGCATTTGAGGGGTGCTTGGCACTTCTACAATCAACAACCTGAAGCCAGAGAGGTTACGTTTTTGTAGCCTACTATAATGTTAAAAACCAACCAGGGTATTTTATGAATTAGTACAGTCAGCAGCACCCAAAACAGATGGACAGTTTCAGCACTGGACAGTTCCTTTCTGTCTCGCACTTTTCTTGTCACAGGTGTTGCTGCTGACAAAACCAATAAAAATTTACTTTACACGTTCTAGGACTAGCCTATATATATTACAATACGCCTTACATTTATTAATTATCATGTAGAATACCCCCTCCCTCTCTTTTAGGGTAATCCCGGTTATCTTGTGAACTGGTAAAGCCACGACAGCACTTCAATCTGGGCCATCGCAGGATTTGCTCCGTGGATGAAGGCTACCATGGGATTAAATGAAAGATCGACGGCCCGAGATCAGTGACAGACGACTCAGAGGGAATTGAATTCAGACATTTGCACAGAAATATTAATGTTTTACCCCGAGTCACTTGCTTGCGTAGCAGTTCTGTTGTCTAGGCAAAAGCACATTAAATAAGTCATTCGATTTTAAAATGGATAAAATATAGGCTTTTCAGTCACTCTAGATTTTTGCTAAAATATACGCTTTGCCAAAACCTGAAAATGAATTAATGTTGGACCAAAAATGTAAAAATGATTTTCTGTTTGCCTGATAAGAGACAGACGCCATAAAAACTTTACATGAATTACTCTAAAACTTACCCGAGGAGCTTTATCTCGCGAGCCTCTCAGGATGTGTGCCGGATGAAGTGCTCTTGTAGGCTGTTTGGTCTCTCTGTGTTACGTCAATGTGGAGAAGTCCCTTGGTGTGTTCCTGCGCAGACCTGTCCCACAGAGTCTCAGCGTGGGTCACTCTGCAGGGGCTCTGGGTTTTAACCTCCAAGTTTAAGCTCCTCCCCATCCTCCCATCCAATTTCTGTTGACGCTGTTGAGCTCGCGCGTGGCCGGCCCGTGTGTCGCGCGTGTGTGTGTGTGTGTGTGTGTGTGTGTGTGTGTGTGTGTGTGTGTGTGTGTGTGTGTGTGTGTGTGAGAGAGAGAGAGAGAGAGAGAGAGAGAGAGATAGAGAGACAAACAGGAGAGGCCCAGGCCTTTGTTGCGTCCCGAGGATGGCCGCCAAATCCGCAACACGTTCGCATTGAGCGGAGGAAGAGACGCGCTCAGTAGGCTGAGCTTAACTATATGTGACAGCTTGAAGTTGCATGTGAGCAGGTGCTTGCTCCATCCCCTTTTCTAGTCATCCTGTCCTTCGCAGGCTGCTGAACAAGTTCATCCCACCCTGGGGCAGCTCCGACCAGACGGAGAGAAAGTTTCTCTGGGACTCATTATGTGGCTTCTTCACTCTGAAGGATGTAGGTCCATGCCTTCAGAGTTTTTATGTAATGCAGGGCATCATTGTAATTATAGGTTAACTGCGTAGAGGAAGATTAACTCACTTCCTGTAAGCAAGTGCAATTTTAAAACACATCAATGTTAAATAAAGGTATCACAAGTAAATTCTGACATTAAATATATTAAATAATAACTGTTTATGCAAAATATTTACTAGGTGTTGAAACCCATTATGTTAAAAAAAAAAAGTTTTTCTCTATGCTGCAATATGTCAGCAGCATTAGAAAGTTACATCTTTTCATGGTTGGGCTTGGACCAGCTCAAGTCCCCTGTCATCATCAAGACTAAGAGACTTCAATGCTTAATCAGAATCAGAAATACTTTATCATTCAGGGAGAAATTCGGTTGATGCTTTTGATCTCAGACGCAAAACACAAATAGAAAGAATAGAAATAATTCTAGAATGTAAAAATGAATTAGAATAGAGATCAAATAAGCAATAAAATAAGCAATAAGAACCAGGTAGGACTATGATGATACACTATGTACAAGCTTACATCATTTTCCAGACCACTTCCACTGAACCCACTCAAAATTGTAATCAGAAAAGATTGTTCTTAAATACCTTCTTGAATACATTAATGAGCATCCTAAATGTATAAGCTTTGGTATTTTACAATATATGCTAATTGCTGTGTCATCATAAGTCCCGTTTCGACCGGAGGAACTATACTCCAGAACTATGGACTTTTTGAGGAACTACGTGCATTTCCACCAGATCTACCAGGGTAAAAATATAGTTCTGGGGTAGAAGTTTACCCGTAAAAAAAAGACCCTGTTAGGGGTTATATACTTTCTGAAGGTCCAGGGACTTTTGACAGAGCATTTAGCCCCTGTAGTGCTGAACGGCTCTGATTGGTCAGTCACAGCAGTGTGTTAGCTGAAACATGTTTCCTTCTTAAATGACTCATGGATTGAAATACAACAGTATGGTTAGGGGAAGACAGACATAATTAAAAACTAAAATAGGAAACATTAAAATAAAGAAACACACAAGGGAAACAACCAGCAACTGGGAAGAATGCGACAAAATAAAGCAAGACAGGAAAATCTAAATACTGAAAATATGAAAAATACACAAGGTTTCGCTTACTTTTAATTAGTTATAAAATTACTAATATGATAATGCTTCACAATGAACTGAAGATAATGTGTCAAAGAGATTTAATAGGGTTAATACAGACACTGACTCAAATGTGTAAAAGTAAGAATCCACACACATATTCTGCATGAAAAAGAACGTCTTGTTGACAGAAATTACTTCCGGTCAGAGAACATGGTGACAGAGAATATCCATGATTTGGAAACTGAGCACCACATGCACTGAAGTAGAGGTCTATTGGAATGTAATCTGCTAACTCAAACTATGAGCTTCTCATTCGGAGGTCAACCACCTCCTCCCCCCGGGTTTCTGCCTTTCCTATTGCACACCTGCAGCCTGAAATGGGAATAGCCGAGTCGGATCATCCCCAGAGTGGAACTAGCAAGGGAGTTTTATTGCTGAGCTCTCGTGTCCCTTTTGCATACACTCATACAACGCTTATATGACACTAAAATAAGCAATTCTATGTGTTCCATTTAAAAATGTGGTATTGGTTACATTCTTATTTGCCAAGTTGGTGTCCTTACTTTCTCCTTTCTTTTGTATTCTTCATTATTTTTATTTTTAGTTTGACCCACTTTGGATATCACCCAATATTTATGTTCTACAAGTGATGCCCAAGAGTCACACTGTATGTATGCCATGATGTCGCCAAGTCCCTCAGTGCTGACCGCACATGATGAAGTCCTGCTGCAGATGGCCTTCTCACTTATCTCTTGTTTTAATGTGTGTGTGGCTCAGATGCTCATCTATCCTCCACTGGCTGCTCAGCTCACTCAGCATGTCCTCTAGGTGTGATAGCTATATGGGATTTAGTTAAATATTATAAAATATGAAGGATGGATAAAACTTCACTTCAGTACACACACAAACATGACCTTTCTCTGAATCCCCAGAGTTTCTGTGACAGTTGGGGAAAAGTGGGTTTGGTCCATCTGTCATACTGGGAGTCCTCTGAGAGATATCAACACAGCAGTGTGAGGAATGTGTGCATGTTACTGTGTGTGTGCTTGTGTTTGTGTCTGGAGAGCTGAATGGATGATGGTTGGCATGTGCAGCAATTCAAAATGCTCCTTGGATATACTTTTACTACAAAGTTATGTAAAAACCTAATCAAAAAAACAACTCTACTTTAACCAACCATAAAGGTTTCTTTTGCTGCCATTGTCTACAAAAACATCCAAATGTATGCGATTGGTAAAGGCATTGACAATATAGGTCATCAAATTGTTTGGAGAGAGCACAAAAAACTCCAGAGAATGAACGTAGCTCTGCATTTCACACTACCCCATCAACTTTAGAAATGGCTAGCATCTAAGCCAAACTTGAACCTCCCTCCAGCCCATTACCAACCCAGAGGGGACAGGGGTGATATTGACCATTTGTCCTCCTTACCACCTCATTGATGGACCCTACTAATGGATAAAACAGAAACTTCTCCTCTGCCCGAACCCCTAAACCCCCTTAACCCTTCCCTAAACCCTCTGTCGACCCCCTGTTGTGTGTGCTCATTGGCTGACCGCCTTCAGGCGTCCCTTTTCCACAGGTCCATTGTCTGGCCCCATAAGCAGCTTTGTTTCTGCATGTGCAGCTGGGCTAGCCCGCGCAGCCATTAGCCACAACACGCTAAAGAGAGAGCGGGATAATATAATTACAAAACAAAAGTCAGGTGGCTCACGAGATCTGCCAGGAGGAGCTCTTTTGGGGGAGATGCGAGGATACGCTGGCGGGTGGCCAGCTATAATTCGATTATGAAGTTGTGTGAGCGACAAAAGACACAATTGAATTTTTTTTTCTTTTATTTGCCCCACTGTGATTTAATTTGATTCCACTGGGGCTTTTAAAAGGGCTCCACTGAAAAGAGAGAAGATTTACTCTTCTAATTTCTGGAGTCACCAGCTCAGAAAATGTAATATAGTCTGACAAAATAGTGAGAAATTCTTCTCTGAGCTGACTTTATTGTCGTGCTGCTGCATGTGAGGCGCAAATCAGATGAAACGCTGAAGGCTGCATTTTCCTTCAGAGTGACTGGTCTTGTGCGCTTGTTTTTGCATGAATGCACACAGACTAGTGGACAATGGGATCAATGGCAGATCCGTCTCCAGTAATATTCTCTTCAAACAGGGCTGCAAGTGTGTCCCCCTGTTCTGTCGGCAGACCCACATTTATCCTGTTAGTCACCCTGGATGAGTGAAAGAGTAAAATCAACCCCCATCCCAGCTGGACACACACTCACAATATAAAGATGCACCAATTCAAACAGGCACACACACACACACACTGGGGAGTTACACCCGCAGCTTTATAGACAGCTGATAAGAACAGGTTTAGCTGGTGGCCACTGTTTGAAGCAGGTCAAGCAGAACATGATCTGTTAATGTCTTTTTGTTTCTGTAGTTTATATAAAATACGGCGCTTAGTTTTTTGTTTTGTTTTGCTACCTTATAAGACAATAAGCAATTGTGTTATATGCACACATGCTCTTACCACTCACAGGCTGGTGTCAGTATTGTGCCCTCTCAGGCCGTGTAAAGGCCCATTTCTTGCACAATTAGGCACAGCTTGATCCTGCCCCTGGGAGAGCACCACATTCCCTTGTTCTGTGAAAAGGTTACACTTCAAATAATCAACTGTCTGGTATTTTGTTTTATTATGCAACTGTATGTGTCAGAAAGAGCCACATTTTGTTTGACAGATTTTTGGAATTGTTTTATTAAAACATTTTAGGAATGAATTTAACAGATTTTGAACTTTCTTCTGCTAAATTGTACGCAGAACCATATTTTCAAGGCTTTATGTTGTGGAAACCAAACAGACTCCTATGTGAGTTTCTGCAGACAGCAGCTTTAGTTTCTGGGGGTGGCAGGAAAGGCAGAGCCGATGAACTTCTTCCCATTACCATATGAAGAATTATCCCAGGTATATGTTTGGATAATGAGCTCCTTCCCTCCCAGACTCAGACGACACCTGCATAAAATACACCATGAACAGAAAAACTCAAACAATAAATAAAAAATATTGCAAGACATGTAAATATACCCACTGTTTTCCCGGGCGAGTGATGTAGCAGAGGCTGTACAAGGCAAAGTCGAACTCAGGGCTGCAGCCAATCACTGCAGAGCCGACCTGTTTGTAGTAACCATCCCACTTGAACTGCATTCCCAGGACATCAGGATAGGTGGTCCACTGAAAGCAGTTCAAAGAAATACATGTGCATATTGAGCATAAAACATAGTCAACACATTGAGTTGTGTACTGTGGTTGCTTACAGGCCCATTGAAGCTGTGGCTGTAGTAGTTCAGCTTCCCTCTTTTCTCCAGAAGATAAAACTGGATCCAGTTGTGGAAACCAGACACCTTTCCTCCCTTGACCTCACCTTTCAAATAATATTATTCCTTATTAGCATTATGAGAATTTTTTTTTTTGCAAACACGTGATGCTTTTTCGAAACCTGCTCCTGCCTAACCTGCAAAGATGTGTTCAAACCCGCTTGAGTCCATCTTGTTGTTGTTTCTGGAGTACAGACCAAACCACATCATCTTCAGATCATTAATAAACTCTTCCTCTGATGCATAGACACCTGGGAATACAGAATAAAATACATTTAAAAAAATAGAAATGGCTGTTATGGATATAGAGCAGGGGTCTCGGGGCTCGCAAGCAATCGGTAGCTCGCAGGCCCTCAATAAGTAGCTCTCCAAGCAAATCCAAAATATAAAAAAATAAAAGAAAGAAAATAAAAAGAATCAACCCTATGCATAAACAAAATATTTATGCAAAGGGTATGCTATTTCCTCATCTAATTTCTTTATTATTATTTTTTAGAACTAGTGCAGTCTTAAATTACTCACCCAAAAGTTCAGATTTAAGGAACTTCTGCACTTGCTTCTTTTTTTAAAGGTCAAGAACATGTCTAATTATTTCATACAGTCAGCTGAGATAAATAGGTTAAAGGTGACATGCAAACAGAAACTGCTGATAATTGATTTACTTCTGAAACAAGTAAATCTTTCGCATTTGCAGTTAAATTGTGACACACATGACCGTTTCAAATCCTCGGCCAAGTATTATCAGACGACAATGTGTGTAGACAAGGAACAAATGTCAGGATGAAATATTCAGCATGGACCCGCAGTTACCCTTGGTGTAGAGGAAAGCAAACAGCTCTCTGCCCAGCTCAGTGTTGGACATAGTCTCTTTCAGGAAGGTGTACTGTTCAGCCAGCTGCTGAGAACTCATGTTCTCCGTCTGTCCCGTCATCCTGTTGTAGTTGTCCAGCACAGCCAGCAGAGCGGCGTATGTGGGTCTGGAAAACAGAGTCTCCTCATCCAGGTATTTGAACAACCTGGAAACACAAAGACAAACACCAATAGAGACAGAAACATGTTAATTCGTCAAGATTATTAGTAAGCAAATACAAAGGCAGAGACTTGTAGTCATGAACATATTGTTTCTCACACTCTTGAGGAGAGGTCAGACTGGGAGCCTGTCTGAGAGTCGTGCACCAGAGCCTGAGGGTCAATGATCAGCTGTGAGGCTGAAGCCTTGTTTGAATCCAGAGCGAAGAGTGTCTCAGAGAGACTCTTGATCTCAGCATCAGTGATCACATCACTTCCACCTCCTCCATTATCTATACATAATCACATATACACAAACACAATTCATGCATTATTCATGTTTCTTTTGTTAACCTGTTGTACTGATTAAAGTATTTCTGTATATTAGCACAAGTGGTAATACCAGTGATGGAAGGTTTTTAAGAATTGAAAGTAAATTTACCCAAGTACGACAATACTTAAGCAAAGTTGTGAAGCACTTGTACTTGCTTGCAACATTTCTTTTCAAGCTATATGTCGTTTGTTTTTTTCAGATTAAGATTGTGTACAAGATACACAGAGACAGTGCGATCAGTGTATTCAAACATAGAAATATTATTTATTCAGCTGTGATTCACCTCAATCAGCCCTAACATTAATTTGATGTTTACATCAGAAAATTACTTTTTGATAGGAACGAAAATCCCTCTGATTAAGGATGTTTTCCACATTTGGGCGGATATTACATTATTACTTCTTTTTCCTAGATGAAGGATAACGTGCTTCACCCTTTTCTTACAGCAGAAAGAGGAAGGACTGGACCCTTTATTGCTTTCAAAGTGTTGTATAGAATACAACAGTGACACCTGCAGGTCATATACTAGACGAAGATTGGACAAAGAGACATTGACAGCACAGGTCAACAGTTTATGGAAGAAGAATTCAGAAATCCTACAATATAAAAATACTAATTTGCTATTTAAACTCCCGAATTCAAAATACAACTTAAATAAAAAAGCAAAACAGGAGGATAAATTCAAGAGCACAAACTAGATGAGACTAATGTACCGAGGCGTAGAACTGAAATAAGTCAAAAGTTCTGTTAGAGGCACATAATCTTGCAACAAATTTCCACCACAGATAAAAGATTGTGAGGGGCTACTGGCTCATCCTCCATTTTTAGTTAGCTAAATATAAGCAGCATTTACTTCATTAGAAAGTCAAGATGTTGATGGTTTTAACGCTTATCAATTAAAAAAAAACAAAAAAAAAACAACTGGGTAGTTTAGTCAGTTGATTCTAGACCCTGCAATGATTAGCAAGATAAATCATGAACTGATTTTTACAATTACAACCCATCAAGCTTCCAACAGAAACCAAGAAAGTTAAGAGGAAACATCTTGAGTGCTGTCATTGGAGAAAATAATTTTTTACAGTCCAGTGTCAGGGGGCTTTAAGTGTGGTCTCAGCGTGTACAATGTGAAAGAGAACAGGTGTTGCATGAGCACAGTAGCTGTTCAAAAGAAGTAGTGCACACAGAGGGAAGCTAGAAGCATATAAGACAGAGTCTTGGTCTGTTCTTACTGTCACAGAGGTCTTTGTAGTCGCTGCAGCAGTTGTTGTACTGAGTGCACTTGGAGTTGCAGTGGCACTTATTGTCAGAGTCGTACTTCTCGTCACATCTGCCTTTACAAGACGAGGTTTCAGCTAGAAGGAGAGAAAACACACTTTAGAAGATGATGAAGTGGTATGCATTATATTTATTAAAAGCATGTCTGTGTATTAAGAGCTGAGTTATAGAACAACATAATTACTTACCTTTACAGATCTCACTGTAATCAGAGCAGCAGTCTCTGTAGCGCTCACAGGAAGGGTTACACTGACAGGAGAAATCGTTGTCTGTACCATAACCACAGCGACCCTCACATGAGTCCAGACTGTCTGAGGATGAACAGACAAGACAGGAAATCCTTTTTTTAATGCTATAACATGCTTTCACATAAACCACTTAGCGATAAAAGTGTATGATTATAATAGAGCAGAAAACTTCTCCTACTGCTGTATCCCTGGTGAAAGAGGGTCACCAAAAGTGCAAGGACAGCAATGACCTTCATCTCGGCTCAGCTGCAACTTGAAAACAAGGTGTTCCAACTCTTACCATGCTCCCTTTTATAGCAGGTTTAACCTTGACCAATCCAAACCTAACTTTGAGTTCATCCAGCCCCTAAATTAGGAGGTCAACTACTTCATCTTAACATGAGAACAAAATGTATCCTCACATGCAGTTAAACTTCGTAGTTGCTTATTTTAAAAAATGGTGTACAGAGTTGATGAGTGACCTGTAAATTAAGACCTTGTTTTAAAAGGTGGGAAAAATACCTATTTGACACTGTAACATTGATCTACTGTATCATGATTAAATCATCACAAAGTGTGAAGACTGAAAATGACAGCCAACTGCTTTTTCAGAACAATTAAGGTAATTCGAAGAAAAAGATATAAAGCTAAATACTTATTTTTGAGCCAGTTGTATTGTAGGGGTATATTAATAAAGTCTGTTAAAATACTGTAACAGTGCAAGAGCTTTTTTTAAGACCAGGTGCTGTTTTTCACATGGTTTATAACAGATAACACAGAGTTGTTCACCTGCCTCAGTGTCCGCGCTCATGTTGAGCTCACGTGCTCCAACTGCAAATATCACCCAGCAAAGATGCATATTGATTTTTGACGTTACGCAAACATTTTTTCTGAGGCAGAAAGTTGCTTTAAAAAGAGACTTTGTAAAACACCTGACTGTCTTTCCAGTAGACCAAGAACAGCAGCATTGCACTTTCTCATGGAAAACAGTTAACTAACTAGGGTTTAGGTCAGAGTTAAAGACAGTGAATAAAGGAAAACATTTGTTAAGATAAGATAAGCCTTTATTTATCCACACAATGGACACATTTACAGTGTTACAGTCATAAATAGGAGGGATAGACTAAAAGTAACAAACTGAAGAAATACAATAATAATGGATATTTTATTGATCCTGCAAGTGGAAGTTCACAAGTTTGAGCGAATATAAAATTTTAACATGTTACTGTGACTATACTAAACCAGCAGGTGCAGGTTTGGTTAAAGAGTCTGACTGGAGCAGGAAGGAAAGACCTGCTGTATCCCTCTGACAAAACCTGTTGCTAAAAGAGCTGCCCAGTTACTGTACCATACTGTAAAGGGCCGGGAAACGTTTTCCATCAGATAGCAAATTAGCTTTCTTGTAGGCCAAATTGTTGTATTTCCAACAAAGTATTCAAGCAACTTTGAGCAATGTTGAACAATATAATTTTGTTTTTATTTCTAACATTTTCAATAGCCTACTTTAATACTTTTGATACTTTTTGTTTGTCAGTGGAGAGCTCAGTTATTTCTAATTTCCGCAATGTCAGACAGACAGACAGACAGACAGACAGACAGACAGGTTGTTTGAGTTTTTCTGTTCATGGTGTATTTTATGCAGGTGTCGTCTGAGTCTGAAGGAGCTCATTATCCAAACATATGGACGTAACCTCAAAAACAAAGCTGTAGTCTTACTCCCGTCCAGTCGAGGGCAGTAATAACTTACGTAGTTTAGTAGTAATTTTGCCCCTTCACGGCTTCCTTACACAGCGTGGATTTCAATGACATTCTGAGCTTTCATAAGGCACATCACTTGTACAGACTGTAAAGATGTCATTAACCTTTTTATTTAAAGCATGTGTAAGAGACATCGCAAAGGTGAGCGCATGAATCCTTGACTTTGTCACGTATCTAAGAGTTTCCCCGACGAGCTGAACTGTCACTGTTAGCTGTTAAAACACTCATGAACGATGTGTTGGTTAATACTTTCTATAACCATCAGAAGTGACGTCAATTCAACGAGTTACCTTGCCATTTTAAGTACTTTTTAAAACTGAATTGACATTTAGAATATACAACTTGAAAACGTCATTGTTCAGGCAGGTTATGGTACATGAGACGGTGTATTAAAATCAAAGTAGGCCTAAGTCTGGGCTTTTTCAAGTGATCCTACATTTAATTTAACCCTGTCTTCTATCTGTCTTCCTCAGGTCGGTATGTGCCAGCATGTCCGGTCATTACACACAGGTTGTCACCTTCTGGCAGCTGAGAAAGCCCTCCTGATGAAACTGCGGAAAAGCACCGGCTACACATTTATTAACTGTAAGAAAGCCCTGGAGAAGTTTGATAATGACATCACACAGGTAATCCCATCTCTCTGGGCTTTTTCTTTGCCTTCTCTCCAAGTGTGAAACAGTGATGTAATGATGTACATTAAAAACTCTCAGGCAGAGACGTGGCTACATGAGCAGGCCCAGAAAGAGGGCTGGAGCAAAGCCAACAAGCTGGAGGGTCGCAAAGCCAAGGAGGGTCTGATTGGGCTGTTTATTGGAGATAAAACTGCGGTGATGGTGGAGGTAAAGCAAGATCTCCTGGAATATAAACGTGTGTTAAATTGATTGTTTTTCGTTTGTGATTTGTTGGACATGAGGATTTTATGAATTGTGTTGGCTTTCTCCTTCTTTGCTTGGTGCAGGTTAACTGTGAGACGGACTTTGTCGCCCGCAATGAGAATTTCCAACAGCTGGTGAAGGAAGTAGCTTTTGCTTCCTTGGCGAACCACCAGAACAAAACTCAAAGTAAAGGAGGATATGTGAAGGTGAGACCATACAGTGAGGACAGGAGGTGTAATTCTCATTGTTTGATTGGATTAATTAATTTAATTTATTATGTAAACAGGGACAAAACAGTGTCTGGCTACAGCAGTTTATATTTTCTAGGAAAGCCAACACAATATAATAGCCCATTAATCTGACACTCATTTAGCAGGGTTAACAAAAGAGGGATAGAACTGTCAGGATGGGAGATAATAAGTAAAACATCATAAGTGTACAAGGACAATTTTATGCTACCTGAAGACCACTGAGGTTCAATATCCATGCCAAACAAAAAAGGGGAAAGTAGGAAACCCTGCTGAGTTCCATGACTCTAACTAATTTTTTCCTCCTGCAAGCAGAAGTTCAACCTTTTATTAAATGTGAAATGAATCATGAGGCTTGATGTTGATAGAAACATGAAATAATAATTCTGTTCAAATAAAGCTACACTGTCTCCATAAAAAAGGGTAATATCCAAACACGTCAGTCTTATTTCCTTCGTACTTAAATTCTGCTCGTGCCAATTTGTTTACAGAGCGTCCTGGCAGGCGATGAGGTTTGCAAACTCAGCCTGGATGAAGGAGCTTCACTTGCAGACCGGGTGGCTCTAACAATAGGTATGTTCATTCCTGAGGTGACACTGCTCTATTTGTCTTTTCAAACCCACTCTACTCCTGTGTTCGCACCAGGTTTTTTCATTAATATATTTCTGCAGTAATCAAATATTGTATTCACTGAAGTAATGAAAAACTTTGTGTTATGACACAGGACTGTTAAAACATCCTGTGTACAGAAGAGCTTGTAATTGTTTATGTTAAGTTTTTTTCACATAAGAATGACTGACATTGACTGCCTGCAGTGCTAACAGAAGGCATGACTTAAATGTATTTTACAACTCAAAAACATTTCTCCACCTCCAATAAAATGTTGTTTTTGCTGAAATCTTTATATTTAACCATTAATTGATAAAAACCACTTTGATTTCAGGTCGTCTTGGTGAGAACATGTCAGTGAAGCGGGCGGTGACCCTGAGTGTCCCCCCTGAATGGGACATTGGCTCATACGTACACGGTGGTGTGAACAGCCAGACAAAGGTGGCCATGGGTCGCTATGGTGCCCTGGTTGTATTTCAGGGTGGTAAGGAGGGAGAGCAGGATATTCTGGGACGCAAGTTGGGACAGCACATAGTGGGTGAAGCCCCTGTGTCCCTGGGGAACATGGATGATCTGCCCTGTGGCGAAAGTGAGACCCGCCTGTTGCCTCAGACCTTCCTCGGAGACCCCAGCAGGACAGTGGGACAATTCCTCCTGGGGCAACAGGCTCGGGTGCTGGACTTTGTCCGATTTCAATGTGGTGAGAGAACCGATGAGGAGGCCAACTAAGGAGGGGACATTGTTAACCTCAAGTGATTCTTTATTTGTCTCGTTGTGATATGAAGATGAAATGCACATTCAATCAAACAGTGACGTCATAAATTTAAAGCAGACTATGTTGGCATACCTCGACTGATGCCTGATGAAATAACTATTATAACAATAAAATGGTTCTCTTTTTGAAAACGTAACTCCTGACTTTTTATTAAACTTATCATTTATTTATTTAAATCCTCGGAAATACATAGAGGGAGAACCCTCATTTGCAATTTGCAGTGCCGAGGTACAAGATACAAATAAAACAAGCAACAGCAAGAAATCTGTGTATTATCATCAATGCTTTACGATTATAAGGTAAACTGCAGAGATGTATATTTTAAGGAGTTTTGTTGGAAGCATTATGAATACAAATATTGTTTGTGTTCAATAAATATCCACTTAATCAGGTAACCTGTTGGGTGAAACAAAACTGTAACAAGTTTCATTATCTGAGTTCCTTATGCATAATTATAAATGATAAAGAAAGTCATGTTTAGGAATGTTTGACACAAGGCTGAGAAATGTTTTTAACACATTACTGACTGTGTTAACTTGAGTTATAATCTAAGGTCTCCGTTTACCACTATCAGTCTATCTAGGTGCCTTTTGCAGCATGAGTTTCTGGCGAGTGGTGTTTTGTTGAGCCTGCAAACGAAAATTATTATTTTTTCGTTATTTTAAGTTGAAACTGTTGAATGCTTTCAAATAGGGCACAATTCTCTATGTTAACAGCTAAATAGCTAGTGTTTAGTATTTTAAGGGTGCCCTAAAGCTGCAGCTTCCTACGCACAAAAATGCCAGCAATGCAACTGTGAAGTCGACGCCTGTGATTGGCTGTTGCAGCCGTTTTGTCTACGTCATCAATGATTTATGACGCTGGAGCTTGTAGTTTCTGTCATCCTCCTAGCTTAGGGAAGATACGACACCCGCGCCCGTCTGCCACCCTTACCTAAACAGATATGGTAAGTCTTTACAATGTTGAAATGACTGAATGAGTTGGTTTTATTAGATTTTAATTAAAGTGTGCAATGCATTGTTCGTCTTTCGATGGCTTTAACCTAACATTTAACCTAGTTAAGGTTAAGCTAGCCGCGTTATCCCTGCTGGCCTGCTTCACTCATCCCATCACCAGCTAGCCTCAGTGTTTGTAAAGCCTTTTTAACTGTGCGTTAGCTCTAATGGAGTATTAATCAGACTAATGCTGTCCGCCAGTAGCATCTAACCTACTTGTTATCCCCCTGTGCTTTTTAACCGTGCCTGCTTCAACCAGTCTGACTTCACTGAGGACCAGATCATGGGTGAGTTCACGTCTGATAAACTGAGGGGGGTTCCCCTGTTATTATTTCACGGTTTAGCTGCAACTGAACCCTTGCAGCGTCTTCAAGAGATGCATCTATCTGGGGGGAAAAACCCCCAAAACAAAACTGTTTAATTGTGTACAATGTGTTACTCGTGTCTTTTGTCAACACGGCGATGACAAACTAACTACTATATACTACTTAAACTTTTCATGTTTGGCACAGCCTCTTTGTGAATCTGCATGCTGATGGACACGTGCATTTCACATATACTGCACGTCAGCAGTAATATTGACAGCTTGTGTTTTGAGATTCTTGTGGAAATTTTCTGAGAATAACTGTACTCTGTGCCATAAAATCGATCTGATCTGTTGCTACTACGAGTTGGATTTTTAAATGCTGCCCTGGTTAGAAGTAACTTTTAATGGCACTTCCCGACCGACTAATCTCCAGACATTGTTGACTATGTACAGAATTAAACAACAGAAAAATAAATTTGAGGTATTTTGTCTTTTTAGACAAGGCGGTTTAGAGATTAGGTTAGTAGGTTTTGACAATCCTAATCCATGTGTCCTTCACAGTTTGTAAGTCTACATTCATTGTAGGTTAGTGCTCTGGGACTGTTAATAATATTTAACAGTTCATATAATCAGGGTCTTCATGTTTGATTGCTCGTGCTCATAAATGCAATGTAACTGGATTTGGGTAATGTGACAACATTATCAGCTCTACTCTTAGATACATTCTTAATCTGTGATGAAGACAGGTTTTATTCTCCAGTTAAAACCAAGTTTAGTTTTTTTTTTTTGTCTCCAAAGTTTGTTAGTAATGTCTATTTATTTTACTGTGATGAACGGCTGACGTCTGAACTATGCCCGTCTGCCTCTATGTCAGAATTCAAGGAGGCGTTCCTCTTGTTTGACCGGACGGGTGAGGGAAAGATCACCTACAGCCAGTGTGGTGATGTCATGCGGGCCCTTGGTCAGAACCCTGTCAATGCTGAGGTGCTCAAGGTTCTGGGAAACCCCAAGTTAGAAGGTCAGTTTCATATTTGAGAAAAAAAACAACTGAAATAATTATTGAGGTTTAGGCAGTGTTTTCTTTCCACTGTGACTTTGCTAAATGTTGCTCAGTGATGTGCTCATGTTGGGTCTTTATAAATAATGCAACATAGCGTACGGTCAACACCTGCTCTTTCGTAAAGTGTCTTGTTAGAATGTTGGTTATGCTAACACGATACAAAACAAGATGGACTGAGTCATTGGCCTTTCCTCACAGTTGTTGTGCTTATTGCTACAATCCCTCATGATAACATCGGGGAATATGCGCCACACGGCTGCTTTATTGGCTGGTTATTATCACATGACTCTTTATTATTAAGTTGCGTTCAACTTACAGATATTTCCCATCAAATACACACTGAGTCATGCATACTGTAGATTTTTAACCCTTTACGCTCTCATTTTTAAATAGATTCTGGTTTTGTGCCTCAGTGTTTTTTTTGCCTTTGGTGGGAAGGAAGAGAGTTTCTCTAACTCCTGTTGCATCCTTTCTCCCCTCCACACAGAAGTGCCCACTGTCAATTCATTTCCAACTACAAGCAAATTCATTGTGTTTCCATTCTCACCTGCAGAGATGAACCACAAGATGCTGGATTTTGAACAGTTTCTGCCCATGCTTCAGGCCATTGCCAAGAACAAGGACCAGGGCTCCTTTGAGGACATCGTCGAGGGCCTGCGTGTCTTTGACAAGGAGGGAAACGGTACAGTGATGGGAGCCGAGCTACGCCATGTGCTCACCACACTAGGTAACAATACAAAAACAAAACCAGCTTCGCACAAACCTTGATCATTTCTCATTTTCCCGTAACTTCATTGTCACCTGCTTCTTAGAAGTACAGCATATAGTATTTCTTCTGTTTTTTAAGGTGAAAAAATGACTGAGGAGGAGGTGGAGACTCTTCTAGCAGGACACGAAGATGCCAACGGCTGCATTAACTATGAAGGTAAAAGTGCAGAGTATGTGGAACAACACCTAAAAAAAAAACTACAGAACACAAGCAGACTGTAGTAAGTACTGAACAGCAAAATGAGCCCTGAGGAAATCTCTTCGGTCTGTATGTCATTTTTATAACAAAAGAAATTCAGTGATATCCAGACAGACTTACAGAAGCCCAGAGGCTTCATGTTCATCTTCACAGTAAATAATAAATGAAGACAGTTTATGCAGGTCTTAATAAAGAGCATAGCACGTAACGTCATTTATAAATAGTTAATTCTTTGGCCTCAGATGATGCTGGTGCTCTCTGTTAACCTTTAACCTTTCTCTCCAGCTTTGGTCACTGATCTCCCCAGACTAACGCCTGCATGTGACATCACTTTTGGTTTCAGTGACAATAGAAGGAAACAAAGGAACATTCAAGACAAAAACAATCCATATTTTTGATGGTTAAAGCAATCTTTTAAACGTTTCCTGTCCCCCCCCCCTTTTTTTTCACTACATGGAGAGGAGCTGTTATCCTTGTTTTTCAATTGAAGTCTGATGTCGTCTCTCTCTGTTTCTGTCCTGTCAGAACTCGTCCGTATGGTGATGAGCGGTTGAGGAGTTCCGATTCACACATCTCCAGCTTTAATCTTACTCTTAAATGTTTTTGTTTGTCTCTTGTAATCCGTCCATCAAGTTGTCCTACCTCCAACAAGTCTGTTTATTTTTTTTGTTTTTGTTTTGTTTTTTTTAATCTGTATGACATTTTTTAAGTGCCTTTTCTGTCTAATGTGAATAACCCCTCTCTTCTTAGTCTCAACAGTGTTACATCTCGTAGGTACAGCTGTACATTTTGATTATTTAACATGCTCCATCTCAGTCACTCTTGTTGGCATTAGTTTGTTTGTACTCACACTACATGATCATGTGAAATGTTACATTAAACAGTATTGAATAAAAATCCTTCTTTCCAAAATGGCTTTAAGGCTGTGAGTCTTTGTGATTCAAATGTTTCTTTATTGCTTACAGACATTGTCAATTACATAAAAAATATGATCAAATGGTTTTAACTTTGATGGGAAAATACGGCAGTTCAGAAACTCGTCAAACTTGTGATCAGCGATCTAGCATGTAAATTATCAACAAGGTTGAGTCTTGAATTACATCAAGAAGTAGCTACAGCACCTTTGCTCTGTAGCATCCTTAAAGTCTAGTTTATGAAATGCAGATATTCACTCTTCAGAGGTCTTTTCATGTGAAATTGATGTAGAAAAAAGAACAAAAACTACACAAACTCCTCTTCAAATCTTTATTTCCCCCCCCCCCACGTAATTAAAAGCTGAACCTCATATGCCTTCCATTTTTAATACAAACTGCCAGAGTATGTCAGCACTAATGTGATGATTGACTGAGGAAAAAATGATTTCTACTTCGATAATAGTCAATGCAATTGCTGCTACCTCCAGCATCGTGAAAAACACAGAAACTGAACAGACACTTGTTTTCATATCACAAAATCCACACAATGTAGTAATAACACAGATAAAATAAGTCCATTTATTATCACGACAGTGGTGAGGTCTGCAATACTGGCTTGACAGACATTAACTAGAAAGTTTCACCATCTGACTGGAATATTTTTCATGACACTGACATGATGCCTTGTGCGGAACAAAGCAAGTATTTTTTTTTTTTTCATTCTTCAGGTTTTTTTTTTGTTGTTGCAACAAACGGCAAATGGCACTGAAAATAAAACTGAATGGTAATGTTGTTAACAGACGGTAATGGCATGCGTCCACTTACACACATGCTCAGTCACCTGCACGCACCATACACAACAGTGGAGAGGATAAATATAGGCTACAAGGGTAAGAATATACAGATACAATGATGACATGTAAAAAAAGAAAAGATGGAAACAGTAAAAAAATACAAAAATGGATAGGATAAAAAGTGAGGAAACTGTTGCTGATATTAAGGACACAATCTAACCATTGTCAGCTGTTTAAGGTGCGAGCTCCCTTGTTTTTTTTAGTTTTTTTTTTTTTTAGTTCTTTTGACATTTCTTCCACGTAAAACTTGAAATGCACCATCAACAAAAAAAACAAAAAACAAGCAGCTTAAAAAGTCCTCTTAATTTCCAGAGCAACCGTAATAAAACTCACTGAATAAAAGTGAGATAAACATGATTATAAAAACAATTTGGTTAAGCAATAAACACAAAGTCAGATTATGATTAAAACACAAACTGAATGTGATAGCTGGTAGAATTACTGTTCTCAGACCTTTTTTTTTCTTTCATCGGCTCCTTTTGAACATAATTACATTCTTCACAACAATCCAACCTGGATTGTTTAAATTCATCCAAAATGGCAAAACATGAAGCTCCTCATGTTTTTTCTTCACTAAGTGCTGTTGAAATAGGGGACAGAATTACGATATTCTTAAATATAAGTCCTTTAAGGATGATGATGGTCTCATGCTGTCAGTCATTTTAAAAAGGATCATAACAGAGCAACAAAATACTTTCGTAACAGAACGCCCAGTTTTTACGTTTTCTTCAATGGCTTTCCAACCAGATTTTTGTCATTTCTAACTGGCTCATACATTTTTCTGCAGAGAAAAGTCGGTTCAAGATGTGGCTTTCAGTAAGTAAGTAAGTAAATCAAGTTTCCAAATCCTTCAGTATTGAAAAGCAATACAGACAAGATAAAGGACAATGTAAGTGCTGAAGTTCCATTTCATAGAATCATCAAGTTTTTTTCAATGAGACCTAGATTAAAAGTGCATTTTTTCATCAGTACCTACAGTACAAAGGGGGGAAACATTGTTAAGCATGTAACTTCCCATGCTGTGAACAACTATTGCAGGACATGGATACCACATTTTCCAAAACACTGAAAATAAGAGATGAGTCTTTTCTCTTCTTTGTAAGTACCAGCATGTTTAAGACCCTCTAAGCTCACCTGACCTCTGGTGTCGAGCTAAAAATCAGGAAGTAAGATTTTGCTGTTCAATGACCACGCAGGATGAAAAGCTTCTTCATGACAGTACGTTTCCTTCATAGGCAGATCCAATTGAAAGGGAGTTCTTCATTTTCAAAGTAGAGGTGGTTTAACATGGACGTATATATATATATGTTTTTTTTTTTTTCTTTCTCACATCAAATAGTCTCGTAGGAAGAAAATACTACAGACAAAAATGCGTAACATGTCAAATGTGTTCTTTTCTTTCCTCTTATGTCTTCATTTCCAATGATACAGGCAGGATTTTTAAGTGGTCAGAGTCATTCAGATCCTCAGGCAGTTTTTCTCTCACTGGGGAGGCGGGACGGGGGCTGAGGGGTGGAGCGTTTCCCCGGGGAGCGGTGCACTGGGTTCTGTGATGAGTTAAAACAAAAGAACAGAAGACAATTGTTATTAATCGGTATAACTTGGAATCTGTCTGATTTGCTGCTTTCTCTCTTTGTATATATGGATGTAGATTGTACATTTTTAGGTTTGGGATAAGTCTGTAAACAATTGACAGGCGAATAGAAAACAAACAACTAACTACAAGCTACAGTTCTGGATTGTCTTTTGGTTGTTTTCTTTAGTTTATGTTTATTATTTGGTGGACAGTCCCCTTTATTTAACTGGACAGTAAAAGGAGCAGCTTTAGCCTTTAACTGGCTAATTTCCAGCTGTATTCCCGCGACAACATTACGATGTATTATATTCTCTGTCCCTGTATTGGAGTTATCTTTTTTGAAGTATGCCAATCTGTGAATATTTCTCATCCACAATAAAACTTTGGGATGCACATATCTCATTTCGCTGTTGGATTAGTTTGGTAACTTGGCATTTATTTTATACTTGCTCTGAACAACTGTTTTTCTGTTTTATATGTAAACAACAGTCTGAACACAAGAGATGACATAAACCATCAAATCTACCAAACTGTAACTCAGGGGGTCTGTAGGTTCCCAGTCACCCAGGTCAGGGTAAATTTGAAGCTTGATCCAAACCAAGTCCAGTTGACTCTGGATCAAACTGGGACTTTAAATCAGGAGGTTATATTTTATGCACTATATGTTAATACATCTTAAACTTGTTATTTTATTATTTGAACCTCTTAAAGCTACTGCTTTGTGCTCACCGTGGAGTACAGGAGTTGAGCTGGAGCTGGAGTGGGCAGCTGGGGCCTGGCCTGGGGGGCACGGGGGCGAGGTGTGGGCACCTTGAGCCGGCTGGGACTCAGAGGCTTGAGCAGATGAGGCTGTAGGGGCGGGGCTGGGGGCAGGCTGTGGCGCTGGTGTGCTTGGAGCTTGCTGAGTAGGACCCTGTGTTGGGGCAGCCTGATTAGAATGAGGAGCCCCGGACTGGCTGTGTTGCTGATGCTGGATCTGTTGGAAGTGCTGCTGGCGGGCTCTCATCTCAGCGTATTTCAGCTGCTCCATGTGGAAGGACTGACGGTCAGCCAGCAACTGCTGACGCTGGTACTCCAGCTACACACACATACACAGCAGAACAGAACATGTTACAGCTTTGAGTTGACACTGACTTTCTCTTTTGTGATACTACAAACCCCAGAATCCATCACTTACAGCCTCCCTCTCTCTGTCCATGATGGTTTCCAGTTCTTCAAAATGTCGCAGTTTAATCTCTAACTTTTTCATCTGGGTCTCCACCAGCAGAGCAACAAGAGATTTGATCTTTCTCTCTTCCACCGCTGCCAAATGCTACAAAGAAAATGAAGAAGTGTAAGAAGAGAGAAATAAGAAGAAAACCAGCTGATAAAAGATACAGCATTTATTGGTCTTAAAAAAAAAAGAGTCTACCTTAGCTTTTACAGCAGCAGCAGCGAGCGCAGACGCTGCAGCAGTGGCCAGGTTCCCCTCTCCCACGTCACGCTCCACCTTCGCTTTCCTTTCTCCTTCACTCTCTGCTTCTTTTTGTCCCTCCTCGGTGCCTTCTTTTCCATCCTTCTCCTTCTCCCTATCCCCTGAGAGAGAAAAAAGTCATATATTCACCATCACTAACAAAAACTACTCAGCATTTTCTGTATCTGTGTCAGAAATAAAAGGCACATTTCCGTACCCATCTCTGACTCTGTCTTGTCCACCTCCCTCTCTCCTTCTTGCTCGCCGCCTCGTTCTTCTTCTTTCTTCCCATTCTCCGCTTGCTTCTCCTCTTCTTCAGCCGCTCCATCTTTGCTGTCCTGTGTGGAAAGTAAACGCAGCACAATGAGCCATGCGACAGGACTCCTAAATCCTTATATCGTGACAGATATGCATCATACCTTTGCCTCCCTCTTCTCTTCACTTGATTGGCTCTCACTTTTGCTTTCGTCACAGCTTTCATCTGCAGAAAAAGTCAGACCCTATTTATCTTCTCGTTTTCTGTGTGAAGGACTTTTTTATTTCTTGTATCTTTAAATGCAGTGTATATGTTGTACTGTGTGTGTGTGTGATGTGAGTGATTCTGTGTGTGTGTGTTCATCCTACCAGGCCTCTCTCCCTCCTCCAGCCCGGTGCCTGCAATGCCGCTCCCCTCCAGTCCATACAGCGGGTCCTGTCGGCCACTGACCCTCGCTGCCTCCTCCACCCGCCGAACATGAGCCTCAACAAGGGCTGCAGGAACCTCCTCCTTCATACGAGAGAACTCCTCTGAGAAGAGAAAAGACGTTATCAGTGAACAGCAAAAATGTGCATTTACAGGAGTAACCTGTAATGAGAAGTAAAATATCACTAGGAGGCAATTGCTTTTTTACATTTACAATGCAATTCATATTTGTCACCTGAACAGAATTATAATGCTTCATCCTTTTGCTGGATGTGTACAGAAAAATTACAGGTCGTGAGAAGCTAAATAGAGCATTTCATAGCTGTGTTTAATTAAACGATCACATGTTTTTCAAAGGGAAAACTACAAGAGGAAACATATTTTTGTTAAGCTTAATAGTTAATCAAATCTTTCTCATTGTGTACGCTGAGTGCAGCAGCAATTTAACCTGAGATTGTTTTTGTTGATTGTAGGCTTATTTAAAAAAAAAGTTCCTCTCACCAAGAGCTGATTTGGCTGCAGCTGAGGCCACACGTGGGTCAACCACAGAGGCAAGGAACGCCACGGTGCTCATGACAGGGTTCCCTGCTTGGCTGAAAGGAATAGGCTGATAGGCCAGCGGCCCCAGGGACGAGGAGTGGTCCTCCAGGTAAGGGTCTTCAATGGGCAGCCGCAGGAAGTGCAGGATACACTCATCTTGAGTACGGCTCCCCACATGTTCTGACACCTTGTTCCAGTCGTCTTTGTACATCTCCAGGCCCTGAGGAGAGTGAGGTTTACATTTAGTTACTTCTCTCTTCATTTCACACCATGAATTAAAGGCTTAATTTAAAGTTGCATTTTTACCTCAAGAAGTAGTAGTGTTTCTTGTTCTGTCCACTCCCTCATAGAGCTGGCTGCATTTTTGCTCTGTACACAGATATTTACCTTGTCAGGATGTTTGCTTAAACACAGCAGAAGAATCATTCTGTCAAGCATTGTGTTAGAAATGTACCTTTGCAGAGCCAGTCTTTTTGCTGTACATGTCAGTGCGCAGCCCAAAGTTTTGCAGATCTGCTGGTTTATCCTTCACTTTATCGGGGAAGGACATCATCTGCTGGGTGGCAGGAGTCTGCAGGCCCACAGTGACAGAGGGACAAATGTAAATACAGCCTGGAACATGTCTGCATGTGTCTATTTGTGTGTCTCTTTGTTTGTGTGGACCTGGGATGTCTTGGGCTGCAGGGGCACCAGACTGGATGGAGTGTCGGCCAAGACATGAAAGTGAGAGGTGGGTGGAGGACCCATAGGTGTGGGTCGGCTCTCAGAGTCCACCTGGTAGTTGATCAGCCCCCATTGCTCCAGGAAGGCGTGGACTCTGCAGCAGAAGACACAACGTTTATTTACGTCACTGACAGAAGTTTAACTGAAAAGACTGGATACACTAAATCTCTAGATTGAATTAAAAATCGTTAGCCTTCACCCACCTCATGATTGCACACACGTCTCCTGCCAGATTCCTGCGGCAGGCGGTGGAGGTCAGATACTCTTGAGGGTTTAACCGGTAAGTGTCAATCATGAAGTTCCTGTACGCCAGGTAACTGAAAGAACGAGAGAAGGCCGTGGATACAAAAGTGTTTCAAACGAAACTAAACTAAACGAAACTTGTGCAAATAAGACAAACACACAAAAATTACACAAATCACACACAAAGGGTTATTTGCACCTCTAAATGCACTGCAGCTCAAACAGCTTCTCTGTGCTCACTCTCTGCACATATTCAAATGAGCCATGATACCTTTATTTGGGGAAAATGCCTCCCTTCACTGAAAATGAGCGTCATTGCAAAATAAGTATCCAGTAAGAGCTACTAGCAGCAGTAAGAAAATGTCTGCTGAGAGCTGATGGTGACTGCGCCACTGCGTTTATAAGGGATGCCATACTCAGCAATAATGACAGTTCCACTGCATAAATGATCAAATATTAAACTCAGTCAAAAAACATTACCATGACACCCCTGTTATACATATAATGCAGTTAGACCGTTTCATATGATGGGCAGCGGTGTTTTTTTCTGTACAAGTTGCCCTTGTTGGCTCCGTCCAAGAAGGAATCGTTTTTTCAAAAAGTGAATCTCATATCACATTTTCATTCTGCTCTCACAATAAATAAAATGAAAAAAAAAAAAGCGTTCCCTCCCCTCCCAGCTCATAATCTACATGTTAGATGGTATTGAGCTCTGTCAGCATGAGAGTGCAGGGGCAGATAGCTGCTCTCCACAATCAGCCACAAAACAAGAGCCGACTTCGTACAAACACAACATGTGAAACAGACCCTGAGATGGAGCAGGTAGCAGGAGCACAAGTGCTATTTGGACCGGAAATCCATTCTGAGTGATTTCCCAAGTTAGTGTTTTACCACTGCTGTTCCTGTTCTAATTAACTGTCATATAAACATCTGAGTCTGTGCTTTGTCATGTTGAGAGACTTACATCTCAGGGGTTTTGGATTTGTTCTTTCCATTGAAGAACTCTGGCAGGGCTCTGCGCTCAATGGCATGAACACTGTGGGAAACATTGATGAAATAATGAAATACATCGACATGAACAACGTTTTATTTTTTGAGTCCAGTCTCAAGCTCTGTGCTGCTTGGTGCTGAGACTATACGTGCCTGTTGTAGTCAAACCAGGCAGCGTAGCTCGGTATAATGATGTGATGAGTTTGCTCGGTGACATTGTCCTCGTGAAGGTCCGAGCCTTTCACCGGTTCACCCTTCACACTCGGAGATCCTTCCTCCTCTTCCTGGTTGGACACAAACAACACATTCAAGGTGATATATTGGTTTTTACTTTCCTTCTGTCATAGTATCCCTGCTCTTTTTTACAAACTCTCTTACCTTGCCCGTTGTCTCCATGGATTCATCCTCCGGCTCATCTAATCAAATCAAAAAACAATAATGGTTTAATGTAAACACCAGTTATTAGGAGAGGGTAAATATTTTTAGGATAGAGACAGACAAAAAAGAACACGGGTTCTCCATGTTTGGAAAGACCAAAGACATTAGTTAACCTGCTCCCATATAAAATAACAATAAAGTCATTAAAACGTGATTAACAAGTCACAGCACAAAACTGTTTTGTATGATTAGTTCTGTTAAACATTTCTTTTTATGGCATTGGAATTTCAAAAGCTAATTGCAATTAATAGTATTTGTAATCACGTTATAAAATTCCATTATTATGCAGATTATTTTCATTATTTTGCATTTCAAAAATCTTTTTTAGTCCATGTTAACATTAAAAAGTAATTCTTACCAGTGTCTTGATTTGGGAATCCAATCTATGCAGAGAAATGTACTTTGAGACCTTGACTATTCAATGTTTTATTTAAACCAGTGCTGCACTGCTACACCATGGCTTTGAAGTGCTTATTCTGTGAAATATTGTTTAAAATCATGACAGCATCCCACACAAAGAAAAATTAAGGAGTAAGTTGTATAACTGGTCACAACATGGGGACGTCTGTTAGACCCCAGTCTTCCACAATTTTGACTGGCCTGCAGTCAGGAGCCACACGTTAACTTCTTGAATTTAGTTTTATCCACAGGTCAGTGGTGATTCGGGCACTCGGGCTCGGAGCTGACAGCTCAAACTCAGGAGTGCACTGGTGACTTGTTTAAGCTCTCTGGGAGGTTCTTTGGTTTTTATTGTTTTTCATTACGGCAGGAGCAGGAAGCCACTGCAGTGGCTTAACTATGGTGTGCCAAAAGGGACAAAAAAAAGCATGCAATTAACGTCATCCAAAATACAGTAACTGGATACATTAACATATAGGTACTTTTTTTTTTTTTTTTACCTTTATCACCTTTTAATTTACGCATTAATGCTGACAGCTCTATTATGAATTATCAGAGCACGGAGAACAGGATGTTTTATTTTGAAAGAAGTCTCAGGCGGCTGTGATGGAGGAAATAGAAAAACATTCTGCTCACCCAAATCTGTTCCTCCTTTGACTGGAGTTGAATCGGAGTCCTTCTTTGTGTTATCTAAAAGGAAATAAATATCAAAAACTAACTCAAAGAACCAAAGAGATAATATCTCATCTTCATTTCAAGAGATAACTAATGTTGGAGGTGAGCTTCTATTTTTATCTTTGCCATATGTAGACGCCATTACTTGACTTTGCTGGGTTTCCATCTTCAGATGCTGGAATGGGAGACGCTTCATCCAAGTCCTTACTCAGATCCTCCTGTTCCTCCTCCCTCTGCCCTCTTTTGGACTTGGTGTAAGGGGTCGTCGGGCTATACACACACACCCACACACGCATACACAAACATACAAAGGACATCATGTTACATTATTGTCACAAAAGTTGCTGATTCTAAAAAAAAAAGCTGATGAGTGTGAGGTTTGCACACCCTTTTTTTGTATTCTTCTTTTTGTTCTCTTGCGGTGGTGGTGTGGGGGAGGGGGAAGGTGAGCGCTTCCTCTTCTTGGCACTGCCAGGCTTCTTGTCCCTCCGCTCATCAGGCGTGGTGACCTCATCCGTCAGAGTCTTTGCTGAGATCCTCTTCCTCTTGGGGCAGCCGTCGCCCACTTCATAGTCCTCCTCGTTCATCCACTCATTATACTGGTCCAGGTCTAAAATCCACTTGGCATGGACCTGTGGATGAGAACATACAATATGATGTGTGACCAATATGTATCATTCAGAGGAGTGAAATGTAACAAATGCATTCCAGTTTAACCAGCGAGAAATGTTTTCAGAGTCTACCTTAAGTGTCCACATCACAATTTCAATTTTAACCAAAATCTTAAAAATTGTATCTGGAGGAAACGACCTACTCTGCCTTTAAAATCACCAACTGTCTCTGCGAGTGTTTCCAACAGACGCGTTTAGTAATGAATTTTTATAATAAAATGAATAAAAGCCTCCACATAAACACATAACTAAGTCAGTTTGCAGTTGTGGTCTGTTGGAGATATTCTCACTGTGAATAAACAGAGCGACATGACTCTTGATTATTGTTTGAATACAGTGCTCCACGTGTGAGGGCTTCATTGCTTCGACTGTCATGCAACTTTTGAGTGTCCATCTAGTCTGAGTCACTGATGCTCCCTGACTGAATCTCAATACTGCTCAGAATGTGTTCAGCCAAGTGATGAAGAAGGCCCTGCTGCTCAATGGGCCAATTTTACACGGCAATTCATTATGGGATGTTTATAGCAGAGATAAATATGAAAGACGCCACACTAAGGGGCATTCAATACAATTTTGGATTATGAATATAAGAAAGACAACACCGATCAACCAACAGAAAATGTGAAGAAATGAAATACCTTCCTGGGCTTTTCTGGGCTGGGGGGATCCTCCACAGCAGCTTCAACCTCACTGGCTGGAATCCAAGTATCATAGCTAAATAATGAGAGAAGCAAGGTCAAAGGTCAAGGCAGGAGATGATTACAAGTGGAAAGAAAGTTTCAGGAAAAAAACTATATATAGCAGATCTAAAAAAAAAAGCCTTCCACAACAAGAGATGAGGCAACAGTTTTCAGTGAGGTGTTGAATATTGGATGGTGTTCACATCTCTGTAAACTCAGCACCTGTCAGGGAAGTATCCCCAGTGGAGCAGCACTTGCTTATCTCTCTTCATCACAGGACGGACCCACTCCTCTGGAGAAAAAAAGTATACCAAGTGAATCAGTGCACAGAATGGATAAAAAAAATACTGTGCCAAAACAAAACATATGACGTCTCACCTTCCTCGAGGCTGCTGGGGATTGGAACGACAACATGCGAGCTGGAGGCCTTGTCCTCAGTCACTGAGCCCTGCAACCAATCGTCAATACAATCAAATATGATCTTGAAAAAACATCTGAACAACTTTTTTTCAATTTGGAAAACACAAGTGAAAAAAGGTAGGGTAGGAGGTAGAGCTTCAAACGTTGCATATAATCTGAATGTGGCCCTCACATGCAGGGAAGTGTTTTTCTGCATAACTAAAATATCCTACAAATATAAAACATACCTGATGTCTTTTGATGATGTCTTTCAGTTTGCCGAGCAGTTTGGGCTCAATGTCAGAGCTCAGGTAGATGACAGGTCTCGTCAGGCAGTTGTTCTGATGTGTAAATGAGCAAAACTCATTCAAACGCATTCATTTAAATTTGATAAACAGAAATATTTATTACATTTTACACAATAAATAAGAAGTCTCAGCAGTCGAAACTGTTCAGATTAACAGAGGACGATCTGGTGGTGTAACTGAAGGACTGACGAAGTAGGATTACTGGTTATATAACATGACAGGATGCCTTTTATAATTTCTGTCTGTTAAGCTCGAGCAGCCTGTTTCTCACCCACTGCTTGTATATTTTGCATGTGAGGAGACATGCAAAATCTCAAACAAGTTATTTCTGGTACTGGAAAAACAGGACAAACTCACCTGCACTAAGGACTTCTCAATCGTCATGAACATCTCCACATTACGGTCCATCCTCGACGGATTCTGGAAGTCAAACCTGCGCCTACCAGGAAATTAGACTGGAGTTACACATGAAACAGCATCATAGCCAAATTATAATTAAGCATCATAAATTAAGATTACACAGTATATATTCACTTTGAACATTTAATCCAGCCAGAAAGAAAGTCCTACCATCCTTGGTCACTCTTGAACTTGTAGGCAGCAGCCAGGATGTGGCAAAGAGCCCCTCCTGACTTGAAGTCCAGAAAACATTTCATCTGCAGACACAAAACACAACAGTTTAAGAATGCCTCTCATAGTTGACCTTTTACAAAATGTGATGTCAGTAGAGAGACATACCGGCAGTTTTGTGAGTGGGGGGTTGCTAACATGTCGTCCAAATACTTCCTCCTGGAACTGGAGCAGCTGGACCACCAGGCTTGACAGAGACTTGTTTGTTGGGGGTTCAGCCTGGATGTACTAAGTCCACAACAATAAAGGAAGTGCTTAGACTTGGGAGTACACACCAAAATATCCTGCATTGTGGAAGGCTTTAATTTTTTCGTAAGTATCTAAGGAAAAAGTTCAATAACACACTTGTAGAAAAAAAATATTAAGCAAAAAGACTCTCAACACTGTGGCTCCCAAAACATGCCTCCTGATTGTTCACATGATGCATTTAGAAAAACATCGTTTAAAGCAGTGGTGTCCAAACTTTTTTTCTTGCGGGCCAAAATTGTCGCGTTAGAATCGCTCACGGGCCACAAGGTTTTTGTGTTTGTTTTTTTTAAATATTTGAAGGAACTTTTTGTATTTTAACCTCTTCAAAAAATTATGTAAATACACAATAACTAATTGCAGTGGGAAACTGTTATGTTCTAATTTTTTGGAAAGAATAGTCAGGCTTTTATAGGTCTCCCTCGCTAACATGAAAAAGGAAAAAAAAAGAAGGAAATATGCCATCTGATGAGGCCTGGGGCCAAAATCTTCTGCTTCTTCGATTTGAAGTCAAGGGCCCCAAATGGCCCCCGGGCCGCACTTTGGACACCCCTGGTTTAAAGCATCACCGGGATCTTCATCAGGTGCTGCATACAGCCTTTCTGTCATTGTTTTTTTTAAGTTGTAAGACACAATTGTTTTTTTACAGGCTACATAACCATTTATATACACTTTTTTTTTTTTTTAATTAATGTGTTAAAAAATAATGTGTCCTGTATGTTTACTGTATGTTTGTTTTTAAAGATACCTCTGGTTTATTTTGTTTTGTATCGTAAATCATAGTGTTTTGTACAAACACTGTTTAGAGTTATCCCAGACGGGCCACAGCTTCAGTCAGTGGCGCGCGCCACAGAGGCAACATCTGGATCTCAGCTGCATTACCGTTAGCAGACTGGCTAGCTAGCTGGCTAGCTGGCTGGCCGGCTAAAGTGGCCCCTTTTATCACAACAACATCCTTCCTAATGTCTTAAATATGTGCTGTTGTAGAATCTGCTTAGACAAATAAATGTCACGTTACTGGGGCAACGCAATTCGTGGACGCTTGTGGTGCAGCTGTTGTCTCAGCATCCTTTTGTATCCCGGCTCGCGTGAATCAAACAGCTGGATGTTCAGCAGCACCCTCCCTCCTCTCTTTGTCACTGCCTCTGCCCAAAAGGTAAGTGCCCACATTTCAGGCTGAAGAAGCAAGCTTCGTGTGTATGGATACAAAACATGCAGTCAGTACCTTTTTGTAATTCTTCCCCAGCCAGACGCGGACATTATCAAACTGAGAAACGGTGTCAGACGCTTCGAAATATTTTACATTCGGGCCGCCGTCTTTCTTCCTCACCGCCATCTTTGCCTGCAGACAATTAGTCGTCTCCGGCTGCCGCTCAGTGGCCGAAGTGTGGTACTGCAAATACTGGACAACACAAGGCTACACCTAAACATATGCAGCAGATGGCGCAGTTGTGTAGAGAATCATGTGAAATGACGCTTCACAATTTCAGAGATTTTAAAAGGACAGTGGGGGAAAACCCCACAATGTTCCAACTATACAGCAATGTCTCGTTCTTTTTAAAGCAGAAAAACTCATTATGCATACTGGTCACTGTTGATGTCATGAAAATTGATTAATCCTATAATTATTGTAACAATTCATCACCAACTCTATAAAATGGAGAAAGTGAAAATTATTATTGTCATAATTTCCCACTGTTCAAGATGATGTCTCTAAATGGCTTATTTAGTCAAAGTATCAGTGTAGAAAGCAATCATTCTTCAGTCAGTAACAATAATAACAAAGAAAAGCAACAATATTGGCATGTAAGAAGCTGGAATTGTTGAAAGTTTGACAATCTTGATAAATGACCGTTAACATTATTTACATGACAATCTTTGCAGTTGTATATTTGTTTAAAAATTAGAATTGTTTCAAAAATATTTAACGAATTATAGGTTAGAGTTGCAGCTTTAAAAGCTATTTTCTTTAGTCTGTTAAGTCAAGTGGAAATGCCTCAAATCTATAGTATACAGTACAATATGTGCATGTACATAAAATGCTAAATTGTAAGGGGAAAAAAAGGAAAAAAGTGCAGAAAGAGAAGGTTTGAAGAGGTCACACGAGTTGTGAAAGTGCCAGAGTATCGGTTACAAAATAAAAAGAAATTGCTGTCAGCTCTTTCTCCTAGTTAAGCTTCATGACTTCATCTTCAGAAGCACCAACAAATATAACTTGCTTCTGTGTTAATTACTACAAACACTCACTCAGAACTTGTTACAACAATTAAACAAAGTTTTAAAAGATGGACAGAAGTGTTATTATCTAATTATCACTCTTCTGACAGTAGTTTTCCTGTTACACATATGGCTCCTTCACTACAGTGTTCTCTTGATGTTCTCTCTGCAGGTAGTTTGAAGCTCCACAAAATGTTGTCGATGCTCTCTGAAAGTGGCAATTGAAAGAAGAGTATCTGTTTGGGAATGAATTATGACGCAGCCGTCTCAGTGCATTTCAGTCTGTCACTCTGCCTCCTCGCTGAGAGTGATTTACAGGTTGATTAAACTCTTCTGCCTTTGATAGACTACATAAGAAGGCAACATTTAAAGAAACAAGATGAACAACTTACTGACTTTTACGGGAAGTAATTGTTGTATAATTTTCATATATTTGACCAATTCAACAGCATCAGCCCTGATCATTTCAGATAAATTACCACAAAATAAAACAATGTTTTGTGCTTTTTTATTTTTATTTATTTTTTCCCCCAACAAAAATAGGATTGGGATCAGTGTACATTAATGATTAAGTTGGTTCACAAGTTATTTGCCAAGATATAAATGATATCTGTGTCATCACTGAAGGGCAATTTGTTTGACAGCCAGCAGCACTGCAATGAAACAATACACAAACAATAAAAAGACATCATAAGACATGAGTGGTGACAAAATTCTAATTCATGAATAAATAACAGATTTAATTAGAGTTGATAAATATATGTTTTGGGTCAAACAAAAACAAGTGATGAAATTGAAAAATTATTCTCAAACACTGAAAACATTTATTTCCATTGCCCCGCGGTTATTTAAATGCCTAAACCGTAACACCGATGATAGAAGTGCATACTAACATCTGCAGCATCACAATGTGCTAGATTAATATAAAAAAAGGACAATGAGCCAACAGTGAATCCCATAATATCAAAATATTACTTTAGAAAGAGATAAATATATGGAGTTAATATATGTGAAACTATACATATAGGGAATGTAATGAAATGTGTTAACTAGTCTGTAGTAATTATGGGCCTACTTCATAAAAAACATTAATTATGGAAAATCTGTCATCATGAGTGGATCCAGATAAAGAATTAAACTTTTATGAAAGTCATAAAATACATTTAGCAAGAGTACAAAAATGACTTTTATGATTTTACTGGAGACCCAAATTAATTTTCATTAATGCAAAGTAGCGTCTTATCCTAAGATGACGTCCGAGAAATGTGACTGATAGAATAAAAAGCCTTTATGAATAGTTTAATGTACTGCTGTTTAAAGTTATTGCTTTAAGTGTGTCTGAGCGTGTGTGCAAATGCATGCGTACTTGCTTGTGTACATTTGTGAAGTCCAGAGTAAACGTTTGGGAGAGTGCTGCTTGAACTAGTATTTCTCAGGCTGTCTGTGTGTTTGCTCATTTGCGTGTGTGTGTAGGTGTGTGTGTGTGTGTGTGTGTGTGTGTGTGTGTGTGTGTGTGTGTGTGTGTGTGTGTGTGTGTGTGCTGAAGGAGGGAGAGTGAAGCCTATTGATTATTTTAATCCTCCTATTTGTGAGTCTGTGATCCTCTCGCCTCAGCCTCCTCGGGGGGATTGCTAATGGGGCTGAATGCTTCCCTCCTCAGCAGCTCTCTCTGTCCAATTAACTTAACGCTGGAATCTGCCAGGAGGAGCGGAGGGATTCAGAGAGTGGGAGACACTGCTGAGACCAGCCTCCCGCCAAACCCCTCATGTACTGTACACCACATTAAGCAAGAACCCTGTCCGCAAGAATCGTGTTACCTCTCACCTTTAATTAAAGAGTCATCTCTTTGTCTGGTCCTGGTGAGGTGAGAACTTCCTTCAGATGGTGTTTCATTTCCACATGCTCGTTTTAACAGAAGTGCAGATTCTCCCACATTTCAATCGGTAATTAAAATTTGTGTTGCAGCTTTTTCCTCAAGCTTCAGGTCAGAGAGCAATTCCTTTAATTGTAGAAATGTTAATAATGAAATTGTTTATTTTATATTACTGATAATTAAGCTGAAAATGTGAGATAGATGCAAGTTATTAAATAATAATTATATACAGCACTTCTTTATGGAAACATACTTCGCCCTAAAAAAATATATTTTTTAGACATTTTGGTTTAATCTCTACAGATCTTTTTCACTACAAAATGTCTATGCATAAAGCACTAGGACTGATGATGACATGATGAAATGGATGTTTAATTTCAATGTTTTCAAGCTGCCCACATTAGTCACTAAAGCCAAGAAACGTCAGGAGGGTTTCAGCATTATTATTATAAAGTGTCTATTTGTGGTCTCTTTGCATTAACAATGGTGTCTTGTAGGCCTGTTTTGGGCTGGGCATATTATTTACAGTAAGCATAATACAATAATATCAATCAAAATCACATGTTAAAGCATTTGTTTATAGTGTTCATCTTTTTTTTTTACTAAGATATGTATTTGTATTTCTGATTGTCATGACAGGTAACAATAGGCTAAATCAAAGCTATAAGGCTTACAGAAGCGTATCTTCTGTATGAATGGTGTATCTGTTTCTTGTGCTGACATGTAAATGTTATGACAGTTATGTTTTATTTTCTGTTTTCTTTCCGTTCGAGAATATCAAATTAAAATTTCAAGTGTTTAAATATCTTATTTAATCACAACACTCACAAAGACAGAAACAGAATCCGCCACATATCACACAAAAATCTAAACCCCTAAAATTCTTTGAAATATAAACTCAGTTTTTCATTGAGTTAAACAGCTGGTTAGGTTCACTTTTTTTAACAACTTGATCATCATGGAATTATGAAGTTAAAGACTTTATATTCATGTTGCTTCTCTTTTTTCCTGTCCATTTGTTTTCACATATTAAGGGTACTGGACAACATAAATAAATGTGTGTAAGTTGAACAAAGTTTTAAATCAAACACTGTAAAAAATATAACAATTCCTAAAAACCTTAAAATAGTCATAAAACATTGCCTCATTATTTTTAGCAATGAAAAACACACATCTAGAGACAGGTTATTGATGGCTTTATGATTAAAGCACAGGATAATATTTGTAAGTTTTTTTTTATTTGATTTCACAAATAAGTGAATTTATCTGCAATCTTTATATTCATGTTAATCCCTGAGCATTGAACTTGATTAAATCAGGTGTCAGCGCCTGCACAGTTCTTGATTGTCCTTAAAAGAAAAGCAAGAGAGAGAGAGAGTGAGAAATAAAATGAACAAAGAGTAAAGACCAGACCTGTTTTACTCTAACTCAGTGAGGGCAAACCAATGCTTAATTTTCTTATCTTCTTTATTGTGTTTCATGGTCATCAAGGGCAGATAAAAATCTATGTGGATTTCATACATAACAAATACACACACAACTCAGCCTGCAGAGTACAGTGAGCACATGGCTCGTGAACGAAGGCAACAGCGTCAGAAAACACACAGGATGCAACGTGACACAATGGATAGGTCATGAAAATAAATGTTGAATGTCATAATTTGTCTACATCGATGTATTTATATATTTTTTAAATGCATTTTTTAACTACACATAGACATGCTTCTGTTGTTCAATCCCACAGGTGTTTCTATATGAACAGAATCCGTCTCCATTTTGGGGCCTTTCTTCTTCTTTTTTTACTGCAGAGAGTTACATTAATTTACATACAAAGATTGACAGTCATTGTCCTCAGTTAGATTCTGTGATAAGTAAATAATAACTTATGAACTTATCATAGAAATCTGTTTGTTCACACATCCAAAAGATAGTGTAAGGCACAGAAAACCTAGAGGTGTGGTATATGGCAGTAAAACACCAATAGCTACCTGCATGTCAAACCATTCTTTGAAAGATGAATGAAAAGTTAAACACTTTGTGGAATAGCCTATACCTTGATTTGCTTTATTAAGCTAGAACATTCAAACCACTCACATGCATGTGTATGATATCAACAGACAGCTAGCTTAGAATAAAGACTCAAAACAGAAGGAAATAGCCAAGCTAGCTCTTTCTGTAATAAGCATATTGAAAAAGAAACCCCACAGAAATTATTATTTTTTCAATACTTAAGTGTTTATAAAACTCAAGTGGTAATGTTTTCTGGTGAGCTATAAAGCCCATCGTTTGGACTGCATTTTATTATATTTATAGCTGAGCTCGCTGTTTCCCTCTGTGTTTAATGTTGTTTGCTTTAAGCTGTATGTCCTGTTCAACAATCACTTAATTGAACGCTGTTTTTGGTCAGCTGTGTGAGCCTTTATAAAGGAGCCTGGGAATGAACTTCGCTCTCTACCTTTTTTTTTTTTTTTTTTTAATTTTGCAAAAGCTACTTATATGTTGCTGTATTGAGAAAATAATTCAGGTGTTGTTTCACTCCCTTTAGTGAAGTCTCAAAACCCATTGGCTATCAGCTGACAACAATAGCCTCTCAGAGCAATGTGCAGTTTTTAGGTTGTCCAGCGGTTATAATGATAGTAATCTTTTTTGTGCAATGGCCATTGTTTATATGGGTGATTTGAGTTATAGAATGAACAGTCGATGACTATGAACATTAGCCCATTAGCTTATTGAGATCAAAACAGTTATTGACATCACATGATGGGAGCTGGGATTTCATTATAGCCTCTTATACACAGATTACTTTCCTGCAGAGCCTACAGGTAATGCCTTCTGTAACAAAAGTGTACAAAGTTAGACATATTACTTTGTGAATTGAAACCTAAACACGTTAGACACCAAAACCTTTTCCTTGCCTATGGATCCTGCATTTGTCTGTATTCAGAATCTATTCATATAGACAATTTCTGGTGTTGGGTTCTCGCTTTGATTTCCAACATGGTCAGAAAACACTTAACAAAAAAAGCTCGCCTTAGATACATCTTCCTGTTGTGTCAAAATAAAATGAGAGTGCTAATCATGCCATTAAACTTACAAAAAAAAAAGAAGCAAATGTGTATTTCCTATCATTTCAAACTTTTTCAGTACAGTCATACAGTAATGGTAGCCAGGTGTGGCAGTGAGTAACATGGCGTATCATGTTGCTCATTAGCAGGACATGATGAGACTGTCATAAGCTATGGCTCAGAGAAAATCTCAAAGCTAAACCTCAGTATCGACTTACCCTGAGTGTTAAGGGACTGTTACGTGACGCTTTCAAAGCTTAGCACAAACACACGTGTGCTCTCAAACAGCATGAACACAGACACACAACACACTGGATTATGTTCACCGTGTTGGCTGTATTATCAGCTGCAATCAATATATTCATAACTTTTCTTGTTTGGAAATCCATCTCACAGTGAAGGTGAGAGGCTGCAGCCGAGTACACACACATCGATTTACAAGCTACATTCAGAGATCATTTCAGTTGATTTCAGACTGGTGGCTAAAATTGTCATCTTGTCTCAGCCTAGCAAGCAATAGGAGAAATGTCTCGTGTGTACCTGTGTTTGTACAAGCATGTGAAACAGATGTTTTGGACCCCCTTACACATACTGTACATGGCACAGAATAATGGTTACACAAGTGTGTGATTCAGAAGTAAACGTGAACTGTTGATATATACATAACTATGTTCATTTACATAAATTCTTTTCAAACTCTATATGTTAGCATGTTATTAAGTTTTTTGTACTGGACAGAATTGAAATGGCAAATTACATCATGGCAGCATGGTGTGTTAGATGCAGAAAGGAGAGCAGACTTTTTGCTTGAGGACAGAGAGTACAGAAATATGAGAATACTGTCAGTCAGGATAGATGAGGAAGCCAGAGAAGGTGCTGTATTTGTTGGTGTTTCCTCCATGGACTTTGCCTCCATCCAGCTGTACACACACCTCATCCCCAACATCCAGATGCAGGATGACACTGTTGGAGGCGTAGTCATAGTTTTGGTCTGCATCTTGAGCGATTGCACTCGCCCTGACCTGAGATAGAGACAATAATTGTTAATCAGCTGCAAATATATTAAAATGAATTAATAATTGTTTGCCAATTGTTTGTAATTTGTTTAAGAGATGGGTGAGAGAGATATCTCGGAAAGTCCCCTGTCAAACTTGAGACATGGACACTGTCACTCATGGTCATTACCCTTACTGCTCAATATACTGTAAATGGTGCCAATTTAAATTCCCTTTTTGAATAACATCTATGGGAAAGAACTTATGTGTCTACCTGAGTATTTAATATAACGGAAGAAAAACTTGATAGAAAAATACAATTCTCCAGAGACATTATGTCTTCGTGTCAGGCTTAGCATAATTTCAAATATTAATTTAAAACAATAAAGAAAGTCTGCCTCGTATTTGAAATGTAGGCAAACACTTGACAAAGTTAGATGGTGGTGGTGCGAAAACTGCAGTTTTTGTGTGGCCTGATATCTTTGTATTTTTGCTAATTGCACTGATGTGTCTTCTAAACTTTTGTTCCCGTTTTGCAATCCTCAAAAAATCTATAAAAATAAATACATGTTTGAGTGAACCACCTATTCTAGGGCTGGAAATCGGTTTTTAGACATCTTAAAGCATGGAAGAATGTACCTTCAACACTGTGTCTTGCCAATTAATTATTGTCACCAGCTAGTTTTTAATCGTTTGGGAAACTAAAATAATCGTGCACCAAACCTCTGTGCTTCTATTTAAATCCCTGATCCTCCAATAACACTTATTATTACCAGGGTTGGAGGCATTTTCACTAAGTCCATTTGAATGTTCATAACAAGGTTAAAGCTACGGACATGGTAGAAATGTGGAATTCTCAGTTGAACATAAAGAAAGCCTATGTATGTATTTGTTAATATTTGTTAAGAAATTGTATAATTCAGTTGATTGATAAGAATTGTGCAACCAGCAATTTATTTCAATTCATGTTTTCTATTTAAATGCTGATGATGAGCGTATCTTTCAACAGTTTTCCAAACCAGAACCCATTTTTTCACTTTATCTGGATGTAACCAGTGCCATTTTATTTCCTGTTTCATTCTGTGATCGCTGTGTAATGTCATCGGCACAGATTCCTTCCCGTCCACTGGGTAGATAGATGAGATGTGCAGTGATCTTTGACCTCAAACCTCCATCTGAGAGCTCAACCTTTTTAGCCACTATCAATTTTTCCACCAGATTGTTGCTCTCACACCTGATCCACCTGTTGCAGGGAACAGTCTGATGGGCAATGCAAGGACAAAACCAGGGAGGACATTTGTCCATGACAGCGAACACAACAAACACAAACAACTACTTTTTTAATGGAAAAGTCCGAGCTTTCAACGGAAAAGTTATACGCATGATGACGGCATGAACCAAAAATAAAAGTTGTCTACAACACTGGAAAATCAAAACGAAAAGATGAAAGACACTAAATGCATCATGGTAAGAAAAAAAAAAAAAGAAAAAAAGCATGGTCAGATGAAAAATCTCTGCACATATATTTTTAACTGTCAGAACCTTTTTTGTAAATAAAATAATTTGACATTTAACTTTTTTTAATATACAAATACTAAGTAATATTTAACAGCCGGTAAGTCACAAAGTTATTTTTAGTTTAATCAAGCGCATCTAAATCAAGTTAAGAAAGCATCATATGTAAGATCCTAATTCTCTACATTTTAAGCCAGATGCGAATATCACACACAGCCGCTGCCTTCGATAGCTTCACAGCATCATTTCCTGAAATGACCAAACATTATAATCAACCTCTTTCTGACACAATTACAACAAGAGCTGTATAATAGATCTGTCATTAATGTGTGTTCTTCTCAAAAGCAACACACTAGGGACACACTATCTGAAGGAGAGGCCACAGATCGTTTAGCCTGACACACAAAAAAAGATCTTATGATGGTCTGATGAGTCATTCTTCACTCTTTAATCAACATGTAGACGGGTTTATGTGAGGAGAATCATACACTCTACATGATGCTGGCTTTTTAATGGTGTGACCAACCATTTAACAGGAAGTCATTAAATCTAATGGCCATTGTACATATTTACATAGTAAGCACAACATCTGAACAAACTGATGTTGATCCTTCATCCTTGTTGCTCCTGTGTATGTTAATTTTATTACATGAAGTCAAACCAGCACAATCGCTAAACATAAAGTCATGTTTCTTCCTTAATCAAAGGAGAAGAACAATCCAGTGTTTCACTCAGATCCAGTCAGGATCCAGTGTGGGTAAACAGCTGGTAGTGAATAGGGCACATTTTATTCATCATAAAGGTATCTATTATTTTGTCAACTACAATTTGTTGTCTTTAAGTTAGCAGCCAGTAAGCAAATCAGCTTATAATAAATAGCTCTATCATTGGAAGTAACCAACTATTCAAGCAGGCAATCTATTTAATAGAGGGAAATAAAGTACACAAGCACATAAATATTAATGAATGCAAATGTGTTCCCACTCGCTCCAGCCTTGTCCCCACAGAGGGTCTGATTGAGAATATGGTCCATATCCACCAGTCATCAGGCCTCCATGACTCTCTCATGATCACCAAGACAAATGAAATAAAACTAAACTTCCCATTTCTTCTCATCCTCCATCCAATACTCAGTCTTTTTCCCCACCCATATCATCAATTCAGTTCTACAAGCATTTTGTCTGTGTTGCGAAGGTGAACATATTTATTCCGCTCTTGCAGACAGAAATTAATCGATACATTTCCTTTGTTTTAATTCTGCTCACATCACTCCATTAATTGTTGTCTCTCCCTCCATACCTCAAGACCCCCCTTCCATCATCCCACCCCAATAGCTACACCATCACTATCTCTTCATTCTGCACCCATCTATCCATCTTTTTGTGTCCTTTTGCCAGAATGAGATGCAGGTCACGCGCGTGTTTCCTCCTCTCCCCCACCAGGGCAGTGTTGGCAGGAGAAGCGACTAAGTGTGTCCCTGTCCGGTCTAAATCGGATTGATTAACGGTGCGCACTGTGGCAGGTCTCCTGAGGACCCCCCCTCCCCTTCCAACACACTCAACCCCCCTCCCCCCAACCCCTGCCTCTCTACCTCCAGATGCGTCGGGAAGGCCATACACGGCTGCAGGCTACAGTAATTGGTAGTTGGACAGCCATGGCAGCTCCCAGCCTAATAGGTCTAACTCCTCAATAACACCATACTATCACAACGAATGGGGGCACAGGCTATAGGCTACAGTGGTCAAATATCCCCATGAAATCCGAGCAGGAGGTCATTATAAGAACACACACACACACACACACACACACATATACAGACTCCACGCTCTCTGTAAGAGCACCTCTCATTCGTCACTTTTTTTCATGAATCTAAAGTGAACACCTGAGGAAAAACACTTGGCATCTACGACATTTTGTTGTTTGAAACTGTTAGACTGCTTTGCTCTGAAGGGACTGAACAGTTCCCCTGAGGAGGCCTAATAGGTTTTGGGAAAAATATAACAGCAAAGAGAATCTGACATCTCGTACATCCAACATCTGTCTACATGGCTGAACGGCAGGATTCCCCTGATAGTGTCTTCAGTGGAGTTACGGGCTGAAAGGCTGCTTTCACTTTTTACAAAAACAGTAAAGATTACATTTGTCTGTGCAATTATTTCACTATGTGTTCTGAAACTACAATTATAATCCTACTTATTAAAATAGACAATTTAACTGCAAAAAAGAGTATATTGCGTTTTTTCTATCTATCAGCCATAATTAAGAACCACGGAGAAAAAAACACTGCAGAAGAGATATTCATATCGTCTTATTGAAATGGCCTTTTAAACATGAATATCAGCTAATTTGCCAGCCAAAAGGACATGGTGTTATTTATGGCTCTTTATGGCTGACTTCCTATTAGACATGCAGGTTTACTTAGCCTCGCCTCACAGCAAAGATGCTGACATTTAATGTCTAATGTTTATGATTAACTCAAACTCGCATCCTCCTTCTGTATTTACAGTAACTCAGGGCACAATTAACCATTTTATACATTCTATGAACATGTTTTTAAGAGTCTGACATTTGAAACATTACCTCATTATCAAAGTCACTGCCACATTTATACAGAAGTTTGTCATTCAAGAACAGTCAGGTTGCTCTTAACATAAATTAAGAGAGATATTTGCCACATGGGAGTGTGTATAAAACTGACTAAATGATTTGTGTTTAATTATTATGTCTTATAAATAAAAATCTTTACTTAACAGTTTTTGGGTTTGTTTGTTTTTTTTACAAGAAGAGAATATGTTAGGAATAAATACAGTGCCTAAACAGCAGACTACCCCAAAGTACATTTTGCAAATTTAGCAACTCTGGCAGTAAAAAAAATCTTCTGCATTCTTGCGACTGCCTTTACTGGAACTCTTTCAACTACACCTGTGCTACATTAAGCATGTTTTTTCTTTGTGAATTCTATCATGCAACTTCATATAAAAATAAGAAAATATGAAATGAGAAAATGAAATGCATACAAAACAGGTAGTTATGTGAAATGTATATGTTAGTATGTTTAATGTTAGTACATTTTAAAAACATTTTTTAAAATGTGTTTTTATTTATTGTGCAGTAAGAAATTTGTGGTTTTATGTTTTAGGAATTTCAGTGAAGAACTTTGCTTGCAACAGACCATTTGTGCATAGTTGCATATTCATTGCATTTAACCGTGGATGGTATTATAAATTCACTGATCTGAGCGAGGTTTAGAGACATTGTAAAGCTTTGTCTCCCTGAAACCATCACAGATGAATCTGCAGGTTTACTGTCAGCAACAATAACAGTGAAATATTGTGTTCTTTAAGTGAGCAGGATTCACTGGGGGCTTTGGGAGTGAAAACAAGAGGGAAAGGCAAATCAGGATTATTGTCAACAGCTGCAGAGATTGATAGTGACAAGGGAGTGAATTTCTGTCTGTTGGCCAAACACTGTTCTGACTTGATCTGCTGCTGGTGGGGAGAGCGAAGACCCGCGGGACAATGGAGACGATTACACTGCCTACACATTTCATTAGGGAGCAACATAAAATGGGAAGAGAGAGGCAAGCTGTGGGCCACCGATTTGTGTGACATATTTTAGAGCTGA